>NC_141685.1:1717940788-1718490788 GCF_964263255.1 Lissotriton vulgaris | reverse complement strand
TCATGTGCCGTGGCTGCTGCACAACACCTGTGGAGGTAGTGTAAGCATGTGTTAATACCTACTAGGGTGAACTACTGACCCGTACTGGTGTGAAAGTCGTAAAATATTTGAGGTATTGTCTCGAGTCTCATGGAACTAGGAAGTGTTGGCCGCCATTTTTTTATTTTTTTGAAGCGAGTAAGAGGAAAAAAGGCAAAAAAACATAGGAAAGAGGAGGGTAGGAGCACTGTAACCTCTGTGGGGTGTTTAGGGTGTGGAATACAGGGGGTGCGAAGCAAACTACTCATATCTAGTGGTCTAAAAGTGCTGGGCTATGGAAATTAAGTGAGATATTGCGTAGAGTGTGATGCTGCTAAGGTGAGCTGGTGCGGAACTCGCGGATGAAAGTGTGAGCTTAATTGTGTGTCTTATGGTGTGAAATCATGTGCTGTGGCCGCTGCACAACACCTGTGGAGGTAGTGTAAGCATGTGTTAATACCTACTAGGGTGAACTACTGACCCGTACTGGTGTGAAAGTCGTGTGGTACGTAAAATATTTGAGGTATTGTCTCGAGTCTCATGGAACTAGGAAGTGTTGGCCGCCATTTTGTTATTTTTTTGACGCGAGTAAGGGGAAAAAAGGCAAAAAAACATAGGAAAGAGGAGGGTAGGAGCACTGTAACCTCTGTGGGGTGTTTAGGGTGTGAAATACAGGGGGTGCGAAGCAAACTACTCATATCTACTGGTCTGAAAGTGCTGGGCTACGGAAATTAAGTGAGATATTGCGTAGAGTGTGATGGTGCTAAGGTGAGCTGGTGCGGGACGCGCGGATGAAAGTGTGAGCTTAATTGTGTGTCTTATGGTGTGAAATCATGTGCCGTGGCCGCTGCACAACACCTGTGGAGGTAGTGTAAGCATGTGTTAATACCTACTAGGGTGAACTACTGACCCGTACTGGTGTGAAAGTCGTGTGGTACGTAAAATATTTGAGGTATTGTCTCGAGTCTCATGGAACTAGGAAGTGTTGCCCGCCATTTTGTTATTTTTTTGAAGCGAGTAAGGGGAAAAAAGGCCAAAAAACATAGGAAAGAGGAGGGTAGGAGCACTGTAACCTCTGTGGGGTGTTTAGGGTGTGGAATACAGGGGGTGCGAAGCAAACTACTCATATCTACTGGTCTGAAAGTGCTGGGCTACAGAAACTAAGTGAGATATTGCGTAGAGTATGATGCTGCTAAGGTGAGCTGGTGCGGGACTCGGGGATGAAAGTGTGAGCTTAAATTGTGTGTCTTATGGTGTGAAATCATGTGCCGTGGCCGCTGCACTACACCTGTGGAGGTAGTGTAAGCATGTGTTAATACCTACTAGGGTGAACTACTGACCCGTACTAGTCTGAAAGTCTTGGGGTATGGAAAATATGTGAGGTATTGTTTAGAGTCTCTTGGTGGTAAGCTGAGCTGCTGTCAGACACGGAGATAAAAGCGTGAGCCCAAACTTTGTGTCATATGCTGTGAAGTCATGTGCTCTGGCCGCTGAGCCACATCTGCCCAAGTAGTGTCAGCATGTAGTTATAGCTACTCTGAGGAACTTTTGTTTCGAACATTGCCTTTTGAGTATGGTGTTTAGAAGGAGTGCAAAGGTAAATTTGTGCGTATCAAATCAATTCGGTATTTGTGAAGTGCTAAGTACTTATTCCTATGGATCTGATGGTGCTTGGGAGTAAACTGAGTTTCTCACGGATTCGGGGTAAATCTGTTGAACTACTGACCCTTACCGGTCTGAAAGTGCTGGATACGGAAATTAAGTGAGGTATTGCCTAGTGTGTCATGCTGCTAAATTGAGCTGCTGCTGGAGTCGGGGATGAAACCGTGAGCCTAAACTGTGTGTGCTATGCTGTGAAGTCATGTGCTCTGGGTGCTGTGTCACACCTGTCCAACTTGTATATGTTGCTTAGGTGGTGTTGTACAGGGAGTGCAAAGGTAAATCAATACGGTATGTGTAAAGCGCAAACTACTCACCCCTATGGGTGAGTAGAGCTGGGGATTAAAGCGAGAGCTCTGTGCTGCAAAGTGAAATGGTCTAGCTGCTGCGCCACAGCTGTGTGGAGAATAAATTATGGCGAGGGTCAGGGAGTTGCTGTTATGTGGCCCTAAAATAGGGGCCTAAGTTGTAAGTTATAGGGTGACTCTAAAAAGAGACCGTGGGCCTCATTTATGAGGCTATGCGTCACTTTTATGCCGCCGGTGCGTCACTTTTTGTGACGTACCAGTGGCGTACAAAAAGCGCCTTGTTGCGCCATATTTACAAAGTCTGTAGAACAGAGAAGGTTTTGGATCCAACGTCTGCCCAGCCCGGATCTCAACAACAAGGGAAACAGAACAGGGTGGCTGGACAGGACAATTACCAACAACAAATTTCAGCCACGTAGTCAAAAATATACCACGCGACCGCCGGGAGGGAATCCCAGAGCAAATTTATTTTCTTATTAGACTCAAATGTAAGGATTCTAGGACACGAACACAAACAAAACAACTGTTATGACAGTGGATTCATGATGGCAATATCTACAAATATACAGAATTTACAAATATACAATACATACAAAAGTGAATGAAGCCACATTAGTGAGCAAGACACACCAAAAACAATGCAAAATTCAGTGAACAATATTGATTGTAGTTATATACAGTGCAAAAACTTTCAACTATAAAGCAAATGTATAACCAGTCCTTCAGACTGTGAAACCATGGGACAGGCGGGGAGGTGGAATGAAATGCCTGCCTGTCAACCAGGCCTGTGATTAGTTGTTAGAAGCGGGTTGCACAACTAGGGTCCAAAGGAATCGGTATAGTTATGTCCTAGTGGCACCCTTGGGGGTTTACCACAGGGTGGAGATGTCGACGCGTTTCGAACCGGCGTTATTACTGGTTCTCTTCAGGACAGGGACTGGGGATAGTGGTTCTGCACAATGGCGTAAGAATAGCCGTGGTATCGGTTACACTCGACCGGGCAGGATTTCTGTACTTCAACCAGCAGTTAGGCTGGAGTTGTGGTGCCCTCGAGGCGGTGCACAATCGGCGTTTCAAGCAGCGACACTGACACCAGTCAGTCAGTGTCGCTGCTTGAAACGCCGGATTGATTCCTCCCGTGAGAGTCAGCACAAAGTATTAACCCTTTGCTGTCGTGGACCAGACGAGAAAGTACAAATATATTTCCGTTGGCTGGGATTTCAGTTCCCACCCTTAGACGCTGAAACATGTGAGCCTCCATCAAACACCAATTGTGCACCGCCTCGAGGGCACCACAACTCCAGCCTAACTGCTGGTTGAAGTACAGAAATCCTGCCCGGTCAAGTGTAACCGATACCACGGCTATTCTTACGCCATTGTGCAGAACCACTATCCCCAGTCCCTGTCCTGAAGAGAACCAGTAATAACGCCGGTTCGAAACGCGTCGACATCTCCACCCTGTGGTAAACCCCCAAGGGTGCCACTAGGACATACCTATACCGATTCCTTTGGACCCTAGTTGTGCAACCCGCTTCTAACAACTAATCACAGGCCTGGTTGACAGGCAGGCATTTCATTCCACCTCCCCGCCTGTCCCATGGTTTCACAGTCTGAAGGACTGGTTATACATTTGCTTTATAGTTGAAAGTTTTTGCACTGTATATAACTACAATAAATATTGTTCACTGAATTTTGCATTGTTTTTGGTGTGTCTTGCTCACTAATGTGGCTTCATTCACTTTTGTATGTATTGTATATTTGTAAATTCTGTATATTTGTAGATATTGCCATCATGAATCCACTGTCATAACAGTTGTTTTGTTTGTGTTCGTGTCCTAGAATCCTTAAATTTGAGTCTAATAAGAAAATAAATTTGCTTTGGGATTCCCTCCCGGCGGTCGCGTGGTATATTTTTGACTACGTGGCTGAAATTTGTTGTTGGTAATTGTCCTGTCCAGCCACCCTGTTCTGTTTCCCTTATATTTACAAAGTGACGCATCTCGGTAGATGCGTCACTTTGTAAACCCCTGCGCCACATTATACCTGCGCCAGGTATAATGTATGCAAGGGGGGCGTATTGACGCAAGAAAGGTCGTAGAAGTGACGCAGTGAAATCTATGAGATTTCACGGCGTCACTTCTAGGACGCCGTTGCGTCAAAATCTTGCGCCTGCTTCAGAGCAGACGTAAGACTGACGCAGGACCTTTCACATGGGGCTTGCCCCATGTGAAAGGACGCATTGCTGGAGTTGAGTCACTTTTGTGACACACTCCAGCAATGCGTCACTTTTGCGCTTACGTATCTGTAATTCGTTGCGCAATGATGCGTCATAATATAAATATCACGCATCATTGGGGTCGCAAGGAGGGCGCAATGAAAAGTGATGCATCGCTGTTTTCTCGCAGCGATGCGTCACTTTTCATAAATGAGGCCCCTTGTGTTCATTAGTTGGAGATACATATACGTGCGGATGCACAGCTTCAAGTTATTCAGGCAAACTCGGTTTCCCTGATCTGTGAAGTTTCCATTACTTCTGTAGATATCCGCCATATCAAACCGTATGTTGTTGTTATAGAAGGACCCCATTTTGTGGTCTCTGAGGTATGCCAACACAGCTTTGTTGACTTTCAATCTGAGGACAAAATTGTTTGGACCATTTCCACTTTTGACTTTGGCATATACTGGAATATACAAAGAAATTTTGAGGCAAAAGTAACATCAATTGTCCAAATGTGTCTTTCATAAGCATTTCCAATCCTACTGCAGTCAATCTGCCTAGGTCCTTTCCACCACAGTGCACAATCATGAGGTCAGGGTGTTGGAGATGCGAACAGGTTTAACCACAGGGAACAATTGGTGCCACTTCCATCCTCTCTGTGGAAACCATTCAATATCCACATTTTGTAAACCTAGGTCTAAGTCAATACGTCTCTGTTCTGCAGACCTATTGCACCAGAAAACATAGCTATGTCCTACGATCCACACTAGCATTTTGAAGTTATGGCTGGAAGGTATGGAAAGATGTCTGTAGCTCATGCAGTTCCTTCGTAGAATAAGAGATATGTTTAAAGATGGGGAACTATTTTCTTTTCACATACAAAACGGTACTTGATTGCGAGATGAAAATGATTGTGATTGTTTTTTAAAAGGAGGGTGCACATTCATTTTGTGGAAAAGCATCTTTGTGATTGGTTAAGAAAAAACAGTTTGAATGTGGAGTATATGTTATAGGATAAAATTTGGTCAACTCAACTACACCTGCTACTTCCATTTGGAATGCAGTTTTCAAATTTAAAACAATTGTGACCATTTAACCTGCAGGTGTCGTTAAATGTTCAAGAAAATGTTGCAAAAAAATATAGTTAGGTTTTAAAAAATGTATGAACTTTTAACCTCCACGTGTTGTAGAATGTTCTAGAAAGTGTGTTGATAGAATACGTTGCATTTTGACTTCTATGTGTACTTGAACATTAAAAAAACAGTGTATATAGAACATTGGAAAAACAGTAATAGAGACAAGTTTTGCAATCTAAAATAATCAAGGAACTATTGTAATGTGTTCTTTGTATGTGTTTATGTATGGTGGAGCAAAATTATAGAAAGAAGAGCAGCAGGAAGAGGAAGAAGCAGGGCGTGGGGGAGGGGGAAATGGGAACAATGACATACATTTGCAGTGAATTACAGCACAAGTATAGATAAACAATGGGCAAAATAAAACATGCTAACAAGGAACATAAGTTACAAAACCTGCAACATAACAGCGCTAAACGAGCATACAAGTGAAAACTATGCTGCATTCATATAGGATGTGTACAAAGGCCAGCCTTGGGTGTTGTTCGATATGTGCGACTGTGGTCCTTATGGATGAGATGTCCAGCACGTGGCACCTGGGCAGTTTCATTGTGTGTTACATTGCCAAACAGCTGGTCCTCCTTCCCTCGAGCCTCCACACTTTTATACAGTGCGCTGTTGAATCCCATGAACTCGTATGGCACAGCATCTTGAAGTGTATTTTGGCATCTCGTGAACCATTCAAACTATACCATGATAGTGCCTTTTGGTGGTGTTGGATGACACTTTGCAACAGTGTTTGCTGCAGCCCTTGCGGCAGGCTACATCAGAAAACAGAGACCGTTACCGCACTTCCTGCACACAGACATGTGGGAGACACCCCGTTTACCTTTTCAGATAGGCACAGCCCTGCAATGACTTGTGCAGGCCGGACCAGCACATGTGTATTGTGCTTGCAGGAGGATGCGTGCGTCGCTACCTGCCAACGCTTAGGTGACATGGTAATGTCTGCTGAAGACAGCCCATTGTGATGTTGCAGGGCATTTTCTTATCATGCTAACACATTGACCACACGGACACGCTCAGATGAGGGTTTGGGGGGTGTTGGTGGTCCTGGGGTTGTTGTGGTGAGTCTTGTGGCCCTCATGGGAGATCCGTGTATCGTGGTCATTGACTCTATGGCACCTCTGGGTGTTTTGGTGTGTCTCTTCACTGTGTTTCCTTTCATGATGCTGGTAGTCGTCCTGCTTAACACCAGTAGAAAGCACAAAGAAAACTCTTGGTGGCAACGTGGGTTATCGCCAGAATTAATTTTGTATAGTACTATTGAAAGTTGTGACGTCATTTGTTCGTGTGTAGAAAAATATACAGACTGGGTAGTGTATCCAGTCAAGATCCAGCATTTGACGCACTATTCCTAATCAATAGAAATGCAATGAGATTTCTTCATTGAATCTGTGTGTCCACTTTAAGTGCAGGGACTAACTCGGTGCAATTCAGTACAGGATTTTAGTATTCAGAATAAATCGCAAAGGTGCACCTTGTGTCTTTTTTCACAGGAACGGCTACTCTGCATTTCATTATTAGCACTTTAATGCAACTAAAGTTGAGATACTTCAAATACAGTATTTAGAAGTTGGTGCTAACTGGAGAGATGGTGTATACCAGCAAATAACAGTAATAAGAACAAGAAAGAGTCACATAGCAGTTAAGAAAAAAAATCGAAAAGATTTATATTTTTTTGTCAGATTTTATTTTTTTATAAAGTTATATAAACTATAAATTATTCTCACATTTTTTTAAATTAATATGTATATATATATATATTTGCCGGTTGGTATATATAGTTAGGACCTAGTTACCATAGGAAATTCTGAACATTCTATTGGAAATAACTTTGGTGCCGATTGAGGGATCTGCCTGTAATTTTCCTTAAATTTGCCTTGCTGGGCTCTGCTCTTTCCCTGAAAGTTTCGGAAGGATTCATCAAACGGGGGCCGAGAAAAAAGGGGGGTCCCAAAACATGTTTTCCCCATGTTAATTTCTATAGGGACATTCTGACAAGGCTACAGCTCGAACGGCTGAACGGAAATATACCATATTTGGCAAAATGGTAGGGACTGGTATGCAGCAGTGCCCTTTGTATGTTTGGTGTAAATCCCTCCAGTAGTTCTTGAGAAAATTGAATTTGAAATTTTTCAAATGGCATTTTCTATGGGACCTTTAGACACGACTACAGCCCGAATGGCTGAACGGAAGTACACCAAACTTGGAAAAATGGTAGGGACAGGTATGCAGTAGTGCCTTTTCTTTATTTGGTGAAAATCCCTCCAGTAGTTGTTGAGAAAATGAATTTGAGCAAATTATATATCTATATGCGCTCAACATTCTATTTGGAATAACTTTGGGGCCGATTGACGAATCTGAGTGTAATTTTCGAGAATTTTGGCTAGCTCCGCTCCGCTCCTTCCCTGAAAGTTTCGGGGGCATTCGTCAAGCGGGGGCCAAAAGGAGTGTCCCAAAACGTGTATTCCCCATGTTACTTTCCATAGGGACCTTTAGACACGGCTACAGCCCGAACGGCTGAATGGAATTACACCAACCTTGGCAAAATGGTAAGGCCTGGTATGCAGATGTGCCTTTGCTATGTTTGGTGAAAATCCCTCCAGTAGTTCTTGAGAAAATTGAATTTGAAATTTTTCAAATGGCATTTTCTATGGGACCTTTAGACACTGCTACAGCCAGAACGGCTGAACGGAATTACACCAAACTTAGCAAAATGGTAGAGACAGGTATGCAGTAGTGACTTTTCTATATTTGATGAAAATCCCTCGAGTAGTTGTTGAGAAAATTGAATTTGATCAAATTATATATCTATATGCGCTCACCGTATGTGCGCAAGCAAGTTTCTGATTGGCTGGCAGTCGACTGTCAACATTCCAAACTGTCCAAACGAGGAAGTGTTGGACACCATCTTGTTTTTCAGGAGAACTGAGGCACAAGAGAGCCCAAAACAAGAGTGGAAAAAACGAAAAGGTGGCAGGGTAGAGACCCCCCAACCCTCTAGCCCTTCTCAGGGTGTCCCAAAAGGACCCCCAAGGGCAAAAAAAAATCCCAGGGTACGCGCACCGTACGCATAGGGTATGCGTACCGTGCGCGTACCCCGCAATTTGAAAAACAATTTGTGGTCCTTCTGGGACCCCCTGAGAAGGACTAGGGGGTCAGGGGTCTCAGCCCTGCCCCCTTTTCACGTTTTCCACTCTTGTTTTGTGCTCCCTTGTGCCTCACTTCTCCTGAGAAACAAGATGGCTGCTCAGGTGGTCCCAGAAGGATAATAACATACATAAACGTTATCCGCTAATAGAATTAGCATGTACAAAACCTTTGAAATTTATTGAAAAAAAATATAAGTTTCACGCCTGATATAGTTAGGAATTAGCATTTAAAAAACCTTGCAAATTCACTGAAAAAACCATAGGTTTCAAGCCTTATATAGTCAGGAATTAGCATTTAAAAACCTTGCAAATTCACCAAAAAACCATAGGTTTCAGGACTTATATAGTTAGGAATCAGCATTTAAAAAACCTTGCAAATTCACTTAAATAAACATAGGTTTCAGACCTTATATAGTTAGGAATTAGCATTTGAAAAACCATTGAAATTGCTCCTATATAGTTAGTTGTACTAACTATATTTCGTGCATCCGCAATCCGCACTGATGATGTCACATATTACATCATTCATGACATGGTCAGTGACATCACTGATGACATCACTGATGACATCTCAAATGACATCAATGATGACATCACTGATGACATCTTATTTGACATCACTGATCACATCACTGATGATATCATTCTTGTGATAATACGATGCACCTCCTCACACTCTAATATAACCTTTGATACACCCAGTGTTAAATACAGACTACCATTCTTGAAACAATTGACACACCAATACTAGTTACAAGATACGCACTCACTGATTCCTAGGTCTACACACACATTCACTCATTCACCCATAGAATCACTCATACATACAGTCACTCATCAATACAACACTATCATATGCACTCATACACCTATACAGACACTCATCGATGGAGTTACTCACACATCTAGTCCGTCATGCAAAGAATCAATCACACTTCCATTTCCTCAACTATACAGTTATACACACAACACCTTACTTATTCAAACATATACTAACACATACTTACTCTCTTATACAATCACTGATACAAGTACACAATGATCCATACAGCCACTCGCACATTCACTGGCTCTCATGTATAGTCATTTATATATGCCAACTCTCACATGCGCTGTGTTTTACATATGTACTTACTTGGACATGTAGCACTGAGATATCCATTCACTCACCAACACACCCATGCACATAGTCAACCACCCATATAGCTGTTTCCACATGCACTCTTGAACTCATACACCTAGAGAATCAACTGCTCACACATCTATGCACAGAGTCACACGCCTCCCAGCCACCCACACACACACTCAGTCTCCCATTCAAATACTTGGGCAACCAATCAATAAGCCATATAGCCACTCACATAGCTACTGATCAACACATGCAGCAGCTTACACAACAACAGACATACTGATGCACACATTCAGACAGTTTAGTCACTAACCCAAGCATTTAGTAAGACACATTTAATCACTCACTCATACAGTCAGTCACACACCTACTAAATCCTTCATCCCGACACTTATACATCCACTCATTCTTCAATATGTAAAACATATTTAAACTTTACAGAAACACACAGTCACTGGATGATGTCATCAGTGATGTCATCAGTGATGTCAAATGAGATGTCATCAGTGATGTCATCAGTGATGTCATTTGAGATGTCATCAGTGATGTCATTAGTGATGTCACTGACCATGTCATGAACGATGTAATATGTGACATCATCAGCAGTGGATTGCGGGTGCGCAAAATATAGTTAGTACAACTAACTATATAGGACCAATTTCAATGGTTTTTTAAATGATAATTGCTAACTATATAAGGCCTGAAACGTATGATTTTTTAAGTGAATATATATATATATATATATATATATATATATATATATATATATATATATATATATATATTCAATGAAAAAACCATAGGTTATAGGCCATATATAGTTAGGAATTAGCATTTACAAAACCTTATTTTACTCGCATAAAACCATTGAAATTCCATATATAGTTAGAAGCGCTAACTATATATCGCGCACCCGCAATCCACTGCTGATGATGTCACATATTACATCATTCATGACATGGTCAGTGACATCACTGATGACATCACTGATGACATCTCAAATGACATCACTGATGACATCACTGATGACAACATCCAGTGACTGTATGTTTCTGTAAAGTTAAAATATGTCTTACATATTGAAGAATGAGTGGATGTATAAGTGTCTGGATGAAGAATTTAGTAGGTGCATGACTGACTGTATGAGTGAGTGATTAAATGTGTCTCACTGAGTACATGGGTTAGTGACTAAACTGTCTTAATTCGTGCATCAGTATGTTTGTTGTTGTGTAAGCTGCTGCATGTGTTGATCAGTAGCTATAAGAGTGGCCATATGGGTTATTGATTGGTTGCCCAAGTATTTGAATGGGAGGCTGAGTGTGTGTGTGGGTGGCTGGGAGGTGCGTGACTCTGTGCATAGATGTGTAAGCAGTTGATTCACTAGGAGTATGAGTTCAAGAGTGCATGTGGAAACAGCTATATGGGCGGTTTACTGTGCATGGGTGTGTTGGTGAGTGAATGGATTTCTCATTGCTACATGTGCAAGTAAGTACGTATGTAAAACACAATACATGTGAGAGTTGAGATATATAAATAACTGAACATAAGAGCCAGTGAATGTGTGAGTGGCTGTATCGATCACTGTGAGCTTGTATCAGGGATTATATAAGAGAGTAAATATGTGTTATTATATGTTTGAATAAGTAAGATGTGTATAACTGTATAGTTGAGGAAATGGAGGTGTGATTGATTCTTTGCATGACTGACTAGGTGTGTGAGTAACTCCATGGATGACTGACAGTCTGTGAGTGTCTGTTTATACTGAGTGTATGTAAGGTTATATTAGAGTCTGAAGAGGTTCATTGTATTATCACATGAGTGATGTGATCAGTGATGACAAATGAGATGTCATCAGTGATGTCATTTGAGTTGTCATCAGTGATGTCATCAGTGATGTCATTTGAGATGTCATCATTGATATCATTTGAGTTGTCATCAGTGATATCATTTGAGATGTCATCAGTGATGTCATCAGTGATGTCACTGACCATGTCATGAATGATGTAATATGTGACATCATCAGCAGTGGATTGCGGGTGCGCGATATATAGTTAGCGCTTCTAACTATATATGGAATTTCAATGGTTTTATGCGAGTAAAATAAGGTTTTGTAAATGCTAATTCCTAACTATATATGGCCTATAACCTATGGTTTTTTCATTGAATTTTCAAGGTTTTGTAAATGCAAATTCCTAACTATATATCCACTATAACCTATGTTTTTTTCTGTGAATTTCATTGGTTTTTTAATAGCAAATATGAAAAGCTTAAAAATGTCAAGTACATGATAAATAAAAACATTTTCGTATTTATGCACGCTGATGTGCTTTGAACGCTGCACCCCCCCCCTCCCCTCTTTTGTCTTAGTAGTACTCTCTCTTTGCAGATACTGAAGGGTAGTTAACGCAGGCCTTTACCCCCGTTGTAATCCGTCGTGGCTGCTTGTCTCTCCATTTGATTGATTGTTGTCCAAGCATTTACTGTTTTAGAATTGGTTCTCTTTGGATCATTCTCTATTTACAAACAAGCACAAAGTCGCAATACTCTGTTTAGTCTTTGCAGATAGTGAAAAATCGTGTAAAAAAAATAAAAGTAATCGAGCAAAATCAGTAGGCCACTAATTGGATCTCTTTTTGACCTCGCTAAAATAGAAATATTAGGAACAACCCTTCATGAGAAATACGAAAATAGTGAGATGAACTGAGCTCCACACCATGAGGGCTGCAAGACAGCTCGGCTCCATCACCCATCCCGCACAAAATAACGACAAACCGTATGCAAATATTAAAAATATAGACAACACACCAGCAAAGAAACAGGGTAAAACATTTTATTAAAAAACTATTTACATAACGTTGGTTTATAAGATGATGTCAGTAGTGGACCGATGTGTGAATAGATCGAAAGCAGCACAAGGCTCCAAGATCCGGATGGCAAGCTCCTGGATGTTGGGTGCCATAGTTTAGAGTTCTGAATTTGAGCCTTTTTGAATGTCTGTGCTTTGTTGAATCAAATTTGCGGCTTGACACAAAGCTGACTCAAGCGTTGCTACTGATGCTATGCAGACCAAAACTGGTTTTCAGTTTGTACATTTTTCTAGATTTTTAATCCAAGTTTGGTTGACTTTGTAGAACGATGGCTTCAAATTTTCAACATACGGTGTGGTGGCGCTGACTGGGAGGGGGCGCTTCGCTCCTGCCCCCTCCCCAAGTAAGATTTTCATACGTGAAAGTACGTTAATGGTTTTGGTCCCTGAGATGCTTCGATGTCACTGCCATTCTCAAATAGCATAAGTTCTAGATGTTGGGTGCCATAGTTAAGAGTTCTGAGCAGCGCTTGTAACACTGTCTGAAGCTTATTTCCACCTACTGCAGCTTCACTATTCTCAAAGTAAGTGAGTGTCGTTTGTGGACCTGACTGCATTAGAAAACAATGTGATATGTTACCTTCCTAAACAGCTTGACGGAGGCCCCTGAGGGGCGGTGTGATGGCCATGGACTCGGAGAAGACGCTTGGCTCCGACACCCTCCCCAAGTCTTATAGCACTGGTGTAGCCTGAGATTGCCCCCGACATAGGCGGCCGGCTCCCGGGATCCGGCGGAACTTTTTGCCTTTTGATGACTCTTCAATTCTGAACCTTGTCCCATCCAGCTGAGTTGCGCCCACTCTTGCGGCTACAGCGTCTTCCCACCATCCAGCTGAATTGCGCCCACTCTTGCGGTGCAGCGATAGGCGACTGCCACAGGACTCTCAAAATGGCGGCCGGCTCTTCGGTTTTGGGCCTGGTCCACTAAAATGGCCCTGGGACACCTTTGAACTCGGACGCTTCCCTGATAGGGCTTGGGTCCCATTCTCGAAAAGCGTCCCCTCAGCCGTGAAGATTCTACAAAAGTCTTGGGGGCCTCCGACTCCCGCAGGCTTCTGGTGGGGAGCGGCTGCCATGATTGCTCGTGGAATGGCCACGACGGAGCTACGAGATGGTAGTGGTCTCATGCTGACGCCAGCTTTAGTCTGAAACATCCAGAAACACTGTAGACTACCAATTCGATCAGTTCCGGTAGCGCCCCAACATGACCCGGAAGAGAAGAACTTGCCCTCCCCTCTTTGACTGATGGTTCTTGTTGCCTGTCCCCTCTGTTGTCATTTAACAGAACTTTTTGGACTGCTGAAAGGAGTTGTGTTCCGAACGCTGGTTGGTGGAGACATTTTGACTATATTCTTGACCTACGTTGTCGCGTAATGCGTTATATGACACGCCGCGTTACCGCACCCGGAAGTGATCCGCGGCGCGGCGCGCAGCGCGCAACGTAAGCATAACAGGACATGTGACTTGTTAATAAAACTTTTCATTGGTTCATTTTACTTTTGTTAATTTAATGATGAAAAGCTTGGTCATATGACCTAAAAATTACGCTTTTTATTGTTTTCGAACAATATTTTTTTTTCAAACATATGTTATAATATTCCAGGCTAATGTACTTTCCCGGAAAATTTACAACTGTCTTGTAAGTAAAATATATTCCTTTTTCGAGAAAAAGGGCGTTTCTTCCTTCCATAACGGAGCCGTTGAGTAAAAGAGATTCGGCCTGCTATCTTAGTCGCCGATACGCCTGATTATCAGATTCTTATCGATCACTTTATATTGCAGACATGAAAAACACAACTGCCCTTAAGCATTTATCTTTACTGCGTTCCTACATATTATACCTTTTATCCGTCATGTAATTGGACTGCTTTATTTCACTTGCCTTTTACTGATTCGAAAACAGTGACTAAAAGTAAAAACTTTACCAATGTAAATACTACTACCGTGTTTTGTTTTAAAAACCTTTATTGTGAAAATGTCAGTGTACAAATACGGGCCTATAACCACGTGGGCCGGCCACGGAGCAAACTGAAATCGTATATGATGAGGAGACATTTACACTGTAGAAGAACGTAACGAGCGGGCCATTAGGTTGCAAGAACAAAGGTGTCTAACAGTTGCGGAATCGGTGGACGTACATTTTGTAATTAGAATACGATACAGCCACTTACAATAACATTTTCTAGATATACATTTGCGGGCAAGGAGTTACGAGTCCCATTTATACCGGCGCCATTTTGGGCGAGGCCGGGCAGGTCCAAGATATAGTCAAAATGTCTCCACCAACCATCGGCCAGACCAGAACCCCTTTCGGCCCTTTATGCTACAAGATGGTGTCTTCCATTCAGAAAATAGTGTTGGCAGCATTTTGAAAGGAAACAGAAACAGCCATTCTCCTAGTGAGTTTCACATTGTTACATTTAGGAAGAATGTTGAAGAGTAGTATGTGGAAAATCTGAAGCCATTTTTGTACAAACTCTCAATCAGACTTGGATGGAAAAAAAAACCTGAAGAATGTACAAACTGAAAACCAATTTTTGTCTGTATAGCATCAACAGTAACGCTTGAGTCAGCTTTGTGTCAAGCCGCCATTTTCATTCAATCAATAGCGTCCCGCTGCACACATTCAGGGACCTGGTCGTGTCTTCAGATGAAACGGATTGTAGGAAAAGAAGCAGAAAGGAAAAGGAAAAAAGTTCCGCCGCACCTCGGGAGCCGGCCGCCTATGTCATGTGCCACCTTTGGCCACACCAGGGCAATAGTGAAGCTGCAGCAGGTGCAAATAAGCTTCAGACAGTCTTACAAGCACTGCTCAGAACTCTCAACTGAGGCACTCAACATCCAGGACTTGCCATTCGGATCTTGGCGCCTTGTGCTGGATCCGACCTATTCACACATCAGTCCACTACTGACATCACCTCATAAGCCAACGGGGCACCCCACGCCGACTTTCGGCGCAGCATTGTAGGATGGCCACACCAGTGCGGCCACTTGCTGGACACCACCTCGGTGCCATCCGGATCTCGGCGCGTTCGAGTCACTGTGCCGGAAGAGTGACCGGAACTCAGCTGAACACGCCGTCTTTCGGCGCAGCATTGTAGGATGGCCACACCAGTACGGCAATTTGCTGGACACCACCTCGGTGCCATCCGGATCTCGGCGCGTTCGAGTCACTGTACCGCAAGAGTGACCGCAACTCAGCTGGACACGCCATCTTTCGGCGCAGCATTGTAGGATGGCCACACCAGTGCGGCAATTTGCTGGACACCACCTCGGTGCCATCCGGATCTCGGCGCGTTCGAGTCACTGTACCGCAACAGTGACCGCAACTCAGCTGGACACGCCGTCTTTCGGCGCAGCATTGTAGGATGGCCACACCAGTGCGGCAATTTGCTGGACACCACCTCGGTGCCATCCGAATCTCGGCGCGTTCGAGTCACTGTACCGCAACAGTGACCGCAACTCAGCTGGACACGCCGTCTTTCGGCGCAGCATTGTAGGATGGCCACACCAGTGCGGCAATTTGCTGGACACCACCTCGGTGCCATCCGAATCTCGGCGCGTTGTGCTGCCTTCGGCCTATTCGCACATCGGTCCGCTACTGACGCCGCCTCACGTGCCAACGGATTTTCTACGCTTTTTGTAGCCCTATGCCGCATAACAGGTCATGTGACTTGTTTATAAAACTTTTCATTGGTTCATTTTACTTTTGGTTTCCTAAAGATGGAAGGCTTGGTCATATGACCTAAAAATAACACTTTTCATTGGTTTAGAACATTTTTTTTTCCCAAACGATGAAAGCCCCACCTTGTTTCTGGATCATTCAGACTGAAGCTGGCGTCAGCATGAGAGCACCACCATCTCGTGGCTCCGTCATGGTCATTCCGCGAGCAATCATGGCAGCCGCTCCCCACCGGAAGCCTGCGGGAGTCGGGGGCCCCCAAGACTTTTGTAGAATCTTCACGGCTGAGGGGACGCTTTTCGAGAATGGAACCCAAGCCCTAGCAGGCAAGCGTCCGAGTTCCAAGGTGTCCCAGGGCCATTTCAGTGGACCAGGCCCAAAACCGAGGAGCCGTCCGCCATTTTAAGAGCCATGTGGCAGCCGCCTATCGCTGCACTGCAAGAGTGGGAGCAACTCAACAACATGGTGAGCGAGACGCTGTAGCCGCAAGAGCGGGCGCAACTCAGCTAGATGGCCGCCACCTGGGGAGGCCCGTTCACGCCGCCTCCCCCACGCCCGGGCCGCCGCACGCCAATTTTCGGAGCCGCATTGTAGGATACCAAAACCAGTGCGGCAGTTTACTGGACATCACCTGGGTGCCTGTCGTACATGTTGTGTCAGCCATGTGACACTGGACACAGTCCCATCAACATCTCAACGCGTTCTGCTGCCTTGGGACTATTCGCACAACAGACCGCTACTGACGAGGCCTCCCCCCGCACCACCCGGGACGCCCCATGCTGTTTTTCTGTGCTGCATTGTAGGATCCCAAAACCAGTGCGGCACCCAGGCGACATCACCTGGGTGCCGTCCAGAACTCTGCACGTTGTGCTGCCTTGGGACTATTCGCACAAAAGACAGCTTCTAACCATTGTTGCTTTTTGTGTTGAAAAATGTTTAAATGTTTTTAGTTTTTGTTCCGTTCGTTATAGTTAATAGTTAATAAAGTTTTATAATCTTACTTTGTTGGAGTGTTATCTATTTTTTTTAAAACGGGTGAATGGGGCCTTGAATCGGGTTATTGTCATGTGTGGGCTTTGGAAGTGTGCTGCTGCAGGATCGGACATTTCAAACTCAAATGCACGTTCTTTTTCTTACCTTTCCGAAGCATGGAGCGCAATAGCAGGCAGAGAAAGGGTGATGCACGTGTTGAACACTACCTGACCTGGCAAGTTGCTGGCAGTGCCCCCCCGCCCGCTCCTAAAAGAGGGCACACACACACCGCCGCCCCGAGTACTTCACAAATCTTTAAAAGACCATGCGCTTGTTCATGAGGCTTAAATGGTTTATCACCTCTTCTAGAACCCCTGCATCGACCCTCTGACGTTTCCTGGAAAAATTACCATGTAACACAATACCAAGCCCTGTCAGCTGAAACCCCCAAGGAATCGTGGGGCATATTATCAAGGGGGTTTATCTCCGCTTTTTTGGCTTTAAAAGCCATGAAAGCGGAGATAATATTATCTCCCTATTACCAAGCTGTCGCTAACACCAGTTAGTGACAGCTAAAAGGAGATAGCGACCATCTTGGGCCCCGCTTTGCATGTCAGTGATACTTATCACTAATGACATGCAAAGTGGCGTACCAAGATGTTAGCGACTGGAAACAGTCCCTAACATCGCTATCTTCTATTACCAACTTTTGGAGATATTCGCGCTAAGCGCGAATATCTCCAAAGTCTAACACCTGCCCTGAGCAGTTCTTAGCCATGTTATCCAATGGGAGGTGGATAACATGGCTAAGAGCATTTGCTCGATAATACATGAATATCGCTGACTTTTCTGCGATAATAGCAAGGTTTATCTGCGATAAAAATCGCCGATGTGCGGCGATAATTTTTGTCTCTAAACAAGTTAGAGACAAAAATTATCGCTAGTTGTTCGTAATATGCCCCCGGGTTTTTGCTTGCAGAAATCGGGAGGCGGGAGACTAGCACTGAAATCAGTAGTCACACGCCTGAATCAGGAGGGTTGGCATGTCTGAATTCTCTACAGCTGGGGCCATAAACTACATCCGCAGGGGTAGGTGATAGCCTGGGACCAGCCTGGCATCTAAAATGGCTGCCGTGCACGACAAAATTGTGGCATTGGAAAAAAGGCAAGATGGCGCAGCCGCTGGAAGAGATGTATCAACATATGTTATGTTATGTTATGTTATAGTGCATTTTTATAGCGCTCGGCTACTCTAAAAGAGCGTCCCCATATATGAGCCTCCTCAGCCACCCTCAGGAAACATAGGGGATTAGGATACGTCTCCCGCACCCCCTTATACCTAGTAATTTAATTAACGAAGCACAAAATGGCGAATTCCCGTTTCGCTACCAGTTTGCGGCCCAGTTCGCGGCCCGTGAAGCGCTTCTACCGTGAAAAATCATTTTTTTTTTCTTTTCCCCACGGGACCCTTTAATAACCCCAACAACATTCCTAGGGGGTCAAGAGGGGGACACCTTGCCCCCTTTCATTAAATTCCCCCTTAGTTTTTCACCTCTTCTTCTCTCTCGATCCTACCGAGAGACAAGATGGCGGCCGCTCCGGACTGTCACGCAGCAAAATAAAAAAAAGCTCACGCACAGCCGCTGGAAGAGATGTATCAACATATATCAGCCTCCTCAGCCACCCTCAGGAAACATAGGGGATTAGGATACGTCTCCCGCACCCCCTTATACCTAGTAATTTAATTAACGAAGCACAAAATGGCGAACTCCCGTTTCGCTACCAGTTTGCGGCCCAGTTCGCGGCCCGTGAAGCGCTTCTACCGTGAAAAATCATTTTTTTTTTCCTTTTCCCCACGGGACCCTTTAATAACCCCAACAACATTCCTAGGGGGTCAAGAGGGGGATACCTTGCCCCCTTTCATTAAATTCCCCTTTCGTTTTTCACCTCTTCTTCTCTCTCGATCCTACCGAGAGACAAGATGGCGGCCGCTCCGGACTGTTTAGAATGTTGACAGACACCGGAGAGCCAATCAGCTTTCTGCGCGCAAAGTTCCGAAACGCGAAAAGTAAGCGGACCGGATCGCTGCCCGGAGCGCTGTTACAGATATATATCTTGATTTAAACGTTAATTTCTCAAAATCCACTGAAGCACATATATTGAGACCTAGCAAAGGCACATCGGGCTACCAGTCCCTACAATTTTGCCAAGTTTCGTGCAAATCCATTCAGCCGTTCGAGCTAAAAGTGAGGCCAACCGCCCTATGGAAAACTCAATGTAAAAAACGCGTTTTGGGACCCCCCTTTTTTCTCAGCCCCCCCTTGACGAAACCCCACCAAATTTCCAGGGGCTGCTCAGAAACAGAATGTGCCATTTTCCTGAAAATTTCAGCCGATTCCGTCCACAAACGCAAAAGTTATTAGACATAGAATTTTCAGAAATCCCATAGGGAAAAAATCCTAACTATATATACCTACTGGCGATAGCCAGTAGGTAATATATATATATATATATATATATATATATATATATATATATATATATATATATATATATATATATATATATATATATATATATATATATATATATATATATATATATATATATATATATATATATATATATATATATATATATATATATTCGGTACGGTTCTCCCTCCACAGAAAGAGCAGGAGCCCAGGGGGACAGTTCAGAGAGGCTTTAATGAACAAACAACTGCTACGGTGGCGGCAAATGCATTTCGGACCTCGCCTTCTTCAGCGCCCAACACCGTCTCCATGCATCAACACAGTAGTCCTTTCTCGCTGCCCTTGAAGTACTGCAGGCTGGACCGCTCCTCCCCCGCTGGTGAATGCACACACCTGTTGTAGTCCGTCGTAATCCTTGGACCACAACACCCACAATGCCTGTTATACAGCAGTGCAGGTAGGTGAAAAAATAGCGGGAGTGGATCATTAAGTTCTTTTTGCGGCCCCCGGTATCAGCAGACTTGATGGTACACAGAGCCGATAGTCCGCTCATCTGGTCTCCCCTTGTGTCCCCCGGTACTGCCACACGCCTCCCAACTAGGTGTCCAGTGTACAGGGGAGAATGCGAATAGCACTTCACCCGGGAGAGGCAGAATGCCTCAAACTGCTCCCTTCATCCCAGTTTAAAGGCGGGAACCAGACTCTGTCCGTAACCGGACCAAAAGTTATCTGCAAAGCAGGGTGCAAATAAGTGTCTGGTCCCAACAGTGTGGCAAGGGGTCCTGGAATGCGCTACTGGCAAGCGCAGATAAGTTCGGTACGTTTCTCCCTCCACAGAAAGAGCAGGAGCCCAGGGGGACAGTTCAGAGAGGCTTTAATGAACAAACAACTGCTACGGTGGCGGCGAATGCATTTCGGACCTCGCCTTCTTCAGCGCCCAACACCGTCTCCATATATATATATATATTCACTGAAAAAACCATAGGTTATAGACCATATATAGTTAGGGATTAGCATTTAAAAAACCTTATTTTATTTGCACAAAACCATTGAAATTCCATATATAGTTAGTTGCACTAACTATATATCGCGGACCCGCAACCCACTGCTAATGATGTCACATATTACATCATTCATGACATGGTCAGTGACATCACTGATGACATCACTGATGACATCTCAAATGACATCACTGATGACATCACTGATGACAACACCCAGTGACTGTATGTTTCTGTAAAGTTAAAATATGTCTTACATATTGAAGAATGAGTGGATGTATAAGTGTCTGGATGAAGGATTTAGTAGGTGCATGACTGACTGTATGAGAGAATGATTAAATGTGTCTCACTGAGTGCATGGGTTAGTGATTAAAGTGTCTTAATTTGGCAATCAATATTTATGTTCTTCTGTAAACTGCTGCATGTTTAAATCAGTAGCTATATCAGTAACTATATGGGTTATTGAATGGTTGCCCAAGTATTTGTATGTGTGTGGGTGGCTGGGAGGTGTATAACTCTGTGCATAGATGTGTGAGCAGTTGATTCCCTAGGTGTATGGCTTCAAAAGTGCATGTAGAAACAGCTGTATGGACAGTTGACTGTGTGCATGAGTATATTGGTTAGTGAATGGATATCTCAGTTCTACATGTCAAAGTAAGTACATATGTAAAACACACTCCATGTGAGAGTTGACATATATAAATAACTGAACATAAGACCCAGTGAATGTGAGAGTGGCTGTATGAATCATTGTGAACTTGTATCAAGGATTGTATAAGAGAGTAAATATGTGTTAGTATATGTTTGAATAAGTAAGGTGTGTATAACTGTATAGTTGAGGAAATGGAGGTGTGATTGATTCTTTGCATGACTGACTAGGTGTGTGAGTAACTCCATGGATGTGTGACAGTCTGTGAGTGCCTGTTTACCCTGAGTGTATCTAAGGTTATATTAGAGTCTGAAGATGTATTATCACATAAATGATATCATCAGTGATGTAATCAGTAATGTCAAATGAGATGTCAGTGATGTCATCAGTGATGTCATTTGAGATGTCATCAGTGATGTCATCAGTGATGTCATTTGAGATGTCATCAGTGATGTCATCAGTGATGTCACTGACCATGTCATGAATGATGTAATATGTGACATCATTAGCAGTGGGTTGCGGGTCCGCGATATATAGTTAGTGCAACTAACTATATATGGAATTTCAATGGTTTTGTGCAAATAAAATAAGGTTTTTTAAATGCTAATCCCTAACTATATATGGTCTATAACCTATGGTTTTTTCAGTGAATTTTCAAGGTTTTGTAAATGCAAATTCCTAACTATATATGGTCTATAACCTATGGTTTTTTCTGTGAATTTCATTGGTTTTTTAAAAGCTAATATCTATAGCTGTAAAATATATTCTTTATTAAGTGACGTATCACGTAGCCCGTGAGACGCCTCATGATGCATCGCATAACCGTGACGTATCGTCTCTGCAGCGCAAACCAAACCCAAAACGTAAGCGCGCCAAAACACTCTTAAAGTTATATATATATTTTTTTAACCTTAATTAGACAAAATCCACACGTGCACATATCACAAACGTTCAAAAAACACAATATGTCGGACTCCCGTTACGCTGCCGGTTAGCTGCCCGGTTAACGTACCAGGAAGCACCTTTACCGCGAAAAATCACATTTTTTTTTCACCCCCCAGGGAACTTTAATAGCCCCCTCATCAATCCTAGGGGTTCAGGAGGGGTCTGCCTTACCCCTTTCATTCATTTACACCTTTTTTCCACCTCTTGTCTCTTGATCCCACAGAGAGACAAGATGGCGGCCGCTCCAGACTGTTTACAATGATAACAGCCAATCAGCTTCTCCTCAGACTCCCGTTACACTGCCGGTTAGCTGCCCGGTTCGCGTACCAAGACGCGTCTCTACGGTGAAAAAATCGGATTTTTTTTTGGGCCCAGCGTGGCTCTATAATATCCCCTCATCAATCCTAGGGGGTCAGAAGGGGTCTAACTTGCCCCTTTCCTTCATTTCCCCCTTTGTTTTGGCCTCCTCTTGTCTCTCGATCCTACCGAGAGACAAGATGGCGGCCGCACCGGACTGTTTAGAATGTTGACAGACACCGGAGAGCCAATCAGCTTCGCTTCGCAAAGTTCCGATAAGCGAAAAGTACGCGAACCGGATCGCTGCCCGGAGCGCTGTTACAGATATATATCTTGATTTAAACGTTAATTTCTCAAAATCCACTGAAGCACATATATTGAGACCTAGCAAAGGCACATCGGGCTAACAGTCCCTACAATTTTGCCAAGTTTCGTGCAAATCCATTCAGCCGTTCGAGCTAAAAGTGAGACCAACCGCCCTATGGAAAACTCAATGTTAAAAACGCGTTTTGGGACCCCCCTTTTTTCTCAGCCCCCCCTTGACGAAACCCCCCCAAATTTCCAGGAGCTGCTCAGAAACAAAATGTGCCATTTTCCTGAAAATTTCAGCCGATTCCGTCCACAAACGCCAAAGTTATTAGACATAGAATTTTCAGAAATCCCATAGGGAAAAAATCCTAACTATATATACCTACTGGCGACCGCCAGTAGGTAATATATATATTGCTTCACTTAGCAGACAAGACGGTTTGCTAATAAATTAAGAGGCACACATGAAGTCAGGATATAAAGCTGGAAATGCTTTATTCGGTGTTTTCAGTCCCTCTCCCCTCCATTTCGACATTCAGTCCCTCTCCCCTAAAAAAAAAAGAATATATATATATATATATATATATATATATATATTATATATATATATATATATATATATATATATATATATATATATATATATATATATATATATATATAGGCCATCTTGAGCCCTCCAACCGAACACTGCGCTCTTTTCAATGGTGGTGCATGTCCACCAGCAGGTCCAAGCCAGTAATAATTCTCACAGTCTCGCACAATATGCGGAAAACAGAAAACGCACTCACAGGGGTTCTGTTGCAATCTTCTTTATTTGTGCCAAAGAACGGTTACCATGCCCAACACATTTTGGTCCTTAACTCGAACCATGATCAGGCCGAAAAGCATCATGCCGGTCATGGTGGCAAACGAGCAATAAACCAAAAAAGTGAGCATTTATCTTGTGGTTCGCATCTGTTTATTCCTGTGGAGTGGAAGTTACAGCAACGGTGTTTGTTAAATATATATAAATATAAATAAATATATATATATATATATATATATATACAAACCAAACTCCAGCACTTCCCAACAGTGAACTGAAGAAAACGGACCACGAGGACCTTCAAATGGCAGATTTCTTTTTATTTCATTCACCTCCTCATTCCATGACGCATTTCGGGCATCGAGTGCCCTTGATCACATTCAGAGTAAGCAGTACGCCATGATCTTTTATACATTTTTTTCTTTTTCAAAACTAACACCACGTGATTTATAAACAGTGAAGAAACACTTTGATGTTGAAAATAAGATGTTCACCGTGCAAAAAAGCTTGTTATTTTCACAATGTTGCGAGTTTACAAAGCACATTGTTTTTACGCGACCTTAATGCTCATGGCTCCTAATATCACAAGAAAACATGCAATGATCGCATTAATCAATATTGTGTGATTTAAATAAATAAATAAAATAAATATATTCAATATTTAAAATTGCAATAAATAAGTATGAATATTATAAAATATACATATTGCCACACAATAGTATATAACGATGTAAATACATAAAACAATGTGCAAAATACTGCGATTGTCTTATTCCAGCATAAATGCTTGTTAGTCCAGTCACAATTGATGGATTTGATATCTGCAAAATACAGTTTTTATTTGCTTTTGGAATATAAAATGCATATTGCCTTCATGTACATTTGTGTATAATTATTTGTTTTATTGAGTAAACTGTGCCTCCATTTTTATATATTTTTCTTCTTAAAGTGCATAACGCAATTAATATATATATCTATAAACGATAGGTATATGTACATATGTGAACAAGTGGTGATATGTAAAAAAAGTGATTTAAAAAGTATCTAATAAACGAAAGGCAGTTTGTCTACACCAAATATATGTCTGATGGACAACAAACAAGCCTGTACACCTCCACCAAAAATCTCAGTTTACCCAGCAAGCCTGCTGGATATATTAGCTACAGATGTGGGAATCTAATTTGAGGAAGTCAATGTATGCAGAGAAATAATGTGTTAGACAATATTATGTGTTAAAATATATCCCGGGTATCTCAACCATAAATAGTTAAAATATCCTAAAATAACACATAAAAAGCACATTATAAAGAACATATTAAAAAAGAATGTTAAGATCTAAATATGTGCAAACATGACATGAAACTAGATAGCTCAAGCAAGGTTCTAAAAAGGTATGCATAAACCGTTCGGCAATTTACTATCAAGTTCTAGAATGAACCTTGTCTCTCTCTGTCTTAGTAACTTTTCACGATTGCCTCCTCTCTGTGGCACCGGTACAGAGTCAATCACAAAGTATGTCGGACAGGTGATATCATTTTTATGTGCATCCTTAAAATGTCGAGCGACAGGGTAAGATGGATCACTATTTACAATGGCCAGAAGATGATGGAATATTCTCACGTGCACCTGTAGCTTTGTACTTCCCACGTACCTGAGCCCACAGGTGCACATGAGAACATACACCGTGTGATCAGTTCAACAATTGTAGTTCCCTTTGATCTTAATTTCATCCTCTCTGAATGGAGTCTTATATTCAGATCTATTGACTCCAAATGTACACGCACGACATGATGCACATTTGAAAAAACCTTGTCTAGGTTTGAGCCAAGTTTCCTTTACAGCTGTCTCAGGATTAATCTTAGTTAGCATTGACCCCATACTTTGTGTTTTTCTAAATGTTACAATAGGTTTGGATGGGAGTCTACTGCTCAAGACAATATCAGTTAGCACTATTGGCCAATTTTTGCTAATTCCTAACTATATCAGGCGTGAAACCTATATTTTTTTTCAATAAATTTCAAAGGTTTTTTTAATGCTAATTTTATTAGCGGATAACGTTTATATGTGTTATTATGCTTCTGGGACCACCTGAGCAGCCATCTTGTTTCTCAGGAGAAGTGAGGCACAAGAGAGCACAAAACAAGAGTGGAAAATGCGAAAAGGGGGCAGGGATGAGACCCCCTGACCCCCTAGCCCTTCTCAGGGGGTCCCAGAAGGACCACCAATTTTATTTTTAAATCGCGGGTACGCGCACGGTACGCGTACCCTACGCATACGGTGCGCGTACCCCGGGATATATTTTTTTTCCTTGGGGGTCCTTTTGGGACCCCCTGAGAATGGCTAGAGGGTTGGGGGTCTCTACTCTGCCCCCTTTTCGTGTTTTCAACTCTTGTTTTGGGCTCTCTTGTTCTCAGTTCTCATGAAAAACAAGATGGTGGCCAACACTTCCTGGTTCGGACAGTTTGGAATGTTGACAGTCGACTGCCATTCAATCAGAAACTCGCTCGCGCACGTAAGGGTACGCGCACCTACGCGTATGGTACGTGTACCGTACGCGTACGGTGCGCGTACAGTGAGCGCAAATAGATATATCATTTGATCAAATTCAATTTTTTCAACAACTACTGGAGGGATTTTCACCAAATATAGAAAAGGCACTACTGCATACCTGTCCCTACCATTTTGCCAAGTTTGGTGTAATTCCGTTCAGCCGTTCGGGCTGTAGCCGTGTCTAAAGGTCCCATGGAAAATGCCATTTGAAAAATCTCAAATTCAATTTTCTCAAGAACTACTGGAGGGATTTTCACCAAACATAGCAAAGGCACATTTGCATACCAGGCCCTACCATTTTGCCAAGTTTGGTGTAATTCCATTCAGCCGTTCGGGCTGTAGCCGTGTCTAAAGGTCCCTATGGAAATTAACATGGGGAAAACACGTTTTGGGACCCCCCTTTCGGCCCCTGCTTGACGTATCCCCCTGAAACTTTCAGGGAAGGATCGGAGCGGAGCTGGCCAAAATTCTGGAAAATTACACACAGATTCCTCAATTGGCGCCAAAGTTATTCCCAATAGAATGTTGAGCGCATATAGATATATAATTTGCTTAAATTCATTTTCTCAACAACTACTGGAGGGATTTTCACCAAATAAAGAAAAGGCACTACTGCATACCTGTCCCTACCATTTTGCCAAGTTTGGTGTAATTCCGTTCAGCCGTTCGGGCTGTAGCCGTGTCTAAAGGTCCCATAGAAAATGCCATTTGAAAATTTTCAAATTCAATTTTCTCAAGAACTACTGGAGGGATTCATACCACACATACAAAAGACACTGCTGCATACCAGTCCCTACCATTTTGCCAAATCTGGTATAATTCTGTTCTGCCGTTCGAGCTGTAGCCTTGTCAGAATGTCTCTATGGAAATTAACATGGGGAAAACACGTTTTGGGACCCCCCTTTTTTCTCGGCCCCCGCTTGACGAATCCCCCCGAAACTTTCGGGGAAGGAGTGGAGCACAGCGAGGCAAATTTAAGGAAAATTACAGGCAGATCCCTCAATTGGCGCCAAAGTTATTCCCAATAGAATGTTGAGCGCATATAGATATATAATTTGCTTAAATTCATTTTCTCAACAACTACTGGAGGGATTTTCACCAAATAAAGAAAAGGCACTACTGCATACCTGTCCCTACCATTTTGCCAAGTTTGGTGTAATTCCGTTCAGCCGTTCGGGCTGTAGCCGTGTCTAAAGGTCCCATAGAAAATGCCATTTGAAAATTTTCAAATTCAATTTTCTCAAGAACTACTGGAGGGATTCATACCAAACATACAAAAGACACTGCTGCATACCAGTCCCTACCATTTTGCCAAATCTGGTATAATTCTGTTCTGCCGTTCGAGCTGTAGCCTTGTCAGAATGTCTCTATGGAAATTAACATGGGGAAAACACGTTTTGGGACCCCCCTTTTTTCTCGGCCCCCGCTTGACGAATCCCCCCGAAACTTTTGGGGAAGGAGTGGAGCACAGCGAGGCAAATTTAAGGAAAATTACAGGCAGATCCCTCAATCGGCGCCAAAGTTATTCCCAATAGAATGTTCGGAATTTCCTATGGTAACTAGGTCCTAACTATATATACCTACTGGCGACCGCCAGTAGGTAATATATATATATATATGATTTTATTATTTTTTTAAATATTTTTATAATATTTTCTGTTTTCTTTTTTTTACAACTTTTTGAGCAGTCCCGCATCCAAAGCGCACCACTCTCGATTGCTGCGCAGAACGTAGATGCCATTTCACAATTGTTCTGTAGGATGCGCGTAGGGTGTGCGTTGGGTGCATTCATGCGCGATTGCTATGTGACCTGTACGTAACTTCAAGTGCATACGCAACATATGCGTATCACGCCACAACGCACGTGCGCGTTCCACATGGCTTCTTGTACGTGTTCAACACGGTAGGCGCACGACTTACGTGAAATTTTTTGATATAAAAAAGATATATACATATATATGTATTTAATATAAATATTTAGGGGAAAAAAGAATATTCTTTTAGTTTTAATAAACTTATATTACTTTTAAATGCAAATTTGAGAAGTCGCAATAGATGCGTGCTGCGTGTACGCACCCAACGTGGATCCCATGTGACCAAAAAAAAGAGATTTCCTTGGTTTATAACACTTACTGTTCTAACTATTGAAGAACCCCACCCATTTCAATTACTCTTCTTAGACCTTCCTTACGAGAAGACCTATCGTGAAAAGAACGCCACTTTTTGTTCATTGGAAACCTGAACTTCTTTTTTGGAATCAAAAATGGCTGCACCATTGCAACAATCATCTGATTCTGATGATTTTGTTACTGAACAATTTCTACCAGAACCTCACTCTCCCAAAAGATACACGTCCATCGTATGGAATTTTTTTACTTTTCCAGAGAGGCAAAAGAAATGTAATGCCACCAAAGTAACATGCAAGATTTGCCAGGTAGTACTGTCCAGAGAAGATACAAACAAACAATTATCTTGTGGCGCTGCTAGTATGCGCAAGCACCTCCAATCCATGCATCCTGTCAACTATGCTCACAAAGAATGTAGAAGACTGCACTAAAATGTACCTCCACCACCGGCAATACCAAGTACCTCTGAGGCATCACCTTCAACATCACCACCAGGCATACGTCCCCAATTTGGGAAAGTTTGAATGCAAACACTGCGTGAAGTGCAATCGTTTAATTTGTTATGGGGAGCAATCAGTAGACCTAGTTTGCATCAAAATATCCCCCAAAAATATAAAAGTACAAAAAAATACATTATTTTCAGAACGAACTACTCTGGTTAAAGAAAGAGCTAAATGTATATGCCAGTGTGTGAAAGTGTACATAAATGTATACATACTGCATAACTGACTAAATTTGATATTTCCTGCTTCTTTACGAACAAGATTGAAACCATCTATGAGAAGATTCATGCCTCCATTGCTTCCATTGGACATGTTACTCTTCCCACTGTTGTCCCAGCGAGTAAAAAGATCATCGCTTCCACTCTGACGAACTTTTCTAACATCACCCTGGCTGAAGTGGAGGGACTCATTACAACTATAAAGAGTGGGAGTCCTATGGACCAGCTTCCACCGAGAGTGATGGTTTCAGTGAGGAGCATATTAGCACCAGAAATACAAAGTTTGGTCAACCTCTCCTTGGACACAGGCTGTGTCCCACTGGAGTGGAAGAGAGCCCAAGTGCGACCCATCCGCAAGAACACCGCCACTGCATGGGCTGACATGACCAATCTGAGACCCATTTTCCTTTTACCATTCATGGGAAAGCTCATAGAAAAGCACGTCAATAAGCACTTGTCCAATCACCTGGAACACACTGGTGCCCTAGATCCATCTCAGTCAGGCTTTAGACCAAAATACAGCACGGAAACAGCATTGCTGTCGATCACCGATGATCTACGCATGCTCCAGGACAAAGGAACATCAGCTGTCCTGGTGCTGCTAGATTTATCGGCAGCTTTTGACACCATCTCACATGAGATTTTGGTCGAGCGTCTGACTGGGAGTGGACTAGGGGGCATGGCACTGGCTTGGCTAAAGAGCTTTCTTTCGGATTGGACCCAATGTGTCACCATGGGCGATTTCCGATCCGAGGAGACCAGGATTACTAAGGGGGTGCCACAGGGCTCCTGTTTGAGCCCTAAATTATTCAACATCTATGTGGCCCCCCTGGCTAATATCCTGAGAGCCTTTGGTTTTTGCCCAGTGTCATATGCTGACAATACCCAGCTGCTCTTTCCCTTTGACCATCTTACTCCAGAGGTATTACATTCTTTCTCTGAGGGGATGAGAGCAGTTTCCCAGTGGATGTCTTTGAATATATTGCAGTGCAATGTTTCAAAGACAGAGGTTATGCTTTTCGGTGAGGCTAAGATCTGCTGGGCTCCTGACTGGTGGCCTTTAGATCTAGGCCCAGTCCCCGAGCCTAAGCAGATAGTCAAGAACCTAGGGGTACGTCTGGAACAAGAACTCAGCTTGAAGCAGCATGTTACCAACATTGTTGGATCTTGCTTTCGGACCATTGGATTGCTGCGCAGAGTTTTTCCATTGCTTCCAGACACCATCAGAAAGACCCTGGTCCAGGCGTTGGTTATCAGCCGTCTTGACTATTGTAATGGTCTCTTGCTGTCAGCTAATGAGGAGGATCTGGATAGGTTACAGGTTGTGCAGAACACCACAGCCAGGTTGGTTCTAAATGCCCCTCCGAGAACACCTTCAAAACCTCTACTTGCCAGGCTTCATTGGCTTTCCATCCGTCAGAGAGTTGTTTTTAAGATCTGTTGTACGGTCCACAAAGGACTTCATGGTTTGGGTCCCTCCTATCTGGCAGACAAGTTTGTGCCGTATGTTCCTTCTCGTGCTCTACGGTCCAGTGACCAAATGCTTCTCACGATTCCTAGGATCAAGCGGGTAAGGCAAGGGGGTAAGGCTCTGTCTGTGAGGGGTCCGAGGATATGGAATGGTCTCCCTCTCCAGCTTAGGCAGCTTGAAAATCATCTGGCCTTCAGAAAAAAGCTGAAGACGTTCTTGTTCCAGGTCTAACCACACAGTTTAAGAACTAGATTGGACCCAGGGAATTCGATCTCCTGCAAGTTTAGCAGTCAGATAGCGCGGAGATACTCCCTTGGGAGTTTATTCAAGCGCTCTACAAATCCGCAAATTAAATTAAATTAAATTAAAGAATGCATTTGTCATATATGGTGAATGTATAACCTATATATAGGAAGTGCTGTAGTATTACACTGTAAGCTCTTTAGCTACAGCGTACTGAGCTACTTCCGAAGCACAGAGATGCAACATATGTTTATAAATATGTTGGTTGTCAGTCCTTCCCTCTGCACTGCTGCTTAAACTGCAGGCATGTGGGGATACAGGCAACCTTGCACCATGGTGTAAGAATATCTGTGTCGTGTGGAGTTTTTTTGTGCAGGAAGACACACCTTCCTGCACAAAAACAATCCTTGAAGGCATTTTTCTCCTACAATGTATGGTGTGCATTGTAGCATATATTGAAATAGAAAATATGAGCAGAAGTGAAAACAATTCTACTAGGTAATGCATTGGTCTATGTGTAGAGTAGGGGGTTGTGTTGGTGGTAGATTTAGTGTTTAGGGTAGTACACTGGTGTTTGTGTAGTGTAGGGGCTCATGCTGAGGGTATTGTTTTAAGGTTTAGGATAGTTCAGTGATATTCATTTACTGTAGGAGGTAGTGTTTTAGGGTTAAAAGTAGTGCAGTGGTGTTTATGTAGTATAGAAGTTCATGCTGGGGGTAGTGTTTTCGTGTTTAGGGTAGTGTAGTGGTGTTTGTTCATTTCCAAAGAACAGTCCACTCCACCCACCTCCGAACCTAAACAGCCCTCTAACATCCTTAATGCCTGGAACCCAATCACCACTGAAGACACCATCCGCCTAATGAACTCCATCCATTCAGGCTCGCCAACTGACCCCTGCCCCCACCACATCTTCAACAAAGCAGACTCCATCATTGCACCCCATCTCTGTGATGTCATCAACTGCTCCTTCAACTCCCCTACCTTTCCAGAAAGCTGGAAACACGCCGAACTCAACGCCCTCTTAAAGAAACCCACAGCGGACCCCTCTGAACTTAAGAACTTCCGCCCCATCTCGCTACTCCCATTCCCTGCCGTCAATAGACAGCTCGCCGCCTTCCTTGAATCCAACAACTCCCTCGATCCCTCACAGTCCGGCTTTCGGGCCACACACAGCACCGAAACCACCCTCATCGCAGCAACAGACGATATTCGAACACTACTGGACAACGGAGAAACAGTTGCCCTCATCCTACTCGACCTTTCCGCCGCCTTCGACACAGTCTGTCATAGCACCCTCATACAATGCCTCAGCAACATCGGCATACAAGTAAAAGCCTTGGACTGGATCATCTCGTTCCTCGCCGGGAGAACCCAGAGAGTACGACTCCCCGCATTCATATCAGAGGCCACCAAAGTCATCTGCGGAGTACCACAAGGATCATCACTCAGTCCCACCCTTTTCAACGTTTACATGAGTCCCCTCGCATCCATCGGGCGACAACACAACCTCAACATCATCTCCTACGCAGACGACACCCAACTGATCCTTTCCCTTACCAAAGACCCTAACACCGCTAAAACCAATCTACATGAAGGTATGAAAGAAGTAGCTGAATGGATGAAAAACAGCCGACTAAAACTTAACTCAGACAAAACGGAAGTCCTCATCCTAGGATCATCCCCCTCTGCCTGGGACGACTCATGGTGGCCATCGACCCTGGGCACGGCACCCATACCCACAGACCACGCACGTAACCTAGGCTTCATCCTAGACTCCTCCCTCTCGATGACCAGACAAGTCAACGCCGTCTCATCCTCTTGCTTCAACGTACTTCGTATGCTCAAAAAAATCTTTCGTTGGATCCCCACCGAAACTAGAAAGACGGTGACCCACGCACTGGTCACCAGCCGACTGGACTATGGAAACACCCTATATGCCGGAACCACATCCAAATTAGAGAAAAAACTCCAACGCATCCAAAACGCATCAGCCAGACTCATATTGGACATCTCGCGCCAAGCTCACATTTTCGGTCACCTCAAAGACCTCCATTGGCTTCCCGTCAACAAGAGAATAACGTTCCGTCTCCTCACCCACGCACACAAGGCCCTCTACAAACTAGGACCCGAATGCCTCAACACTCGACTGTCCTTCTACACACCGACCCGCCAACTAAGATCCTCCAATCAAGCCCTCGCCGCAGTTCCGCGCATCCACAGATCCACCATGGGAGGAAGATCCTTCTCCTACTTGGCGGCCAAGACCTGGAATTCTCTCCCCACTCACCTCCGCCTTACCCAGAACCACATTTCCTTCAGGAAGGAACTTAAAACCTGACTATTCGATAGATAATGCCCCCCTCCCCCAAGCGCCTTGAGACCCTCTGGGTGAGTAGTGCGCTATACAAATTCCTGAACTTGAACTTGAAGTGTAGGGGTTGTGCTGGGGGTATGTATTAACAGTACACTATGACCACCCTTAGCACAAATATCAGTAGTAACCACCCAAACATTCCAGGTGATGTTATCAGCAGAATGCTAGGAAAACTTTTATCAATTTTAAATGCTTCTAGTCAAGTAAAATTCAAATCATCACATGCACTGTGCCACAAATGTTATTACCACAGCAGTAAGTCTCCCCAACATAGATTTAAAGTGGATAAAAATGTTTCATATGACAGACCGATAGGCCAATGCTGCAGCTTCCACATGCTTCAACACCCAACACATACTCAGCAAGACCTTCAAATAGACCCACCCCTAAATCATCGAAGACCATCACTCAAGCACTCATCACTAGCAGGTTGGACTACGGGAACACCCTCAATGCCGGAATCAACAAATCTCTTCTCCATAAACATCAGACCGTCCAGAACACCGCAGCCAGACTCATCCTCAGCATCCTACGACAAGACCACATTACCCAGCATAAACAAGCACTCCACTTGCTCACCGTCGAAAAAAGAGTGACCTTCAAGCTGCTCACACACACCTATAAAGCCCTCCACAACACCGGACTCCAATACCTCAATCTCTTTCTACACCCCCAAAAGAAACCTCCACTCCGCTGACCAGTCCTTGGCCTAAATCCTCTGTATTCACAGAACCAGACAGGAGGCACACCCTTCTTCTACATCATGGCCAAGACCTGGAATGAACCCCCCCTCAGCATCAGATGAACCCCCACACTGAAAGCATTCAGGAGCAGCCATAAGACCTGGCTTTTTGAATCACCAAAGCTGCACAAATCTCCCCTACATACTCCCCCAGCACCTGGAAACCCTCACAGGTGAGTACTGCGCTCTATACATCCCTAATTGATTAATTGATACGCCACCACAGTGTGTGTTTGAGTGTTATCAACAGCCCCTGCCATTTGTTTGGCTGTCTGTAACTCTTAAGGGTAGTGAAATGAGCAGTAATACCTTCTTTAATATACACAAAATCTCTGAGATTGGCTTGGTTTGGCTTCACCTCTGAGAGCACAAATGTGAAGGTTATTACACCACTACATGTATAATACATTGCAATTTGAATCACTCCATTCCCTAAAGCCTGGCTCACAGTATGAGTACATGCTTACTGACTGGATGATTAGATTAATATAAGTTAAGACACTGGGTGAATTCTTAATTGGTTGACTTTTACTTTAGTGAATGAATTACTACATGGTACTGAAAGACTCATATTGAAATTGCAACTGCAGTCACACTGTGTTTGCTGGAGTATAAAGATAGTGACTGGAGAATTGTAGGCCTGAAGCACGAGTGTGAAGGTGGTTTCACCACTGCATGCATAACGAATAGTAGTTTGAAGTACTGCATACCCTAAAGCCTGGCTTACTGCAAGAGTATATGTACCTATGTAACTGCAAACACATCTACAAACCAAATAATTCTCTCTCAATTTTGCCAAATGGACACTGATTCATAGTGTGATTCTAGACAAATAGCAGTATCCCTTGCGGTGTATAAAGAAAGATTAATAATATTAGATAAATAAATGTATTAAAACTCGGAGTAATGGAAGTAAATAAATTAATAGTCGGATATAAATTAGAATACTCAAAGTTTAAAAGAGAGTATCTCTGGCACGGGATACAGGGAAAATAGGGGTTTAGGGTAGTGAAGAATAATTAAAAAAGGTTCACAAAAAAGGGAAGTTACTAGAATGATAAGTCGAAAAAAGTGGGAATGAATGTTAATACTCGTATTAAATAAAAGTAACCCCTAGAAATGCTTTAATAAGAAAAACTAATTTAAATAAAGCATTTTAGAAATTATACGAACGTTAAAAATTATGGAAAGAGGCACGTTTCCATAAACACGTGTGACACACTAAAACAGTGGAAATGAGAACACCAGTCAACTGAAAAATATGACTTAAAACTGGGAGGGGCAATACATTGATCCCATAGAGTGTTAAGTGACCAAAAAGTATATAAACCACACCTGTGCAATAAATAGTTTCATTTCAGAGAATCAATACGGGCGAAGAAACTACAAGCAAGGTAATGATTCGGGGCAGAGGAAGCATCTTGAGAATATCTTTTATTTCCTCAGAAGGAACATATTGTTAATGTATATTTAAAAATACAATAAACATTATCTTCCTTCCAGAGGAATTGAATGAATTTCGACAGAGGAAGGAAAAAATATCAAAGAGAGGTAAATTATCTGAATTGGCATATGTTTGATATTTTTAAAAAAGAAAGCAAAATTATTTAAATGATTATAGAATGTGGTATGATTACATTTAAATGGAATATAATAACAAGTTGACGAAAGAACCATTACAAGAAATACAAGTTAATTAAGGAATTACTACGTGCAAAGTAATATTTAGGAGCGATGCCATCATCTTGAATTTATCTTTCATTTCCTTAGAGGGATCATATTGTTAATGTATATTTTAATTTATATATAACTTTATGATCCTTCAACTGGATTTGGTTGACTTTTAACAGAGGATTTCAGAACATAATAAATAAAAAAAATAGTATACAAGTATTTCTTAATGATTGAAAAATATAGTATAAATAAACTATTGATGAAAAAACTAAATACTTTGGAATAAAAGAGAATACTCTTTATCTTCTGGAGAGAAAATGGGCTAAGCACTTTTGTGACTTCAAATGTTAATATTTCTTCCCATTTTGAAAAATGATTGTTAAATGTAATATTGAAAAGAAATGTGCATAAAAAAGAAAGATGAAGTAGTGAGAGAGTGTTTATCGTAGCACTTCTGTTCTACTTTATATGAAAGTAAAAAAAGCCCAAATATTTAGATAGAAATGATGGGGCAACACTTATATAATGTAAACATAAGGATAGCGCTTATGATAAAATAAAATAAATGTGGTCGCGTGATACCAAAGAATGAAAAAAAGATTTTGCATTTCACCCATGTGATGAATATAAAAGACTTAATAAAATTATTTTAAAAACTTATGCATTTTTCTTTCAAGGATGGTTTGAAGAATTATACATTTAATGAAAGGACAAAGTACTCCACGTTAAAGGAGAAAAGTCAACACAATTATGATAGAATAGAAAATTGAATACCACAACTGGGGGCATATTATCAAGAAGGGTTTGAAACGCATTGTAGAATAAAGTGCGTCTCAAAATGGGCGACATACATGGTGAGGGAATTGTAACGTCACATAGATAAAACAAGCCAATCAACATTAGGATAAGGAAGTTAGAGTTAACCACACAACAGCCAATCAAATGTTTTTTAAAATCTGCACAAGGAAAGGGATTGGACAATAATACATCTTGTTACAATGATTCACAACCATTGAAAAAGAGGTGTAGAAAGTTTCTGTTTTTAACATACGAGCAATTCAGATGACCTTGCAATTATTAAAGATGCGTTGCTTTCTCAAGACCCCAAAAGGCTTCTTGCAGAATAAGTACGCACTTATCTGCCAGACCTCATTTAATGATCAACCAGGCTCTCAAGCCTAAACACGTCGGAAATTATCTCTCATCACTTTCTCTTCTTCCAGGTTCACTGTGAAAGTGCGTGTCTACTTCTCCTTTAACTCCTTTATTTTTCATAGTAACTGTTACTCATACACTATCCAACAAATACCCCACAGATGCAACCCCCTGGATTTGCAATAGTAATTGTAACTCATACAGTATCCAACACATACCCTACAGATGCACCCTCCTGGAGATAGAATAGTATTTGTTAGCCCTACACTAACATGCACTTACCCTACAGATGCACCCCCTGGACTTAGAATAGTAATTGTTACCCCTAAACTAACCTGCACTTACCCTACAGATGCACCCTGCTCTCTCTTTCAAAATCCAAACCAGATTACAACACCCTTGCGTCACTTTTCCCATCTTAAAAGTAATGCAATAGTAACACAATGAACTTGTAAACCTGCCCCTATCCACATTACGAGCAAAATAAGTACACAACTCATTCACTTCTTTAGCGATCACAATTAGACAGTGTTGTTTCATGATTCACAATGAACTTTTATAAATACGTTGTGCCTATTTAAATGGAAGACAAGATTGTCGACATTACAAAACTTAGTGGCATATTTACAAAGACAGAGTTAAAATTGTCGTTGCTTTAACGCCCGCAAAGTACAACAAAAACACCGAAAATGGACTTCAAAATCCTTTGTTATCTTACAGGAAGTTTTTCTCAACATTGCTGTTTCCTATACAAGACTGAGAGCAACCCCTCAGGGCTAGAACACAAATGGTTGTGGGGGGCTCCAAGCCCACCCCCGGCAAAATTAGAAGTGTAGTGACCTCGTGGGAGGCAGACTGCGTGGCTTTCTGCCTGGAGCTCTCGAGGGCCCTGGGGACAGCCCGCCCCAGGGCCGGCTCCTGCAGTCTCCCGGGGTGCCTACCCCAGGACACTGTTGTTTGCTATGAGAGGGCGGGAGTCTCGCGGCTCCTACCCTCCCATACGAAACTTACTTTGGATTTTGAAAGACACAGCAGTGAAATCTATTCTCACTTTCAAAATCCAAACCAATATGCAACTTAGAATCTCCCCATGTGGAAAAGCAATACCAGCTCCCGAAGGACGAGTGGGGAGCCACAATGTCCCCACGGTCCCCAACATTTTTTGTTAGACCCGGTTGATAGGGTCCCCTGGGATATTAGAAATTACTGATAGAGGCTATTTTTTTACAGTAAAATTAAAGGTTGCGCACCCAGCGCAGCGCTCAGTGCGGCCCCCTGGTATACACGAGCTGGATGCACGACTCATAATCTATAGGGTGCACGACTCCAGCGCCTTTGATGCACAACTTCTACGCATTTGGGAGCCGGCATTTCTTTTCCACATAGGGAGCTACTAACATGCAATCTCATTTACATTTTGCAAGAGAGAACACATTTCCTTGCTATGGGAGGGCTGGTTGGACACCCCGGGACATTGCAGGAACTGGCCCTCCCACAATACATAAAGCCCTGGGGAGTGGCTTTGAAGACCTTGCTACCCTCCCAGCCATTTTGTGCCTTGGTAGAGCAAAGGAACTAGAATTTAGTGTGACAAGTGTTCAAAACGTATAAAGGGGGCAGGTAAGAAATATTTTGACCCTATAGACCTGCTTAGGGGGTCCCACAAGGACTCCTGCCCCCCCCCCAAAATTTGTTGTTGTTGAAAAAAACTGAGAAATATGCACTGGGTGTATGGATCCACTGTAATAAAAATAAAAACGAGTGCGGGCTCCTGTTCTTGTTTAAAAATTAGCTACCTGGGAGGGCCAAATACGGGGTTCTAAAATATTGAATTTGATGGGGGTTCAGAGGGGCCCTGTAGCCCGGGGATCACCATTCCTCAGTGCAACAAAATAAATGGGTAAGGGAGTGCAAAGGGCCGTCTAAGCCTCAAGCATTACCACCCTCTGAGGCATTTTATATTTTAAAAGGGGGACACGTGGTCTCCATTCTGGAGCAGTCGAAAGCTTTAGGGAACACCACCCCCCTGGAGCGGCTCCTGCTTTGTCTCGGGGTGCCTAACCCAGCGACACTGCTGTTTGCTATGGCAGGGAGGGGGTTGAGTTTCCCGCTGTTTCATAGCAGACTTGAGGGCATATTAACAAGTGTAATTTCGCCCCAATGTCTTTTTTTAAAAAGCCAAAAATACGGTTAACATTATATCGCCCTATTTACTAGGCGACGCTAAGATGCATTAATGCATGTTAGCAGACGGTTTGCTAAGGGCTCGCCTCGTATCTCCAAAGAGTTGCAAGGTAGGCGTTCCCAGTGGCAAGGTAGGTGTTCCTTTGACAATATAACATGGAAGAGACCCCCATAAAGAGAGATTAGGTTTTTGTGTTCTTTCTTTCAAAATGCAAACTAAGTTTGCTATGGCAGGGCGGGAGCCTCGGCTCTCACCCTGCCATAGCAAACAGCAGGGTTGAAAAAATCTTTCGGTAAGACAGCAAAGGATTTTGAAGTTCATTATTGCCATTTTAGCTGTAGTTTGCTGCCGTTGAAGCAGCGATGATTTTAACACCGTCCTTGTAAATATGCACCATGCAGTTTTGTAATGTCGACAATCCCGTCTCTTATTTAAATAGGCACAAAGTATTTAGTGAAGTGCACACTATGAATCGTGAAGCAACACTGTCTAATTGTGATCGATAAAGAATTCGAAGAGTTGTGTACTTCTTTTGCTCGTAATGTACATAGGGGCAGAGTTACAAGTCCCTTGCACCACTATTGCGTTACTTTTAACATGGGAAAAGTGATGCGAAAGTGTGCAAGGGGCTTGTAAATCCGCTCCACAGTGTTCTGTTGTCTCGGTTTGCTTTCCCCTCTGTCATGTAGAGAATCCTGGGTAAATATAACAGTTTCTTTACAGCTAGTACCTTTCAATGCTACCCCCCAAACTGCTTACTGCATGTTACCATAGTAACAGTTCATGGAACACTTAAGTGAGCACACCGGTCACAAGTTCACCACACAATAATGACTAATCCAAACAGTAACTGAGCTGGAGTTTTTAAAAATGTTCATCTAGGCAGCGCAGAGCTGGGGGAGTTCCTCTGACACACTACATACACATAGTTACACACATTATATTAAAGAAGCCAGCGGTTATCACACAATGGAGGACGAACATGGCCTCACGTTTGGGGAAGATGAAATTGATAAGAAACTGGTCTGAATATCAACGACTGGAATGAGTTACTGAATCTCAGACGAGACCAAATAAAAGCAGCCCTTATGACCGAATATTTACGGAACAAATGCGCAATGGTTTATCCTGAAAGAAGGCTTGTAATTTTAACTTTCGTGTAAAGTCCTGTAGTTCCATATTTAATTTGAAGATATCGGGTTTTTGTGTAGTTGTAGGTCGCAGCACGCTGCATCCCGTTAGAGGGGTGCGAAGACCCCTATGATAAAGCATGACACCAAGGGGCCTGTTGGTGTGTGAGGGGTATTTTACAAAACACTGAGTGTCCCCACACCTGTGGTAGACACTTTTCCCTTTCACTGCAAGTAGGATTCCTTTTGTTTATGTAGCAGTCCAGTAGGCGACACGCTAAGCACCATTCGTACCAGTAACTCAGTGCATCATAAATAATTGCCACAAGGCCTTATTAAGGCAAAATTCAGTAGCCAAAAGACCTTCATAACTAGTGCGTTCTGCCTGAAACACACATCATCGCCTGTTCCACACAAACCGACACTACCTTATTGCACCAGAACTCATGAACCCTTTACGATAGAATCTTCTGTGTATTATTTCACATATAGGGCGCCTACCTTTGTACAGCAGAAGTCATAAACCATGTAAGATTGAATATATGTGTATGATATCATGATTACTATTCTACTTGTTACCAACAGCAACATAACAAAATGGAGTCGAGCACACTTGCCTATACCCACTTCAACTATATTTCTGTGTATAAGTATTTATTTTGTTTGAAAAATGCTGCTCCTGCGTCCTACTACATTATATTGTACTGTAAACAGCGTATGCAACCATCTTACCTCTGCCAGTAACAAAAACTCCAATTATGCAACTTTCTTTTGCTCATTGTACAAATATGAACGTACAAACTGGATCATTACAATACTGCAAAGAAAGTGTATAGTAAATTTATAAGTGTGTGCTATTTCTCGCTTTTTTTTAGCATATTTATATAGCGCGAAGTCGACCCAAAACTATAACTGCAATTTACATGAGCACCATATTTACAGTACATTTTCAGGCACGCGTAGATTATGTCATTTCTCTACCATAACAGGAAGTGGACGCGCTTCGGACACTCATTTCCAGCACCAAGTTCAACAGTATACCTGAACAACCACATACGTATATATATTTACTGCCCTTCATGTGCCAAAAACTGCAACCTAAAGTTCTCACAGCCCTGTATTACTACAACTACAACACTCCACTGAATGTACAACAAACATTCATATTCGCAGAAATGTGTCATGTCCACCATCTTTTATGTGTGCAACTATGGATGAATATAGGGTCAGTGATACCCCGTACCTTCCATGTTGCCATGTTTTGGGACTTTACAGACATAATGACACATTTGCGTTTAAGACCCAGGTGACAGCAGAACTACAACACGGACACCTGAATCAGTTGGTTTCTCATATAGCTCACTACGGAACCACTCCCATAGCTCCTGAGTCATTGTTCACAGCCTCGCGCAGCACTATCATACGTCAGTCCACCCCACTCCACTTATGCTACCAGGAAAATACAACAATGCTACATGGTCCAGATGTCCATTGGAGTGATTTCTTACTTCCAGGTCTAGTTGTGAGAACTGCACACACACACACACCCTCATGGCTGGTATACACCCACAAATAAAATCGAACAACAGGAGAGAAAGGGTCAGACAGTCCCTCTTGTACCCTTAGAAAAACTTTATCAAACAACAGAAGGGTGACAAAACCAGGTGCAATACAAACCGGGTAAGAGTTAATTACCTTATAGCCCACGTCAAATAAAAGGGGGGAAGGCGGGAGGAGTTAGTGAAGGAAATGTGAATCGAAAAAGAACCCTCATGCACCAACAAAGTAGGTGACTATCTTCATCATTGGGCTCATTTTTTAGGGCTTGTGAATTAGTGCCGACATGTGAGTCAGTGAGTTAAAAGAAGAAGCAGCTGTTCCCTATACTTATTTTAATAAAGGGATAGCTGACCTTCAATAAAAACAAAGTGCAAACGGAAAACTAATGGTTGAGTGAATTTGAACCAGAGTGTCCTATATAGTCATCGTGGTCGACATGTTTCTGCTGTAATGAGCTAATAGCGCTCAGCATTGATCAGGACCATAGGCTATCCCACGTGGTATACACACCCTAAGGCGTGACCACTCTGTGGGGATAGACAATATAAACATACAAACTCACGGAATTCCTATGAAGACTCTCCTTATATTGCTAAGGGTCATCAAATATCCGTATAAATTGGAATTTCAACCTGGGCTCGTGGCAGGGGAAACCTTCACGCTTGTAGTTATAGTGTCCAGACGACTACATGCTGTAAACCTACAGCGTTCACATCCACGGCCCGTACGGTGGTATACACCTACACCACACCCATCCAGCACATGCATCACTACACATGTGTCCCTACCAATAAAAAAGATGGGGCGCATGTGCTCTACGCCATTTTAGAGTTGCTCCCATCTCAAGCACTGAGATGGCCCATCGCAAGCACTGAGATGGCCCGTCCTAGTGGTTCGAACACCTCATATAGGCCTGAACTACCAAACAGGGGGGCCCACTACCACGTGCATGGCCTCTTTGGTCATTGAGTTAGTGGTACCGCAAATACTGAGCGGGTGAGGAACCTGCGCTGAAGATAGGTGCACGAGTATGTCCTTTGCCATAGTGATATCAAGACTCAGCACCAAATCTGAGACTTCATGGTGGCATAGCTGGACTGCATGATGAAGAACGTACCCTGTCCAGGAAAAGGTGAGCAGTGAGGCCTGGGTGTGCAGCGGACGGAGTAGATGTGGTGCAGCAGACTGGATACAAAAAGGCAACGCAGTGATTTAGGCATAAGCAGTCCTATATACCGTATCATATTTTATTTGTATTTTTTTCCTATAGCAGGAAAGTTTTTATAGTCGGTCAAAAGTCTGTTGCTCGTGATGATTAAAACCATGTCATTCACTGCGCACCACTTGTTTTCACAACCGGATGGAAAACATTACTCCTTTACTAATTCTTCATAAATTGAAGCCCATTAAACAAGTTGAAACTGTACAAATAGTTGTATTTTAATACGGGAGGGAAGGTGTGTGAAAGGGCGATGGTATTCTACTCCACATTAAGATAGTGACAATTACCAACTTTCTTTTACTATCTTTTGGATATAGAGCTTCAGGGTGCACTATGTCCCGGCACGTGGTGGAAGACACATTGTTGACAGAAAGGTAAGCTGCAAATATTCTTTTCAGTCACTCTCTCACTTTCTCTCTCCTTTGATAAACAAATGATGTACAATCTTATCTTCCTTTTTATCTAACAGGTCGTGTTTCACAAATTGGCGCCCCCCTCCCCAACACCTCCAAAGCTCAACTTTTGAGGATTCTGCGATGATGCATGGTCATCGTAACAACGCCTGGGAAGGTTGCTTCGACACGTGGTGGACCCTCTTTGAATCACTCCAATGGCACAAGGTGAGCAAAGAAGCTTGTATCTGAAGCAACGAGAAGTCACCTGTGGGCAGAGAGAGTGGGTATTGTGCAGCAGCTTGACTGCGTAGAAATGTATAATTACCTCCGGGCAGTGGGAATTGATAGGTTGGAACAATCTGGGCGCACAAGAAAAGGCACTCACCTCCGGACTCTGGGAGTCAATGGGGTGCAACATGCTGGGTACGCAGTAATAAGAACTCACCGCTATGCAGTGGGAGTGCATGGGGTTTTGTACTCTGAGAGAAAAAGAGCACACAGACACCACCTTGCAGTGGAAGTTGATGTAAGACAGTATCCTGAGTGTCCAAAGGCATACAGCAGAAATATACTTGGCAGTTGTATGTACTCTGCTATTACTAACTCTATACTATCTTTCAGATCACTAAACTTGAGGGTGCACTATGAACCAGCACATGCTTGGACACACCACGGGGCAAAAAGGTGAGCTATGAAAATTTTCTCCAGTATTAACACTACCTCTCCTGCTCCATCTATTACTTTCTCTCGCTCACACTTTCAATGTTGTTTCTTCTCTCTTTCTTTCTCTCCCTCTCTCTCACAAGTTATGGACACTGCTGTCCACTCTGCAGATAAATAAATCAAGGCTGAATGTAGTACAATATGCAGTGTAGAAACAAAGCAGAACTGTGAGCTCTGTTGAACACAGTGTTTACAAAAGGTAAGCAGAGCGGCCTAGATACACAATGCCTCCAATTAAATATGTTGCAAATAAACGATATTGTTCTGCATAGTGACGTGATCTCTCACCTAATTCTGTCTCCTCTCTGAATCATTTTAAAGACCTGCTGCACCATACTGTAGATCTGATGCAGAAGACACAAAGTTACGTTTCTAGTTATTTATTTTTGTTGTGAGACATTCCTCCGTGTTATCATATGAGAGGTATTGGGGTTGTGATGTTATTAAATTATCGGGTAAACTGATGTCAGCTGGTGATGCATTATTATGTTGTACCAGGGCTGCAACCTTCTATGTATCATTATCTAGAGCCGCACCACGTTGTTTACTACCTATACTGTTGGAGAGAACCGCGTTAAGATTGGTTTCAATACTAAGTGGTGACAGTGGGTCTACAGGATTAGATATGCCAGCTTGGTCCTTAGGTCCCCTTACCGGGTTTCCAATGTTAGTGGTGTGCTTTTGGACAGTATGACCCATGAGTCAGTCGTTATCCTCCATTGACCCAAAGAGCTAATATCTGTTAGAAGTTGGAATAGAAAAACCGTCTTGGAATTTTGATGGAGCAAACAAGTTATTGGAATTATTGTGGTGGGTAACTCCGGGATAGTCATTTGTTTGTACATTAATTTGTTTGCCTGGCTGCTGTCCATAGAAAAAATCTAATGGGAATAAAGTTGTATTATACTCCCATTGAGACGGTAGGGGAGCATTCAAGATACAATTCCTTGACCAATCTGGTGTTCTGTAATTGATAATCACACAGTCACCCTCAATTTTCTTTTCAAGGGGGCCCAACCAGCCTTCTCTCTGGGTCATAATAATCTGATTAGGCCCATACATAAGGAACCCGCAGTACTTAGAAAGCCACTGTAGAGGTTTATTTTTAAGCATTTGATGGCTTTCAAATTTTGTGGGTTTTAATTTTGGGACATTCGCAAGGACAGCGACATAAGCACCGCATTCTGGTGGTAAGCTGATCACAGCAGGGATTACATTCTTATTTCGGCCTGCGGTCTCTGGTCTACCTGCATTCTTGGGTTCTAAATTGCCTTGCTTGTTGCGCTCCTGTACCACTATCTGCCCTGTGACGTAGGTGGAACCATTAGAAGGTAATTTTTCTGGGATGGGATCTATGCTAATTGTCCATGAGCTCATAGTACCTCTGGGTTTCCTACAAGCCGTATCTTTTTTAAAACTTTCCTTGGGGGTAGGGTGGTGGGTAGTTACCTGACTGGGTGCACTCATACTACTCTGGCTCTCCATAACTGGTATATTATCCCTATTTTGAGTTAGCTTAAGAGCATCCAGATGGGCTGCAGTATTGGATTTCTCTATCTGGTTTCTAAGTTTATGTACCTCCCTCGCCATATTGTCGATTTTATCATGTAAGAGTTTCATTAACTCAATTAATTTACCACAGACATAATCTAGATCAATGGTACTTGAGGGTACTGGCTAGTGGGCTTCGACCTTGTTGTGACCATATTGCTTTGGTGGGGCTTGCTAGTAACCGTATTCGCTCTCACATTTTTCGAGCCCCCTCTTTTTTGTCCCTTTGATTTTCCTGTAACGGCAGGTACAACCGTGATAACAGGGGTGTTATCTGATACTAGAATGGGGGTCCTTAAAATGCGAGAGCACTCGTCTTCCGAGCCCACTTCTCGGTCACAACCTGGGGTGGCAACAGGGCTTACTCTCAAAAGGGGGCTTGGCTCAAATAGCTAATTTATGTATTTATTTATTTATTTATTTATGTATTTAAACTTATAAGGCACACAGCTACCCGCAATGGGTTTCCCGGCACCAAGGGATAGACTGGAGAAGAAAGAACTGCAAGACTTTAAAGAATGGGACAGCTAGAAAGAGACTGTTCTGAAAGATTTCTGCTGAAAAAGCCAAGTTTTTAATCCCTTGCGGAACCTGACAAGATCAGTTTCCAACTTCAGCCTAACAGGTAAGGCATTCCATGTTTTGGTGGCCAGATGCAAAAATGAGCGGCCGCCCATCTTCACCAGCCTGAATCTCGGAACGACAAAGTCTCCTTTACCTGAAGATCTAAGGGTACGGCTAGGAGTATAGGCATGGATAAGACTTTGAAGGTATCTAGTGGCAGAGCCCTGTTTTATCTTAAAGATATAACACAGAGCCTTAAATGTAATTCTATTTTTGATTTCTAGCCAGTGCAAGTCGCGAAGGGCTGAGGATGCGGATACTTTCCGGGGAACATTACGTAACAACTGTGCGGCTGCATTTTGAACAACCTGAAGTTTTCTCACAGTTGTCAAATCTGCACCAAGATACAGTACGTTCCCGTAGTCCAGGCGAGATGTAATCAAAGCCTGGAACACCGTCCTTTGAGTGGCAATCGGAAGCATCCACAACATTTTTGGGAGCAATTTTAGGGTAGCAAAGCAGATAGCAGCCACTTTAACGGCCTGTTGTCGCATCGTAAGTTTTTCATCTATTAAAAATCCGAGATTGCGAACCTGGGCCACAGGCTTGGGAGTAGGACCCATACTCTCAGGCCAATGTTGGGGGCCCCAAAGATCTTTGTCCTTGTCCAGGATTACAATCTCGGTCTTGTCACAGTTTAGCCTCAAGAAGTTTGCCTTCATCCAGCTTGCCACCTGTGACAAACCCAGTTTGAGAGCCGAGACATTGCTGCAGTCCCCTCCAGATAGAGAAAAAATAATTTGTGTATCATCGGCGTACGAAAATAAAGTTACGCCGGTTTCTTCCACAATAGTGGCCAGGGGTCTAATGTAGATGTTAAAAAGTAGTGGGCTAAGGATAGACCCCTGGGGCACACCGTACGCCGATGCACAAATTTTAGATGATGCTTTGGCCGAAAAAACTTGGCAGGTGTGTCCTCTCAAGAAAGAAGCTATCTAAGTTAGGGCCGAACCCCCAACTCCCAAGGATTGGAGGGATGAGAGAAGAATGGAGTGAGACACAGTATCGAATGCAGCGCTTAAATACAACAGGATAAGCGCCGATGTCTCGCCGAGATCGATACTGTGTCTCAAATACTCTGTAACCCCCAGAAGTGTAGTTTCAGTGGAGTGATGGGCCCTGAACCCAGATTGTGATGGATGCAGGTAGCCCGAACTCTCCACTAGATGGGATAGTTGGGAATTGATATGCCTCTCTAAAATTTTGGAGAAAACAGGCAGCAATGAAATGGGCCTATAATTGGATAGATTTGAAGTATCCGCACCTGCTTTTTTCAGCAGGGGAACTACCATTGCGTGTTTCCACTTCTGTGGAACACATGATTCGGTCAACGAGGTATTCAGGAGTTTCATCAATACACGACAGGAGTTTAAATCAAGTTGTTTCAAAATTTTTGCCGGAAGAGGGTCACAGGGGGATCCAGATTTAATGCTTTTAAGACAATTGGCAAAGGAGTCATCATCAAAAGGCAGCCACTCAGAAAGTTTAGTTGTCATAGGTAGTTGACAATCTTGGGCTTGACAGTCTTGGGCTGGCACAGGGGGCACAGGAGTAGAATTTAGATCTGCGCTCAAAGGGCGAATACCCAACGAGTCGTAGATCCATTCTACCTTAGTGATAAAGAAGTCAGCCACTGAGTTACACTGTTCCTCATTCAAAGCTGGAGGGGCTGGGATGAAATCAGCTCCCGTTAGTTTTTTCACCACTGAAAATAATGTGCATTGACAGTTCTGGGCATGTGCGATGGTATTGGTGATATGAGTGGCTCTTGCAATCTTACATTGTTTGTGGTAGTCTTTAAGCTCTACCTTATATCCCATCTTACAGGAGGGCGAATAGGAACGCCTCCATTGTCTCTCGAGTACCTTGCATTTGGACTTAGTAGTTTTTAAATTCTCCGAAAACCAAGCTGCAGGGTGACGATGGGAAAGAGCGTGTAAGGGCGCAAAAGGAACAAATTTATTCACAGCAGCAGCCAGCCAATCGGAGACTGCTGCTTTCGATACCAAAAAAGAAGGGTTATCAGTTGGCAAAGTGTTAGATAGGTACCTATTAAAATCAGTGATGTTAAGTTTACCCCAACAACGTGATTTGTCGCCCAAATTGTCGTCAAATGTTATGTTCGTAACAAAAGAGAAGGAAAATTTGACAGCCATATGATCCGACCATTCACAGTTGTACGCCAGATTGGATAAAACAGGATCCAACAGGTGCCCTGCCGAGTGAGTAGGTCCAGAATTGCGTAGTAAGATGTTGAGTGCTTCTAGGTCGGCCAAAAGAGTTTTGCTAGTTGAGCATAAGGGGTCTTCCAAATGTAAATCTAACATCCTGCACGCACGGTAATTGGTTATTGGCTGATAACGTGATTTGTCGCCCAAATCGTCGTCAAATGTTATGTTTGTAGTACAAGAGAAGGAAAACTTGACAGCCATATGATCCGGCCATTCCAGGGGACGGGCGGCCGGTTCACAGTTGTACGCCAGATTGGATAAAACAGGATCCAACAGGTGCCCTGCCGAGTAAGTCGGTTCAGAATTGCGTAGTAAGATGTTGAGTGCTTCTAGGTCGGCCAAAAGAGTTTTGCTAGTTGAGCATAAGGGGTCTTCCAAATGTAAATCTAACATCCTGCACAGTAATTGGATATTGGCTGATAACGTGATTTGTCGCCCAAATCGTCGTCAAATGTTATGTTTGTAGTACAAGAGAAGGAAAATTTGACAGCCATATGATCCGACCATTCCAGGGGACAGGCGGCCGGTTCACAGTCGTACGCCAGATTGGATTAAACAGGATCCAACAGGTGCCCTGCCGAGTGAGTAGGTCCAGAATTGCGCAGTAAGATGTTGAGTGCTTCTAGGTCGGCCAAAAGAGTTTTGCTAGTTCAGCATAAGGGGTCTTCCAAATGTAAATTCAGATCTCCTAGAATAGTAAAATTTGCGGCTTTCAAGACCAATGGGGCAATGGTTTCTGAGAAGGACGATTCCCAGGAGGAAGAATTCCCAGGGGGACGATATATTAGTAAACCAGATAGAGTCATCTGGGCACTGATAGCTAGTTTGAATAAGGCCGCCTCACAGCCCTGTAGCGAAAAAGCCTCATAATTTGCAGTTGTAAATAGATTTGAATATTATGGCAATCCCGCCACCCCTACCTATGTCTCTATCTCTATTAACCATGACATAGCCAGAGGGAATCGCAAAGGCAATATCCGGTCCTGAGCTTGCCTGGAGCCATGTTTCCGTTAGGAAAATGGCATCTGGTTTCTCATCGACAAGAAAATCATAAATATGATTTTGATGCTTAGGAAGGGATCGACAATTAATGCTCCAAAAATGCAATTTAGGTGGAGTGGAAGGAAATTTAGTAGCAGCCATTGAGCCCTGCGAAGGTGGTTCTTTCCTCCTTTTACATCTGCTCATCCTCCCTAAGGAAAAACCACAGTTGTTATAGTGAAACCCCTGAGCGGGGGAGAGCAAATGGAGCAATGCGTATTCAACACCTGTCTATGGGACAGTAGATCGTCGGCCGCATATGATAGAATACTACCTGGTAGGGCAGGAGTGATGGCAGCAGTATCAGAGTTAGTGGCCCCATGGCCCAGTCTGGCGCAGACGGGCACAGATGGGCAGGACTTAGGCTCGACTTCGGCGCGACAGAGGTGCGCCCACTGATCGCGTCCACTGCGCGGAGAAGCGGCCATCTTGCTTTGTAGTCCCGTGTGCAGCGCGCAGGCGCTGGGACTTGTAGTTTTATCAGCCAATATCCAATTACCATGCAGGATGTTAGACAAATGGCATGTCAGCCACAGACCCCGATTCGGGTACGTTCACACGGAGGGATAGTGCGGCCAGTACGAGAAATGGACAGTGATTTCAAAACACAAAAACAGGCGCAAACGAATTTCCAAATGTAAATAATTTTAATAAAATTACCAGCTGACTATCACCCGCCTTTCCGCCTCAGGTGAGCTAAATGCGCTAGGTTCTAGGCAAAAACGAAGCAATTCTAGGGAGCAGCACATGTATTCTGCGTGCCCCAAGTAGCCAAGAGTTCTCGCGAGTGGATGCTCACCTCTTGCTTTGTAGTCCCGTGTGCAGCGCGCAGGCGCTAGGACTTGTAGTTTTATCAGCCAATATCCAATTACCGTGCAGGATGTTAGACAAATGGCATGTCAGCCACAGACCCCGATTCGGGTACGTCAACACGGAGGGATAGTGCGGCCAGTACGAGAAATGGTCAGTGATTTTAAGACACTAAAACAGGCGCAAACGAATTTCAAAATGTAAATAATTTTATTAAAATTACCAGCTGACTATCACCCGCCTTTCCGCCTCAGGTGAGCTAAATGCGCTAGGTCCTAGGCAAAAACGAAGCAATTCTAGGGAGCAGCACACGTATTCTGCGTGCCCCCAGTAGCCAAGAGTTCAATGCTGTACTTTACCTCAATGAGAGATGCCTTTCGGTCCGATCAATTTCCTCGGCCAAGGCACTCACAGCTTTCACTAAATAGTTGTCTCTAGTATTATTGGTGTCCACATGAATTGGCTGTGTTCTCTTTCTCCCCATTTTTGACAGGAAGGCAAATAGATAATTACTAAATTACTATAACAAGAGTACAAGTACACACAAAGGGAAAAACCAAATCCTACTCGACTGGCTTACCACAAAGTCCACTAAATGTTTATGAGTCCAGCAGGCTAGGCAGGCAGAACTGAAGAGGGGGGGCCCAGCCCAGCCTCATCCTGCCCCGGATGGCCACAGACGGCCCGCCCTTTGCCCGGGCTTAGCCCGGTGCAGTCCCGCGTGCAGTCCCGCGACGCAGGGGCTGTGCTCCTTCTTATGCGCCTCCTGGCACGAGAAATGCCGGTGGCAGTGGCTTCCGCCGTGGAGGAGTCTGGGGATTTTAGTCTGAAGGTCCCCCTCCACACTGCGCCCGCTGGGGGATGTAAACTGCGGCGGCAGAAGGGAGACAGGCAGCAGCTATGGTGGTCACAGTGGGCAGTTTGTGATGTTCCTACAGGTATGCCCCTAAAACAAAGAAGTCGCCCGCTCCACCAGGGCTGTGCTCCTTCTTATGCGCCTCCTGGTGTGAGGAATGCCGGTGGCGGCGGCTTCTGCCGTGTAGGAGTCTGGGGATTGCAGTCTGAAGGTCCCCCTCCACACTGCGGCTGCTGGGGGATGTAAACTGCGGCGGCGGGAGGGAGACAGGCAGCAGCTATGGCGGTCACAGTGGGCAGTTTGTGATGTTCCTACAGGTATGCCCCCAAAACAAAGAAGTCGCCCCAAACTTATATGACTTCATATTGTATATATACACCTCACCAGCAATTCTGTAAAAAAAACACTCTATTTTGAAACTCTTAGCGGTTAAAATCTTGGGAATGATTCATTATCCCAGATAGTGCACACTGTGTTTCAAATATTTGATCATGATAGTAAACAGTGATCTTAGTTACAAATCCTTTTCTATTCAATCCTGCAAGATGAATCATGTACCACACAATTAATTGTAGTTATACAATAATAATGCCACTTGCTCATTCTCAATATATATATATATATATATATATATATATATATATATATATATATATATATATATATATATATATATATATATTACCTACTGGCGGTCGCCAGTAGGTAGTTATAGTTAGGATTTTTTTCAATGTTAAATCTCAAAATTCTATTTGGAATAACTTTGGCGCCGGTTGACGAATCTGCCTGAAAATTTCCTGAAAATGGCCTCGCGGGGTTCCGGTCCTTCCCTGAAAGTTTGGGGGGGATACGTTAAGCGGGGGCCGAGATAAAAGGGGGGTCCCAAAACGCGTTTTCCCCATGTTAATTTCCATAGGGCGGTCGATTTCACTTTTAGCCCGAACGGCTGAATGGATTTCCACGAAACTTGGCAAAATTGTAGGGACTGGTAGCCCGATGTGCCTTTGCTATGTCTCAAGATATGTGCTCCAGTGGATTTTGAGTAATTTAGGTTCAAAAAAATATATATATCTATAGGCGCTCTCCCGTGCGCGCACCGGAGTGCGCTCCAGGAAGCTGATTGGCTCTCAGTTGTCTGTAAACATTCTAAACAGTCCGGAGCGGCCGCCATCTTGTGTCTCGGTAAAATCGAGACACAAGGGGTTTGAAAAAAAAAGGGGCAAATGACCATAAGGGGGAAGAGTAGACCCCCTCTGACCCCCTAGGTTTGATGTAGGGACTAAAATAGGGTCCTGCAGGGCATTAAAAAATTTTTTTCGTTTTGCGCGGGGGAAGCGCATGGTACGCGCACCGGCGAAGCACGGGGAAAATCCAGGACCATATTTATGAAGGCCTTGCGCTGTTAGTTTTGCGCTTCTTGTGCGTCAATTTTTGTGACGCACCAGCGGTGTAAAAAAATGCGCATTGTTATGCAATATTTAAAAAGTGACGCATCTATCTAGATGCGTCACTTTTTAAATATAGTGCAACGAGGTACATTTTATTACACTGCTGGTGTTATGCGTCACTTTTCTGTGCGCACTCCTTATGACATTCCAGATGTGTCATATTTAATGTATGACGAATCATGTTGCAAGGAGTTACAGATACGTCAGTATTTCTGACATATCTGTAAACATAAAAGTGATGCGAGGCAGGTGCAAGATTTTGACGCAACAGCATCCTAAAAGTGACGCAGAGAAATCTTATAGATTTCAGTACGTCGTTATTACCAAGCTTTTTGCGGGGGAATGCCCCCTTTGCATACATTATACCTGACGCAGATATAATGTGGCGCAGAGTTTTAAAAAGTGACCCATGTACCTAGATGCGTCACTTTTTAAAAATAGCGTCAGGTATAATGCATGCAGAGGGGGTGTTCTCCCGCAAAAAGCTTTGTAATAGCGACGCAGTGAAATCTTTGAGATTTCACTGCGTCAGTTTTAGGATGCTGTTGCGTCAAAATCTTGTGCCTGCTTTACAGCAGGTATTAGACTGAGGCAAGACCTTTCACATGCTGCTTTCCACATTTGAAAGGACACATTACTGGAGTTGCGTCACTTTTGTGACGCACTCCAGCAATGCGTTACTTGGAATGTCATAAGGAGTGCGCACAGAAAAGTGACGCATCGCACCAGTAGTGTAAAAAAATGTGCCTCGTTGCGTTATATTTAAAAAGTGAGGTATCTAGGTAGATGGGTCACTTTTTAAAATCAAGCGCCACATTATATCTGCGTGAGGTATAATGCATGCAGAGGGGGTGTTCCCCCACTAAAAGCTTTGTAATAGCGACGCAGTGAAATGTTTGAGATTTCACTGCGTCACTTTTAGGATGCTGTTGCATCCTTTAAATATAGTGCAACGAGGCACATTTTATTACACTGCTGGTGTGATGCGTCACTTTTCTGTCCACAGTCCTTATGACATTCCAGATGTGTCATATTTAATGTATGACGAATCATGTTGCAAGGAGTTACAGATACGTCAGTATTTCTGACATATCTGTAAACATAAAAGTGATGCGAGGCCGGCGCAAGATTTTGACGCAACAGCATCCTAAAAGTGACGCAGAGAAATCTCATAGATTTCAGTACGTCGTTATTACCAAGCTTTTTGCGAGGGATTGCCCCCTCTGCATACATTATACCTGATGCAGATACAATATGGCGCAGAGTTTTAAAAAGTGACCCATGTACCTAGATGCGTCACTTTTTAAAAAATAGTGTCAGGTATAATGCATGCAGAGGGGGTGTTCCTTGCAAAAAGCTTGGTAATAATGACGCAGTGCGTCACTTTTAGGATGCAGTTGCGCCAAAATCTTGCGCCTGCTTCACAGCAAACCTTTCACATGGTGCTTTTTCCATGTGAAAGGACACATTACTGGAGTTGCGTCACTTTTGTGACGCACTCCTGCAATGGGTTACTTTTGTGTTTACAGATATGTCAGAAATACTGACATATCTGTAACTCCTTGCGAATTGATTAGTCATATATTAAATATGACATATCTGGAATGTCATAAGGAGTGCGTCCAGAAAAGTGACGCATCGCTGTTTTCACGTAGCGATGCGTCACTTTTCAGAAATGAGGCCTCCAGTTTATTCACTGTGTCATAACTTTCTTTTCTAACACTCACCTTCTTTCATTCCTCCTACTTCACTTCCTTTCACCTCTCATACCTTTCTGTTCTTTCTTACTCATTCTCCTTTCAATTATCAATGCACTATATTTCACTTACTCTTCATTTTTTAAGATTATAGCTCTTTGATGAGAATTGGAGGTAGTTCTGAAAAGAACTTTTGGTTTTCTTCTTTTAACTGAACAGGAACAAAAACAGGGAATAGAAACTGCTCAACAGGAGCAAAAAGAAAAGAAAAAAATTAGGGGTGGGAAGGGCAGTGATGGTTCTCCAATGCCCGAACCATGAGCAGGACACTTTGCTCCCCATAGGTGAGGAGTTGATTGCAGTATCTGCATCTGACGACCCCATGGTTAAATGCAGGTTGAATGTTTGCTACCTGCCCCTGTGATTGTTCTCTTCCAGAAGAAGTTGCTCCTCCTGTTGATGTAGAGGCCCCATCTCTGGGAACCTCTTGTGCCAGAGCCCTGACACTTTCCCGGGCAAAATTCTGGGGGTGCCTCCTCTCCACATGGCGAATCATGGTGAAGTTGCCAAAAGAGTATTTTTTTGGGGGGTTACCCCGTGACAGGACCTGTTTGCAGATCCTGCACTCTACTTTTGGTGCATTCACCTTCTTCTGGTCTGCTGGAAACTTAAAAAATTTCCAGATGAAATGTTCTTTGACCTTCGGCTGAGGAGGCTCTTCATCAATGAAATCATTGGAGTCATCTTCACTGCTGGATGGTCTGGCAGCCATGATGAATCCAGGAATATGGAGCAGCAAAAAAGGCAGGTCTTTCAGTCACAAAAGGAATTAGCATTTAAAAAACCTATTAAATTCACTGAAAAAACCATAGGTTTCACACCAGTTATAGTTAGCTGGAAATGTTACTGATATAAAACCATTGAAATTCCCACGTTATAGTTAGATGGACTCACTATAACTTGCGCGTGCAATGCACTGCTGATGATGTCTTATTAAGCCAGTTAACCAATCAATTTTTAAAAACCATCCATTTAGACACTTATTTAAACATTTATTCTTCCATCAACTTTTACATATACATATATAAAATATATTTATTTTTCAGAAAGACACACATTCACTGGATGGTGTCATCAGTGATGTCATGAGTGATGTCACTCACCATGTCATGAGTGATGTAATATGTGATGTCATCAGCAGTGCATTGCACGCGCAAGTTATAGTGAGTCCATCTAACTATAACGTGGGAATTTCAATGGTTTTATATCAATAAAATTTCCAGCTAACTATAACTGGTGTGAAACCTATGGTTTTTTCAGTGAATTTAATAGGTTTTTTAAATGCTAATTCCTAACTATAACTGGTGTGAAACCTATGGTTTTTTCAGTGAATATATATATATATATATATATATATATATATATATATATATATATATATATATATATATATATATTCCATAATAATATATGGAGAGGAAGTGGCATGATGGCCAGAGCTGCCAACTTTGAAGATGGGAAACCAGGTTCAAGTCTCGTTGTCGGCTTAACATGCTTTGATTCTGTGAAATTCACGTAATCGCCCCGTGCCTACCAAAATGAATATGTCCTTGTGCAATGTAATTAGTGCTCATGTATAGCATGCCAATACCTAAGGTTGAGTTTGCACTAAAAAAAATGCAACAAAGAAAATATATTTCAGACTTTTTTCTATTGAAAATACATTTTTTGATTTCTCTATTACATTTGCCTCTGTGAATGGATTTGCATGAAATGTAGCAGTCAACTTACTCATTCATTTAAGTTTTGGCATGACAAGTTTGGTTAAGATCCATCCAAGGTAAACAAATGTTAAGGGGGGTGAAAAATAGGTGATTTCCACTTGAATTCCTAAAGCAAATTTTGCTGACATATGCAGGCAAATGGCGTAGATAATTTACGTAAAACATGGCATGAAAGTAGACCTTTACACAGAGCGCAATCTATTTTTGGTTTGGTGTAATTCCGTGTAATGGTCTTTAGACCTGGCATTCTTCGCATGGTTTCCCCTAACGTTTTGACTACAAACCTCCTGTTTGTGCTAACATCATTTTTGCTGACCTTAGGACTTTGCGCACTTCACCACTGTTAATCAGTGCTACATGCTTTGTACGTTTATGGTCTCTAAAAGAAACACAAATTGAAAAGTGTTACTGAAAATGCTGAAAAGACTATTGTTCACACAATGATGACACCCAGGGCAGATTAATATAATGCTTTATATATTGGCCTAACTGTTGACCTGGTTCGATGGCTTCTGGTTGTTCAAATTACAGAAGGCAGACTAATACTTAATATTCCTCAGTGGCAATCAAGTGTTTCTCATTTGAAGAAGCTTCCCTTGTTTACCATGCAAAAGCAAACCCAATTTAAATGACTGATGCTAAACCAGAGAGCCTTTCACAGGAAAGGCCGTCAATACTTGAGGGATAGACTTATTCATCATCATCCCATCAATTCACTATGCTCCTCAAACATTTCTTTGCAAAAAATTCCAAAGGGGGGTGCATAGATCCAGAGGCGCAAAGATCCAGAAAGTGAGAATGTTCCCTCTCGTTCCTTGCTTCCAGACACGGTAGCAAGCTACCTTCCACTCGAAAAGCAATTTCCTCGACTCCAATTTTTAAAAAATAAGCTGAAAACTTGCTTATTACACTCCACCTAGTTGGTACTAGCTGTTGTTTGACTTGCTTAAGCACCGGGGCACAACTCTTGGGCAGTTGTTGAGCTATAGAAATATTGTTTCATTCAATCAATAATACTAATTTGCAGTAACCCATGTTAGATTTCCCCATGGACTTGCATTTGACTTTATCTAAATATCTTTATCTAAATATGTACATACTATATAAAACATTCAATGAAAAAGACAAACATATCTCTTAGCAGCGGAAGCCTAAAGGACTATTTTTTAATTTTGTAGATGTTTTTGTGCATTTATAAAATTGTGCATTACTACCAATGAGCATAATATTGATTTACAATTGAAATTACTTGCACACTTATGTGATGATATTGCCTTTGAAGATATTTTGCTTTCACCTGTTAAAGTTACTTTTTCTGGCATATGCTAACTAGGCCTCAGTTATTCCTTGACTCCATCATATTTAAAATGGATGTCTCACCCTGCACATAAAGGGCCCGATTCACAAGGAGCCCATGCAGTCGTGGCGGAGGCTCTGCAGTCGTGGTGGAGTCCAATGTGGAGATACCACCATGACTGCAGAAACTCTTTGTGAAATGGCCCTTATTGTTTAATATTTCTGCTGCACATATTCATGAAAGTCATGGGAGTTTATTTCTGAAGGACAACGTTCTCGAAAAAGTCTCTTGCATGGGATCAACAATGAAGCTTACCTCAATATTTCTTCCACCTGTTCACTGTTATGTTATGTTATGTTATGTTATATGCGGATTTATAACGCGCTCCGTTAGTCAAGACTGTCCTGGCGCGGGGAAGAAACTGGATCAGAGTGGAAAAAAGGAGTATGCTAATCATGAACTTGAAAGAGGTGAGTTTTAAGCAGTTTTTTAAAATTGGTCAGATTGGGAGCGTGTCTAAGAGCGTCTGGTAGGGCGTTCCACATTTGAGCTCCCTTTACCGTTAGAGATTGTCCACCCAGGCGGACTCTTCTGAATCTGGGGACGACCACCTGCTTTCTGGAGGTAGATCGCAACTGACGGGTCGGGAGGTAGAGAGTGAATCTTTTGGCTAGATAGGAAGGGCACGGACCATTGAGGGCCTTATAGACGATGACCAAAGATTTAAAGCGCACTCTTTGTGCCACAGGAAGCCAGTGAAGCTCCTTCAACTGTTTGCGAACGCTGAGTCTCCTGGGGATGTTGAAAATGAGTCTCACCGTAGCATTCTGGACTACCTGTAACTTTCTGATCATATAGTCAGGAGCCCCTATATAAAGGGCGTTTGAGTAGTCCAGACGGGAGAGAACCAGAGCTCTGGCTACAGTTTCTTTGGCCGTTTGTGGGAGGAGGGGAAAGAATTTGCGCAGAGTGGTCAGGGTTCCAAAACACGTCCCCGCCAAGCGCGAGATCTGGTCGCGGAAACATAAGTCGGCTCCGAACCAGATACCCAGGTTCTTGGCTATCCCACTCTCTCCCGTCGGGCATGTTGATTCGCTGGGCCAAATAGACTCCTTAAAGTCAGTGGGGAATTGGCCGTAGAGCAGAATTTCTGTTTTTTCCTCGTTGCATTTGAGGCATGATTTAGCTAGCCAGGCAAATACAGAGGATAGGCATTGGCGTACTCCAGAGGTGCACAAGTTCTCCTTTTTCCAGGTGAAGAGAAGCTGGGTGTCGTCGGCGTAGGCCATTATCTTAGCCCCCCAGCTCTCTGCCAGCCGGATCAGAGGAGTTAAATAAATATTAAATAAAAGGGGACTTAAGGTCGACCCCTGGGGTACTCCAGTTTCTACCCTTCTATTGGAGGAGTGATATGGGGGTAACCAAATCTGTTGGGAACGGTCAGATAGGAAAGACCTGATCCAATCTAAAACCGTGCCCGAGATGCCAATGTCCTCCAGCCTAGATAAAAGCTGGCGGTGGGGCACTGTGTCGAACGCGGCAGAGAGGTCCAAAAGAATAAGGGCCGCTCTGCCGCCTCCGTCAAGGCATTCCCTAATGGCCTCAGCCATTTCCACCAATGCAGTTTCAGTACTGAAAGAGGTGCGGAACCCTGATTGGGCCGGATGAAGAGCTTCAGAGAATTCCACGAATCTCTCAAGTTGCCGGAATGCCGCCTTCTCGCAAACTTTGGCGAGGGCTGGAAGGAGTGATATGGGCCTGTAGTTGGAGGTGATCGAAGGATCTGCGGAGGGTTTTTTTATCAGAGGGAGAAGTTTGGCTTGTTTCCATTTGGTGGGCACAGCTCCTGAAGTTAGGGATTCATTAACCAGGGTGGTGACCATGGGGGTAATTACTTCAGCTATTCCATTCAGGACCCTTGCAGGGCAAGGATCTATAGGTGACCCTGACTTCAGAGTTTTTAATATGGCCATAACATCTGTACTTTCAACCTGAGTGAATTTGGTCATTTCTGCTTTAACCCTTGACATTAGAGAAAGTGGAGGAGGAAGAGGTTGGCAATTTAAAGCTAGATCCGATTGCGAGGCAAGTGGCTGGTCAGGGTTATTCAAACTGTCTTGAATTTTTTGAATTTTCTCGATGAAGAAAGTGGATAGTTGTTCGCACCAGTCTGTGGAAGGCGGAATTGCCGTCTTCTCTGCTACCGGGGCAGTAAAGCTTTTAACTATGGAGAAAATTTCTCGACTGTTGTTTTTGGCTTTTTGAATTCTAGACGCATAGAATTCCCCTTTAGCTGTTTTAATCGCGGCGTAGTAACTTTTTTGGGCTGCACGAAGTTCCGTTTTAGCAGTGGGACAATAATTCTTTCTCCATACTCGCTCTAGCGCCTTACATCCTGTTTTTAAAATTTTTAATTGTTCAGTATACCAGGGGGCAGTGGGGGTGATCCTATGGTTGTTTTTACCTTTGCTTTTTGGTAGTGACTTAATGGAGGAGTCTATCCAGGATGAGAAGTTGTCTACAGCTTCATCCAAGTTTTGTGCTTTCATAGGGGTGGAGTGGGTGAGGGCCTCCACTAGATCCGGAATATTAATTCTTCTAGGGCGTTCCTCAGTCTTAAGTGTGGGTAACACACGAGTTTTGTTAATGAACCAGGAGAAGTGAACCGGAAAGTGGTCTGACCATGAAATGGGGTATGGTAGATCGGTAGAAATGTTAAAGTTGGAATATACCAGATCTAAGCAGTGCCCCCCTTCATGAGAGACAGATTGCATCTGATGAACCATCTGAGCCAAACTGCAGATTTCTTTCAGCTCTTTAACTCCGGGAGCAGAGCTCGTGTCCATATGTAGATTAAAATCACCCAACATTAGGAAGTGTTGGGTGAACCAACATTAGGAAGTATTGGATTCATTCACAATAGTTAACTGTTGTTTTTTTAACCAGCTTTTTTTCTGCCATCTCTGGATAACATTAGGGGCTGAATCACTATTCATTTATTGGGATCGTGTTTAGGGGGTAAGGCTATGTGCCACTGGATTTTGCTTGAATTTCAAAGCTCTGATTTGCTGACATTTTAATTCTTTTTTCACACCATAACAAATCTACAATTTTCATTCGTTTCTATGAGAAGATTTCCTATATAACCATTACATTTGGAGGTTGGCCAGAGACTTCTGGGAATGATGTCCAATGTCTTACTAATTTGCTTCTCAGTTGGCATTTAGAAGAACTCTTGATTATATCTATTATTTTGTATTGCTCTATTATTGAGAGCCTTCATGGTAATGACAATGGCTTTGTGCATCTGCGATTTCTATATTGTATTTTTTAGACTTTTGTCATAAATCATGCAACATTTTTTAAATCCGCGTTGAAACTTAATTATTGAATCTGTTCTTATGTCACCGCATTTGTGATATGCTGTTTTGTTCTTTATCTTGGGACATATTTCGTCCCTCATCCATCCACTCATGTGCGTGCAATGGAAGATTCTTTTGGTTTGTAAGATGTTAGGGGTCCCCCCCCCCCCCCGCTACAGAGTCTATTCTATGTTTTGAGTTCCGGCCTTATTTATGAAGGACTTGCGCCGCCGGTGCGTCACTTTTTCCCATTTTAAAAGTGACGCACCGGCGGCGCAAGGCCTTCATAAATAAGGCCCCTGGAATTTTGGGATGCGCGGTTTTGAAACTGTGCTCCAGTTTTCTTGTAGATTACTGAAAACATGCCAATCAGCCTGGTTTTAAGGGTTTCATTGTGCTGTAATATTTTTCTGTCATATTGCGAGGTATGAATTAGTTGATGATAGAGGACCAACACCTTTATGAGTGGTGTACATGCTCTTCCACGTTGAACCTCGTAACGCTAAATGATCGTACATCATTGATCCCTGCTGGGACATTGTACAGGCATTAGGATATATCTTTCCACTAATATATGTCACTATTGGGTATTTTGGCCTCACGCTTTGAGACAGCAGTCACTATATGCTATACAACAGTATGGTTGTGGTGAATCTAGTTTGTTGGCATGGAAGACATATAAATGCACTACGAGGAAAAGTAGAAAAGCCTGTAAAATGTCAGCACATAGACGGAAATGTAGAAGTGATGGGCTCTGAGTGTCCTAAAGCCCTGCCTGTTTCCTGTGACATCCAAAATCAGTTCCAGTCGTTTCAATATTTTTCTTTTCCTCTAATCACCATTTAGTGGTCATAAAATCTTTTTATTCAATTTGTAATAATTTGATAAGTTTTGTAATTCAGATATCTTGCTATTCTTTGTAACTGTGGCATTCTAATATCCGAAGGGTTGTGGTTCAACCTAACAGTATTGCAATAGATTTAGATTGCAAGGGTGGTGAATGGAAAAAATAATTGAAGGAAGGGTGTAGGAGGAAAGGAAGAATGAAAAAAGAAGGGAGGGATTGCAAAAAAAAGGAAGGGGGCAGGTAAAAACAAAAGGAACGAAGAATGGATGGAAGAAAGAAGGAATTGGGAAGGAAAAATGGGAAGAAGTAAGGATGTACAGAAAAAAGATAATAGAAAAGAAGGAAAAAAGGATGTTTGCAAGTTAGGGAGCGGCAGTTGGAAATACTGATGTAGGCAAAACGTATGCGTGAAAGGGTTGTATAGTGTGTATGTGAGCCGGCAGCCATTTTAGTAACAACCAAATAGGTACTCTGGTAAACATTTTACAGCTTGTTAGGCAAGCAAATAATTATGAATATTGTTCTGCGCATTATGTATGCTTATCTGGATTGTAGATATCAGGTGTTCAGAGAGGCCTTATTCAACCCCGAAATAAAGCGTGTCTTGATGTAATTCAACTATTACATTTCATTTATGTTTCAAATTGTAGAAACTGTTTTATTGAAATGTGCATGCTTTCACATCCTATGTGATTTTAGCAGCTCGGTGGTGGCTCTGTAGCTCCATGCCAACCATTAAGGCTCTGATTTAGAAAATGCCTCCTCTATTTAATAGACCTGAAATACTGATTAACATTTACAGATTCAATTCCAAGCACCGCCAGAGGTTACTGGGAGCCAGGAAAAGCTGGTTGTGCCAGTCAAATTCCGAAGTGTAATGAAATCTCCCACTGTGCCTGTCAACTTATCCAATGTACAGGTCATTTCCCACAAGGTCTCTGGTGTTGAAAGAAGCTATTTCCACTTCAAACATTTCATATGCTTTGGGGAAAATGATCTGCCTCTAATATTGCTTTTTCCGCCCGCCATAAAATTGAATAGGTTTTTCTATAATAAAAATTACATAAATGATTATTGGACTTGAAGCGTCAAATAGAGATGTAAGGAGATATTGCCTGCTGAAGCAGTGAGGCAAAACACCCCTTGCATTTGCACACCATACTTAAAGTTCAGTATATAAATAATAATTCGAGAGAAAGTACTTTTTCAACGTGGTAATGTGAGAGTTGCTTTTATGAACTTTGGAATAAAGTCTGATTATTCATGATCTTCTCTGTATCCTTACACTTCCAGCAAACACTCCGTCACTGCTGTTGCACTATTATAGTGACCTATTCAGCAGTATGTGCTAATGCAGTCCCTGCGCTAAAAGTCAAGCACTTATAAATTCAGTCAAGCACTGTGCTCACAGAACTGTTATCATTGAGTCAGTACCCAAGTACTCATGCAGCGAAGTATATTATATTATATTTATACTCTTATATAGCGCATGACTCGAACCCCGAAAGGGTATCTCCGCACTTGCGCTTTTAATTAAGAATTTTGCCCAATCGGTCCATGATCTATGGGATGGTTGATAATTATGTTTTTTCTTTTTTTTTTTAGGAAGTCGAGAATAAGTATGTTTTTAATGATTTCTGAAGGATGGGTAATTAGTGTTTAGGAGTCGAAGAGAATCCAGAGAATTCCAGAGGATAGGACCCTTGTAGGAAAGAGCTCTGTCCTCCCTGCCCAACCCCCCCCCCCCCCCCCCCCTGAAGTAGTTGTAGCTTATTGGAACGCAGAGAACGTCCCGGAATATAGACCTTGAATTTTTCAGACAAATATTTAGGGCCGGTGCCAAACAGACATCGGTGTATAGTGCAGCAGATTTTAAATTTGATGCGTTGTCGCACCGGCAGCCAGTGGAGTTTGTCCATAAGGGAGAGAGAGGAAGTCCTGGGCTGGACATTAAGGACAAGTCTCGCCGCAGTGTTTTGGACTACTTGTAGTCTGTTGAGTAGATCCTCATTAGCTGAAAAGAGCAGACCATTACAGTAGTCCAGTCTACTGATCACCAAAGTCTGGACAAGTGTTTTCCTGTGGCTATCAGGCAGGAAAGAAAAGACCCGCCGTAGTAATCTGATGACATGGAAGGAAGATCCGGCAACTTGACCTACATGTTCTTTAAGTAGTAGTGCCTGATCTAGTCGCACTCCCAGGTTTTTCACTGTCTGTTTAGGGCTTGGTGCTGGTCCTAATTCTAGAGGCCACCATTCAGGGGACCACAGAAGCGTGCCCTCCCCGAACAGCATGACCGCTGTTTTGCCTACATTGCACTGGAGGCAATTTAGGGCCATCCAGTCTGATACTGCCCTCATTCCGTTTGCAAAAGATTTTTTTAATGCAGGCGTAAGAGTTTGAAAGGGAACAGAAGTTGAGTGTCGTCGGCATACGACACCGGGGTGAACCCATAAGGTCTTACAATGTCAGCCAAGGGGGCAACATACATTTTGAACAGTGTGAGGCTTAGGCATGAGCCCTGTGGCACTCCCTTGGTGAACTCCCTAGAGTTAGAATGATGGGAGCCCAGCCTGACTTCTTGTGTGCGGCCTGAGAGAAAACTCTTCAACCAGGACAGCGCAGTACCTCCTAGGCCCACTGCCCTTAGACGACCAAGAAGTACCGCATGCGACACCGTGTCGAAGGGGGCGGATAGATCTAACAGCACCAGAATAATAGACCCCCCCCATCCAGTTGCATCCTGATGTTATCGGTCACTGAGAGGACGGCTGATTCGGTGCTGTGATTAGGTCTTAACCCAGATTGAGAATGGTCCAGACCTTCCGCCGCTTCGATGTATTTAGATGGGTGGGTGTTCACATGCTTCTCGGTCATCTTACTGAGATATGGTAAAAGGGAGATGGGTCAGGGATTAGAGAGGTCTGTCCATGGGAGTGCCGCATTCTTCCGGATAGGGTTCACCACCGCTCTCTTCCATTCCGAGGGCACTTGTCCCTCCCTCAGCGAGAGATTTATTACTGATTGGATCAAAGGTCCAAGCAGGGTGCTCAGGGGTGCAACCATTTTGGCTGGCAAAAAATCATCAGGAGACCCCGATTTTATAAGACTGAAAAGGGGGGGAAGGTATAGACACAAATTGCTGGAAAGGACATTGATGATTTCTCTCTGCATACAGGCAGATTAGAAGGGGGAGGAGTATTATTCCTTTTTCTGGGGGCCACCATGATTTTTTCATAAATCAGATTTATCTTGTTTTCAAAAAACCATGAGATTTCATTGCAAAGAAATTGAAAGAATTCATCAGGGCTTTCACAGGCTACCGGTTTTACGAAAGCCAGTAAGATTTTAAACAGTTCCCTCGATGAATTACCAGCCTCTACCAGTTGCTGAGTGAGACTGTTCTTCCTAGTTTTATATTTTTATAACAGTTAGATTGAGCCTTTTGGTGTACTTTCTTGCTCTACTCAGTTTTAGTTTTCCTCCAAATTTTTTCTATCTTTCTGCATCCCTGTTTCTCTATTCTAAGTGCTTCAGTGTACCAGGCTTCTTGTTTGGAGGGGGGGGGGGGGGTATTGTTTATGTAGCTTCAGAGGGGCCAGAGTATCAATAGCTTCTGTAAGTGAGTTGTTAAATTTGGACAGTGCGGATTCTGCACTGTCCTTATCTGTAAGGATAGGTTGTTTCCATATTCTCTTCAGCTCCTCCAAGGATACCTTGAGCAACTGTCTGTGCCAAATTGGTGGAGAGGGAGCTCTTGGGGGTGGTTTATTCAGACCCAGTAAAATGAACTCCACTAAAGAGTGGTCCGACCAATTAATCTCACTAGTAGATAGACATTGTACCTTGGCACAGTTAGAGAAGAGTAAGTCCAAGGTATGACCCCCTATATTTGTTGGTCCACTATTCTGCAACTCTAATCCTAGGGTGGATAAATCACCAAGCAGAGATATAGTTTCTGGATGGGTGGGGATGTCTACATGAATGTTAAAATCGTCAAGAAGGATGAAATCTTCTTTGGCTTTAAAATACGGCGCTAAATGCTCCATAAGGGAGAGAGTAAAATCCAGATTGGGTCCTGGGGGGCGATAAACTAAGGCTCCTTTCCAAAAAGTTCTAGCAGCTGAACTAATTTTAAAAATCATAATTTCCAGTAGTGGACTGTGCTTTTGTTCCAATATAGTGACCTTCAAGTCCTCTTTATACATGATGGCCAGGCCTCCACCTGATTTTTCCGGGTGATCTAGGTTTAAAAACGTATAGCCTAATGGAACCCCTAATGTTATCACTGGGACTGCGGTTTCAGCCAGGTTTCTGTTAGGAAACATATATCTGGCTGCAGCGTATGTACAAGGTCCCATACCTCATGTGATGGTTGGCCAAGGAGCGAACATTCAGGAGGAAGCATTTTAGGCTACCTAGTTGTGTAGTTTTCGCTTTGTTTTCCTTGTTAGTGGAATTAGCGAGAGATGATTGAAAATGGCAGTTTATGCATGAGAAGGGGCCCTCTGGGCATGGCCAGGGTTCTCTCAAACAGCCTACCTGAGGTGTAGACCGTAGTTTTAGTAGAGCCTGGGCATAGTACGTAATAGTATTGGTCCCTGTAGATAATGGAGCCAGATAGTGAGACCCCATGGCCTCCTTGGCCCCTTGCTCCGTTCTGTCATGGACGGGCGCAGACTGGCAGCTCTTTGGCTGCTCTTCGGCGTGTCTTCGGCTGCACGCGACCGCTGCGTGCTCGAGAGGGGGCGAAGGCTAAATAGCCCCAGAGGTGAGAGCACTAGAGCGCTAACCGCTTCAATGCTGCCGGAAGTGCCTTGCTCTCACCTGACCGCCCTCCGCACAACGGTACTAGTTACCCTGTCAGACCGCGGCGGGCTGGAAGGAAGTAGAGCCTCGGCTTGTTGTTGTCCCAAAGACCAATTAAGAAAGCTGCTTCCCCTCCAATTGAATCAGGTAGGAAAAGCGGTAAAATATCAGTTTTAAATTCCGATTCTGGCGTGATAGTTTTCAGCAGGCACAGAATGATTTTTAAAATACAAGCAAAGACCACTATGACAATTTAAAATATCAATTTACACACAGCATGGAGCGCAGAATTAGGCAACCTTCATAAAGAAAGCGGGTCGGGGACACTGCCACCGTCACCTTACTGCAGCTTCTCTAAGGTAGATGCTCTGCCTAAATAGCCCCAGAAGTGAGAGCACTAGAGCGCTAACCGCTCCAGTGCTGCCGGAAGTGCCTTGCTCTCACCTGACCGCCCTCCGCACAACGGTACTAGTTACCCTGTCGGACCGGGGCGGGCTGGAAGGAAGTAGAGCCTCGGCTTGTTGTTGTCCCAAAGACCAATTAAGAAAGCTGCTTCCCCTCCTATTGAATCAGGTAGGGAAAGCGGTAAAATATCAGTTTTAAATTCCGATTCTGGCGTGATAGTTTTCAGCAGGCACAGAATGATTTTTAAAATACAAGCAAAGACCAATATGACAATTTAAAATAACAATTTACACACAGCATGGAGCGCAGAATCAGGCAACCTACATAAAGCAAGCGGGTCGGGGACACTGCCACCGTCACCTTACCTTAGAACATAGACTGCTTCAAACCCCTATACACTATGCATACAGTCTTCTATCCACCTCCACACTTATCTTTCACATCTTCAATTCCCCAGTCTTTATCCTTATACTTTCATGAAACACTCTGTCCTTGCTCTTGCACTGTTGAAGTAACACATTCAACTGTCTGTACTGATCATTCAGTGTGGTAAAACTCAAACACTTATAGATTCTCTCAGACGCTCTCCTTACAGTACTGTAATCATTCACTCAGTACCCAAGTACTCATGTAGTGAAGTAGCCCTTAGTACAAGGACTGCTTCAAACCTGTATGTTGTATGCATGCACTCTTCTATCCATGTGCACACTTGTCTTTCACATAATCAATTCTCCGCTCTGTATCCTTACACTTCCATCAAACACTCTGTCACTGCTGTTGCACTATTGTAGTGACCCATTCAGCAGTATATGCTAATCCATTCACTCTGTTAAACTTCAAGCACTTATAAGTTCAGTGAGGCACTGTCTTTGCAGAACTGAAATCATTCAGTCAGTACCCAAGTACTCATGCAGCAAAGTAGGCCTTATAACATGGACTGCTTAAACCCCTATACACATTGCATACAGTGTTGTATCCACCTCCACAGTTGTCTTTCACATCTTCAATTCCCCAGTCTGTATCCTTACACTATCAGCATACACACTGTCATTGCTCTGGCACTGTTGTAGTGACCCATTCAGCGGTATGTACTGACCATTCAGTGTGCGAAAACTCAAACACTTATAGATTCTTTCAGATACTCTCCTTACAGTAGTGTAATAATTGGTAAGTACAGAAAATATCGATTTCAAAATATCGAATTACATTAATATCAAAGTAAAAATATAGAAAGGACAGAATATGGAATGAACAGAATATAGTCAACAAAAATATCGAATTTAAGGTTAGTAATTTAATATCCATTTTTATAAATATAGAAAGTCAAAATATCGAAGTAGATAACATAGGTATTAAAATTAATTGAATTTTCAATAATATAAATTTTTTTAAAGTGTTTTCTATGTTTGTATGTGTGTGAAAAGTGTAGATTTTCATTATAATTTATTTTAAGTAATACATTTTATGTTATTGAATTTTTGCGTAATTTAATTCTGCAGCGGGTTGTGGGTTAATAGGGGAATAGGGTGGGAAGTAATTTAATTGTAATTAAAAACATATTTTAATTTATTTATTGGTATTTATGTTGAATTAATTGTTAATTAATTTTTAATTGGTAATACATTAATTTTTAATTGGTAAATAATTTGTATTAATTGATTATCTGATAATTATGTTAATTTAATTAATTTATTTTCCATAGCGGGTTGTGGGTTTATAGGGGATTAGGTTGGGAAGTAATTTAATTGTAATTAATTAAATATTTTAATTTATTTATTGGTATTTATTTTGAATAAATTGTTAATTAATTTTTAATTGCTAATTAATTAATTGTTAATTAGTCATTCATTTGTATTAAAAGGTAATACATTTTAATATTTAATATTTATTTGTATTTTAGTTGATTAATTATTATATTATATTATATTAAATTGATAATTACTTTTAAATAATTTGTATTGGTATTTATATTTCATGTACTTTTATTAATATATTAAATATTTACTTTCTCAACTGTTGCACTCTATGGCGTGGGAATAGTAATTTTTACCCCTACGCTATCCTAGGCTTTCCCTACTGTTGCACTCACTGGAGTGGGAATAGTAATTTTCACCCCTATGCTATTCAATGCTTTCCCTACTGTCGCACTCTCTGGAATGGGAATATTAACTTTAGCCCCTACGGTATCCAACGCTTTCCCAAATGTTGCATTTACAGGAGTGGGAATTGTAATTTTTACCCCTACGCTATCCAACGTTTTCCCTACTGTTGCACTCTCTGGAGTGGGAATAGTAATTTTTACCCCTACACTATCCATCGCTTTCCCTACTGTTGCACTCACTGGAGTGGTAATAGTAATTTTTACCCCTACGTTATCCAATGCTTTCCCTACTGTTGCACTCACTGGGGTGGGAATAGTAATTTTTACCCGTACGCTATCCAACGCTTTCCCTACTGTTGCACTCACTGGAGTGGGAATAGTCATTTTTACCCCTATGGTATCCAATGCTTTCCCTACTGTTGCACTCACTTGAGTAGTAATAGTACATTTTATTCTCCCGCTATTCTGTGGGAAACATTTTTTAGATTTTTTATTAATATTATGTTATATATATATATATATATATATATATATATATATATATATATATATATATATATATATATATGTTTTAAAAAATAAAATTGTATGGTTTTTTATAACTTAAATTAATTATTTAATAATTTTAAGGTTATTTAAGTATATGTCAGTTAATTATTTTTAATATTTCATTAACTTTAAATAAGTTTTAAAACATTTTAAAAAAATTGATATTTTGACTAACTATATATTTTTTAAACAATATTTTTGAGTCGTTATTTTTGTACTTACCTGTTTGTAGATAGGAATTCGATATTTTTGAAGTCGATACTTCATCCTCGATATTTTTGTAATTCTATATTATTGTAATCGATATTTTGTCAGTGATCCGTAATATTTCACTCAGTACCCAAGTACTCATGTAGCAAAGTAGGCCTTAGAACAAGGACTGCTTCAAACCTGTATGCTGTATGCATGCACTCTTCTATCCACGTGCACACTTGTCTTTCACATCTTCAATTCTCCACTCTGTATCTTTACACTTCCAACAAACACTCTGTCATTGCCCTTGCACTGTTGAAGTGACCCATTCAGCGGTATGTACTGATCATTCAGTGCGCTAAAACTCAAAGACTTATAGATTCACTCAGACGCTTTCCTTACAGTACTGTAATCATTCTGTCAGTACTCAAGTACTCATGCAGTGAAGTAGGCCTTAGGACAAGGACTACTTCAAACCCCTATGCTGTATCAATGCAGTCTTCTATCCACATGTACACTTGTCTTTCACACCTTCACTTCCCCTGTTAGTATCCATGATGTTGCAGCAAATACTCTGTGTCTTCCCTTGTACTGCTCTACTGATGTATTTAGCACATGTACTAATACACTCACTGCTCCAAAACTCAACCACTTACAAATTCATTTAAGTACTCTTCTTGCAGATGTAGTTCTTCAAACTCCTATGCAGTATGTATGTACTTCTTTTATCACTTTCACGCTCCTTTTTTATACTTAGTCATTGTAGATTGTATTTGTTTAGTAATACAGTAGTATATTTTATAGATTTATTTTTATAATATTATATATATTTTTTATAACAGATTCCATTCATCAACACTAAAAGAAATTCATCATGCCTTCAAAAAGTGAAAAGAAGAAACAACATAATAAAGCTTGATTTTTTAAGGGAAGTCATCCACAAGATTTACCTGAACAACAATGTGGGGTGAAAAAAAAGTCCTGGTAAGAGAACAAAACACTAGGAATGGTGTGGAGAATGTGAAAAATAAAAAGAATGTATCTGCAACTAAAAAGAAAATCAAGAGAAAAAAGATAAATGATGGGATATCATGTTCTAAAGAAACACTGTTTAGTAAAAGGAGGAAGAGTTAATTTCAGGAAATTAGGAAATGTTAAAAAGAAAGTTTTACAATAGAGTTGTCTTAAACTTATTAATGGATATGAAGAAATGTAAAAGAAAATCAGCATTTTATAGGAAGAATAAACATATTGAAAGTATTGTTGAGAAGGCTTTTGAATTAAAATGGATTTTTTTATTTTAATAATCAATAGAATTCGATCACTAGATAAACCAATCCATTTAATGACCGTGGAAAGTAAGTGGAGAAAACTAATTAACAGAACACATTTTTCTGATTTTTTTTCTGGGTGAATGGAAACACAGTTCAAGTTCTGAACCTTTTTTTAATGAAGAGAATTATTTTCAGAGTAATGATTTGTTGCATGCAGTTGACACTAGTGTTCAAGCTTATGGGGATAGAAATGGTTGTCCTATTGAGAAAGAGAAAATTGTTCCCAGTAATACAGAAGAGGTGTTAGCTGATGAAGTTTTAGAGAGATGTCCTAAACTTCCAGTGTACACTTGGAATTGCAGTAGTATTTGTAGTGTACGACAGGAATCTATGGTTTTTGTATGCAATTTCTTAGGTGTCTATACTGAGAAAAGTGTTAAACAAAAGATTAAGATTTTACAAGGACTAGACCATTGCAGAGTGAGGGGAAATACTGGTTTGCAAGATCATTATCTGGCTTGTCTTTCTGGAAAAGTATGTCAAAGTGTTTTTCACCATTTCAGGATGTTGGCAGTACATCATACTCAAATGAGGAAATTTGTTAGAACATTGTATTATGCAAAAAGTCCAGCACTAATGTTTAAGAAGTTGAACAGTGCTCTTTTGCGTGGATCAGTATCAGATGTAATGAACCTTTGTGAAGAAATTGAGTCTAGTTACTTTGGTCCTGAGGAAGACAGTGCAGAAACTGATACATTAATAAAAGGAAATGTGGAAGAGAATGTACAACATTCTAGTACAAAAAAATTTGAGCAAGAAATTACGAAGTTTAAAGTGATTTCCGGTGAAAGGCCAAATTATTCTTGTATTTGTTGTCGACAAACTCATTAAAAAAATCAGACTAAGACTATTGATCTGTATTTAAAAAGTGAAAGAGAAAATAATAATGTGTGGAAGGAATTTGCAACTTATTTGTTGTTGGTAGAGAATTGTTTTGATTTGGGTTCTGATCAACGTGTTTGTAAATATTGTTATAACAAATTAGACTAGAACAAAATGTCTGCTAGAGCTGTGCATAATAATCTTGAGTTGGTAAATATTCCCTCTGAAATCACAGATTTAAATACCTATGAGTCTATTCTTATTCAATGTGTGCATCTATTTCAGGCTATTGTTTGTATGGAGCCTAAGACAGTGAAATTGCCTCCTTCAGATTTACATAGAGGATTAAAGGGAAGAGTTGTATATTTCCCTATAGATTTAAAGAACAATATTGAAACAATTGGTGTAGAAAATGTAGAAGATGAACCTTTAGTTATTCTTTTTAATTGCGTTCCTACTAAGAGTAAGAAAATCTGGCAAGAATTAGTGGATGTTAGGAAAGTGAAAAAGGCAACGTTGTATCTGGTAAAAAATAATCAGTACTGTAAAAATGTGTATGTGGGAGAAGAAGAAATAACTGTAGAAGAAGATACTGACTCGTCAACTGGACAAATTGAAAAAGTGGATATGTTCAGAACTGAAGAAGTACAGTGTTCATCCACTTCATTCCAAAGAAGTGATGGGGAATACTATTGAGTTATTCCAAATGAAAGACGTAAAGGGAAGTCTCATAAGTGTATGGGAAGAAAGATTGGAAGCTCGTTGTTTTCCTCAGTTGTTTCCAACAGGAAAAGGAGGAATATATGATGAACGACCTGTGCAGATTCCTGCATCTGAATACCCGACATCAAGATTGTATGCAGAAGATCCAAGATTTCGACAATGTATTCCGTATTTGTTTCATATTTTGTTTGCCATTGACTTCTCTGGACTTTCTTATGCAGTCAACCATATATTGAAAACAGGTGTACATCTGCAAAATGTTTCGGCAGAGGAATTTATGGCTAAAATACACCAGAAAGATAATCTTTTGGAATCCCAGCTGGGTAATCTCATGGCATGTCTGAGTGGTACTAATGAGTACTGGTACCGTCGTCATGGAGAACTTAAATGTATGCTAAGATACTTGGGAACTCCTAAATGGTTCCTTACTCTAAGCTGTGCTGAATATGCTTGGGATGATTTACTTCAATTTCTTCGAGAGGCAAATCCAAATATAGTAAATATTGAATACAAGACACCTGGAGAATTGTGCTCTTTGGATCCAGTTAATGTATGCAGATATTTCAATCATAGATTTGAAGCTTTGATGTCTTTTATCACCAATAAAAAAATCCTCCTCTTGGAGAGGTTGTGGATTTCTTTTGGAGAAAGGAGTATCAGGCAAGAGGTGCTCCTCACATACAGATGCTAATATGGATCAAAGATGCCCCCAAATTCGGAACAGATTCGGATGATACTGTGTTGTCTTTCATTGAAGAGTATGCTACATGTGCTATACCCAAAAGCACATAAGAAAATAACTTAAGACAACAAGTGTTAAGATTCCAAAGTCATCATTGTGGGAAAAGCTGCTGTCGATAATACAAGTCAAAGGAAAAGTTTTATATCAAATGTAATTTTGGTTTTCCACATCCTGTAATATCCAAAGGAAGAGTAAACAGTTTATCAGCTGTACGACATACCTTGACAAGAAAGTCTCCACAGAATACCTATAATTTGAGAAGAAGTGAAGAGTCAAAATATATAAATGATTATACCCAGGTATTCTATCCATGACAAATGCTAACATGGATATTCAATACGTTGCAGACAATTCCATTGCTGTTGCTCGATATGTAACATCCTACATAACAAAATCAGAAAAGACGAAATTGAAGGAAATGTGGGAAGAGATTTCCCACGAGAAGAGTCTAAGTAAAAAATTATACAGTTACAGTTTAAACAGGTAATCTCATCGAGAAATCTGAGCTTATAAATGCTAAGATTGCTTATCATCTGCAAGTCTGTACTCCAAATCTAGAAGAATCATTTGGGTGAGTCTAGGTCTTGCTGCAACATGAAATCGAGTACTTAAATCTGTACAAGAAATTGAATATTTAGCTGAAAAAGAGTCAGCAAGTACAGATATTGTGAAAACAAATATGTTGGATACATACTATCCAAATAGAAGTCATCATCCTGAGAACAGTCGTCTCTATGAAGTGCTGCAAAACTGTACTTTTAAATGGAATATTACAGAAAACATCAATAATGGAATATATGCTGTGATTGGTTCTGTAGGATGTTTGGTGAAACAAAGAAAAGGACATTTGATTAATCACTGAAAACTGCGTTGCGATACTCCTGACAAAACGGAATTTTACTACTTAGCTCTTTTGCAACTCTTCAAGCCGTGGCGTTTAGAATTGGAATTACTTGGAGATTTTCAGAGCTATGTAGATTTGTTCAACGCTACTAAAAATACTATAGAATGTCCTGTTTTTGCTAATTATGTGAAAATTTTGAATGACGAAATTGAGCAAGAAGCTGCAATTGCAGCTGAGATTGCTAAAGACAGTTCTCAAGACAGTCAAATTTCTGCTAAGTTGAGTCAGGATCCACTAGGAGAACAAATTGTTCAAAATGAAGCAGCAATTGCCATGGATGAGGTGGAACCAGCAATGTATCAAGCTCATATGGCCGGGATGCCCGCCACCCCCTCCCAACACCAATCCCCAATGGGAGAAGACAGACACAGGTTTGAACTTTTGGAAGGCGGGGGGGAGTTACCCCCCCGGCCGTATTTATTAAAATATGAAACAAAATTTAAAACATTAAATAAAAGTTTCATGAATTATGTACAATTTTACTTTCATTACATTTTGATGAAGACATGTTCTTTGGCTAACCTTAACAGATCTCTAATACAAAGGTTTCCTAGCCGAGTCTAGCATCCTGAAAAAATGCATACATTCTAAGTTAAAATTGTACATCCTAGCATTAAGGGCCAACGGCAAGGTCTTTAACCGGTGTCAGATCCCTACTACCAAAATCCCGCCCTCACGGTGTGAGTGGCGCATGCGCAGAGGACTTTACCCTTGTTGCCAACTGTAACTTCCCTTGTCGTGGGGGCCCCCTTTCACTCGACGCCATCTTAAAGTTCGTCCGAGTTCCCGTGTGAGGTATCTGTAGGAAGGACAGCGTGGACTCCCCCCCATCCCCACACTCTCTTCCGCCAGAGCGGATATCCGGCCCCCGGGAAATTCGTAGGAGGGGCATCTAGCCGTCTCCCCCCTGGGAGGGGTCTATGGCCGTCTCCCCCAGGTGACCCATCCTTAGTGGGTGCCGCCTCCCCGTGGAAGGGGCCAATGGCCACCTCCCCCCGGGCGCTCCCATCCATTCTGGGTGGCGCCCCCCTCTAGGGATCTTGAAATTACTGCTCACCGATCATGACCTTACCGCCACAGGCCGGATAGTTGACCGACTATCCGGACCCCCCCACTCCTCCTAAAGGTCATGCTTCCTCAAACCCCTTAGCCATGCTATGAAGTCTCCTATGAGTAAATCATTCCCCTCCCTGGACAGGTGTACCCCATCATTCAGATACATGTGATCACCCCGAATACACCCGTGAGGAATGCTATGCAACTGCGCTGAGCGAAACAATTTCCCGATTTTATTGTTGACCCTCTTCACCGAGTGGTTCAACGCTGACACTGAGAGACCCCCCCGCCAAATCTTCCTGGGGATCATGTGTGACCAGGCAATCGTGCACCCCGGGAGTTTCTTAGCCAACCAGCTAACTGTCGACAGGATGTGTTCTAGTAACACGCGCCTTCCCAACTTCACTAAGTCATTGCCCCCCAGGTGTACTATGACTACAGATGGCGGTGACCTTTGCCGCCCTAAAAGACCCTCCAAGAAAGGTTGAAATTGGTCAAAACAGAGGCCGCCCTTCCCATGAAAGGTCACTCTGTACCCGCATTCCCCAGATGCGTGAATCGCTTCACCTGTCTTGAATACGTCCCCGGCGCGCCTCACATATGAGTGGCCCACGACCCATACCACTCTCTCTCCAGTCGGTGATCCTCGACCGCTGGTCTCCTGGTGTTGAGTCGACTCCCAATTCCGCCCCGCGTGACAGGCTCGCGAAACTGTAATTCAAACAAAAGACAAGAAGCGTGAGTGCATGTCAATTGACTTTCACAACATGTGCAATCGCACATACCTTTTGAAGCAATTCGAGGACCAACGGCCCAGCTGTTTCACTTCCTCCGCGCTCTGACCCCGGGCTGTAGCCTCAGTAGCAGCCCCTATCCTAAATGAGTGGGTCCTAAAATCGCTCGGGTCCATGCCTGCGGCAGCGATTGTCAGCGCTAGCACCCTCTGAAACTGAAATCTCGTCAGTGGGGTACCATCATTGTGCCTAAGCAGGCTCCCCCCATGTGGCCGTCCTCTGTGCCAAGTATTCCTCTAAACACTTTATCGGACAAGCGGGGGACCCTCGTGTGCGCTGCACGACAATGCTATCTCCCATAGCTTCCTGATCTGTTTTGGACCTGGCTATCGAGATTACCATCGAATCACCCCTTATTTGTAAGTGATCCCTGCACAAGCCTCCCTACATATCCTTCTTGTTCCTCGCTACGAGCTCGCTTACCCGCATAGCCCCATGGAATGCCAAGGCGAAAGCTGCCCGGAACAGAACTGCTTCGAAAGGGGAGGAGCATGTCTCATCCAGCTTTGCCAAAAGCAGAGACAATCTGTCTAAGCCAATCGGGCGTCTCGTATCTTGCCTGCGACCCTCAAGGCGTTGCCAGCCCCGGAGTGCCTTCCTAACCAAAAAGGAACCTGTCGGATCACTTATGCCATGCAGCTGTGCCATGAATGAAATGGCCGCCCTATGTCTATTGGCCGTTGCCGCTGATCGGCCTTCTCTGTGCAGCGCTACCAGGAACCCCAGGAAGGATTCCTCTTGGCCCCAGCTTCGTCTCCCTGTCGGACCCAAAAATGTGCAGTAGGAACGAAACGCTCCTTCGTAAGCCTTCCTTGTCCTGGGAGCTTTATTATTATTATTATTATTAAATGGGTTTTATTAAGCGCAGACAACCCGGAGGCCTCGTAGCGCTGAGTGTGACTGGGGGACAGGTGAAGGCGGTGTGATTTATGTTAAAAGGAGGGTTTTTAATTCCTTCCGGAATTTTAGGAGATTAGGTTCACCGCGCAGGGAGACTGGCAGAGAATTCCATGCCTTAGCCGCATTCCAGGAGAAGGAGCGGCCTCCCCATCTGGCACGTTTGACTTTGTTCTCGGTGGCCAGAAAGGCTGTGCTGGAACGCAGCGACCTGCAGGGGAGATATGGAGTGGCCAGCGAGCAGATCATTGCTGGCGCTTCCTTCCACATAGCCCTATGCATAAAGCACATTGATTTAAACAGTGTTCTAGCCTTGATGGGTAGCCAGTGGAGTCTTTTTAGAGCAGCAGTCCCTGAGTCCCGCCTGTTGAGGCCCAGCAGGAGACGGGCTGCTGCATTTTGCGTGACCTCGAGCTTCTTTGTTGTAGTGGCCGGAGCCCCTAGGTACAGCGCGTTCCCGTAATCTAAACGGGACAGAATAATAGCTTGCACCATGATCCTGCGGGCTTGTGGGGGGAGAAGTGGTAGTACTTTTCTGAGCATATGCATCATGCCAAAACAGGTGGCAGATACGATCGTGGCTTGGTAGTTGAAATTCAGATTGGCATCAAGCCAGATGCCCAGGCTCTTTATTTGGGGTTTGGACTGAGGCTGGGTGCCCATGCATGGGGGCCAGTTTGGTAGCAGGCAAGGGATGTTTGGGTTTCCAAGAATCATAAGCTCCGTTTTATCACCATTGAGTTTTAGGTGGGAGCTGGCCATCCATTTATTAACTGCCACTAAACATTCCTCGAGATTAGGCGAGGAAGCGATAGTTTGGTTCACGGAGACGATCAGTTGAGTATCGTCAGCATATGTGACTAACTCCAGGCCAAATGAGTGGACGATGTCTGCCAAGGGGAGCATATATATGTTAAAAAGGGTGGGGCTCAGGGACGAGCCCTGAGGCACACCCTGATCAAGAGGCCAGGTCCTGGATTGTGTGGTGCCCTCAACTACTCGGAAAGAGCGATTTTCTAGGAAAGATTGTAGCCATCGAATGGCTGTTCCTGATACTCCTATTTGCTTAAGACGGTGAATGAGGATGATGGTATTTACAGTGTCGAAAGCGGCACTAAGATCAAGCAAAATAATTGCTGTAGTGGCGCCTGAGTCCATCTGTTTCCTGGCTAACTCGGTCACTGTCAGAAGAGCTGCTTCCGTTCCCAACCTGGGGCGAAATCCTGCCTGGGAATCGTGAAGTATGCTATTTGATTCTAGGTAATGAGTGAGAGATGAATTGATGTGTCTCTCGAGCAGTTTGCTAACCCAGGGGAGCAGGGATATTGGGCGGTAATTGGCCATGTTGTCTGGATCTAAGGAAGGTTTTTTCAGAAGAGCTCGTACTTGAGCTTTCTTCCAGGCCGTGGGGACTATGCCAGTAGTGATGGAATTATTAAGGATGTTAAGAATAACTGGCCGTATTGTGTCTGTGATCTTTTTTAAGTGGCATGGGGGTGCGGGATCGCTTGGGGATCCAGATTTAACTTTTTTATGATAAGCTCCAGAGCGTCCACTTCTACTGGGGGGAACTCTACTAGTCTGTGGGGTGTGATGCCGGGTGCCATAGTTGCTTCAAGGTCAGCTAGATCTGGAGCAACAAATGCCGATGAGATTGATTGTATTTTATTATAAAAATATTCCGCTTGATTATTAGATCGGAATTGTGCTTTGCTGGGATCCGGGGGGATAGATGGGGTGTCAATTAGAGATTTTGCGATTTGGAATATTTCTCTGGGACAGTTGTGGGCGTTATTAATTTTGTCTTCAAAGAAGCGGGCCTTGGTTGAGTTAATCTCTGCTTTGTATTCTTTTATGGCATCATGATGATTTATTTTAGCTGAGCTGCTGCGAGAGGCCCTCCAGGTTCTTTCTAGCTTCCTACAGTGTCTTTTCATTTCTTTGAGTTTGGGAGTGTACCATGGTGATACCTTGGATTTAGTTTTTTCCCTTAGGGTTGTTTGTGGTAACACATAGTCAAGGGCCTTGGAGATCCATTGGGAGTAGTTATCATACAATAGTGTTGGGTCATCCATAGCTTGTGGGATGTTGGTAAGTAAAGCATCTGTCCACCTGTCAACAGAGAGCTTAGTCCATTCTCTCCCCTGAAGCAAAGTACGCGGGGGTAGTGGGACAGAGGCGGTGTGTTGCCACCGTAGGGGGACCAAGTAGTGGTCAGACCATGTGAGGGCCATAGGGGTCCCTACTACTAGTCTGTGGTCATTGCTAAACACTCCATCCAGAAGATGGCCTTTCTCATGTGTCGGTTCGAAACCCTTCTGAGTGAGTTGGATAGCTTCCAAATTCTCTAACAAGGCTTTGGTTGAGGGATCATCTAGATTATCCAGGTGGATATTGATGTCACCTAGTATGGTGAGATGTGGGCTAGTGACAGCTAAGTCAGCGACTTTAAGTTGTAAGGAGTCGAGAAAATCTCCCATTTGGTTTGGGGGGCGGTAGATAAGTATACCTGAAAAGGTCGCCGTAGGAGAGAGGTCAAGGGCAAATTGCATGCTTTCGCAGTTTGATATAGAGCCTGCGTTAATCCTACATTGGTATTTGTTTTTATAAAGGATTCCTATTCCTCCTCCTCTGCCTTCTGGCCTGTCGACTCTTTGTAGTAAATATCCCTGTTGTAGAAGGGAGGTGATATCAGGGTCTGACGCCTCTTTGAGCCATGTTTCTGTGAGAAAAATGGCATCAGGGCTGCTGTCCTCTAAGAGAATCGACATTTGAACCGCATGTTTGGTGAGCGAGCGGCAATTTAGCAGAAACATTTGATATGTTTTGGCGGGTTGTGAATATTTTGCCTGGCACGTAGGTCGGTAGCTGCAATGGGTACATGCATTGGTGGGGTTACCGAGTGCAATAGAGTGTAGGCAGCCGTCGAGGACGGGCGGCATGAGTTTCATCAGGGTTTGGGATTTATAAGTGATTGTGGTGGCGTGGTTTAAGGTTAGTTGAGCAGAGGAGGTGGCCCCTAGCCCCGATCTGGCGCGGACGGGCGCAGACGGGCAGGACTTTGGCACGACTTCGGCGCGAAGTCGGCGCTCCCGCTGCGCTCGTCCGCTGCGCTTCCTCCACAGTGCCATTTATACAGGGGAAAGGGATACACTGTACTGCTAACCTGCCTGTTCAGCAGCAGGTCAGGGCGGAAGTGAGTTTTCCGCGTTAGGTGCCGGAAATGGTGTGGCTGTGGGCCCGCCGCTCTGATGGCACAAGCTGCGGCGGAACGAAGCCCAGTACAGGGTAAATGCTTTCAATTCATTCAATCGTTGCACCGAGAGGCGGTGTTTGTGCAAATTAGCAAATTAGCAAATTAGCAGCTAAGCTGGCTGCCACGAGGTCTTGTAATCCGGGGCACCGATTAGCCATAGCGTTTCGGGGAAAGGTGCCGCCACTAGGTCCGCTGTGGGTAGATAGCCCCTGAATGCCTGCATGTGTGAACGAGAGAGTGCATCAGCCGCATTATTCAGTACACCTGGCACATGTTTTGCCCTGAATTGTACATTCAATTTCATGCAACGTAAAACAATTTCCTTTAACAATCTCAAGATCCACCTGCAGCGGGCTGCCTGCTGATTAATGCACTCTACCACAGTCATATTGTCAGACCAAAACACCACTGATTGGTCCCTAAAGTCGTCTGGCCATGCCATCAGAGCAACCGAAATGGGAAATAGCTCCAAGAACCCAATGGTACCTGTTAGACCGCTGGAGTGCCACCACGTCGGTCATACTTGCGCTGACCATTGGTTACCAAACATGGCGCCAAATCCCACGCTCCCAGCTGAATCGGTCCACAAGCCTAGTTCTTCCGGTGATGCTGGTGGTTTGTTCCACACAACTCGACCGTTGAAGTCCGCCAGAAATGCCAACCAAATGCGCATATCATGGCGAACCTCTGCCGACAGTCTCGTGCGGTGGTGTCCCTCCCTGAGACCCACCATAGATTGTGCAATAGAGCGTGAGAAAGGGCGGGCCATCGGTATCACCCTTAAGGCAAAGTTGAGCTGACCCACTGTTTGCTGTAACTGGTGCAGGGTCACTTTCTCCTTGCCCAGGCATTGCGTCAAGGAAGCCCTAAACTTGGCTATCTTTTTGATTGGTAAACGGAAACATAGTGAAGTAGATGGTCCGACCATCTTACCTGGTGCCAATGGGACTCCGAATTCCCACATGAGGATGCGGAAGTCCTGTAGCGCCTGTGCACATTTCGTGCTGCCGGCCGCTCCCAAGAACCGGAAGTCATCTAGATAGTGCATAACATGACTATGCCCTGTGGCCTCGGTGAATGCCCATTCTAAAAAACAGCTAAACATTTCAAAATAGGCACAAGAAATGGAGCAACCCATAGGCACGCATTTATCCATGTAATAACTCCCTTGAAACGTAAAACCTAGCAAGCGCTGGTCCCGCAGGTGTACCGGGAGTAACCTGAATGCCGATTCGATGTCCGATTTCGCCGTCAGTGCTCCGGGGCCCAGATGATTCAACATGGCCACGGCATCGTCGAACGATGCGTACCGAACTGAACAAATTTCTGGGTTAATGGCTTCGTTCACCGAGTAACCCCTTGGGGCAGACAAGTTGTGAATGAGTCTAAACTCCCCTGGGTCTTTCTTTGGAACCACTCCTAGCGGTGAACACACGAAGTCCGCCACTGGCGTGGATTGAAAGGGCCCCGCCACCCGCCCCAGGCTGACTTCTTTGGAAATTTTCTTTGCTGCTACGCTTGTGTTATGTTGGACAGATAGCTGATTTTTACAAAAGGAGTCCCCCCGAAAATCCCCCGCCGGGATGTTGAAGCCATATAGGAATCCCTTCCTCAAAACCCCGGCGGATACATGATCAGGGTATTTGTTTAACCAAGGAGTCAGAGCCATGATGTTGACAGGTGTAGGCATGTGGTTCCTACGCATCACCTCACTCTTGCTTAGGCCCCCCTTTTCCTCCCGTTCCGCTGTTCTTTGATCTACAGCTACTCTCCGGGTGTGAGGGGTTCCCACAGCCCGCACACGCATGCCTGAACCTACATGTTCCCTGGGGCCTCTTACAGTTGCCTCTATTGAAGCCCCAACAAACCCCCCGCTTGCCGCCATTTCCGCCGGCCTTGGGCTGAAATCCCCACCCGGCGCTTGCTCGAAAGGGCAACGCAGGCTTTTGGCGAACTGACCCCGGCCCGCTCCCCCCGGCGAGGACGTCCCCGCCGCACCAGGCAAGAGCTGCTTGTGCCATGACACCGAGTCGAGGCAGTCCCAGGTCAAAGTTGCATCAAACTCTTTTGCTTTTCGGAATTTCATGTCATATCCTTTCCACTCGTCCCCCCATACATGGTATAAAAATCCATAATGCTATTTTGGTAACAAGACAACTCGGTCATTACTTCTGGCTTTTGTTCACCCATGATTGCCGTAAATATGTTCACCCAGTTCGCTACGGTCTCATCGACCCTAAATTCTGCCATCTTGGCCCGCCATACACTGGGGTACCATAAGTCTTTCTGGGATTTGGCATATTCCATCTCGCGATGGTCAGTCAACAATGAAAACATATTCACATAATTTTCCCCCCATATCAATTCCTTCGTGGCCGCTGGGATGTGCTGTGCCACCCTTTCGCGCCTTGAAGGTAACAAACCTTCCCCTGCCATTGGCAATGGTTGCTTACCGGGTTCGACCGTCGTGTCCGCTGCCTTTTCCCGGCTAACCATTGGTACTTCTGGCGCCACCTGTGGGGGAACAAGAGGAACATTCGCCGTCCCAGCTTCTCTGGACTGCCGTAACTGCTCGATTATTAATCTAGCCTCCTCGGCCGGGTCCTCCGCGGCCACTGCCCCACCCGCTTTCTTCTTGAGCCAGGGTAGCACTGCCGCTAACTGAAGTGCCAGTTCCGGGGGCATTTGATCGTCATTAACCGGGGTGATTACCACAGGAGTTGGCAAGCCTATATTCGGAACCGGTACCGGGATGTCTGCCGGTGCAATGGGGGCGGATGGGGGCACCTCAGGAACTGGATCCTCCCCGGAAACCGCCCTCCTCTTAATACGCTTCCCCCTACCCTCAGGGATGACTCCCGGCAAGGCCGGGCCTATTACCTTCTTAGGGTGGCCTGAGGGATTGCTCTGGGCCGCCAACTGTTTTTTAACTTCGGCCAAACCTCGACCGATCGAATCAACTTTACCAAGTTTTCGGTCCATGATCGCCATTCAGTTCGACAAGGTGCGCAGTACCTTCTCCAGCTCGGAGCTCTTTCCCGCTTTTTTGCTGGCCATAACTTCGTACTCTGCTCAAGTCGATCAACGAGGTCCCAGATCCTTCGAACTCTTGATCACTGAAATAGACAAGACAAGATTACAAGTTCTCAAAATTGCCGCTTGTTCCGTCGAGGGCTCACGAGCGACGAGTGGTGCAGCCTTCAGAGCACAGGAACAAGAGGATGCTTCTTCGGATTCCCGCTCTATTTATCCGTCTGCGGGAGGGCGGGGACCCTCCCCTGGTACGCCCACTGGGCTCGGTCTTCCGTGCAGGTGTCTAGGACAACCCCTCCTGGGCGGGAAAGGGCGCGCCCCGGCTACGCCACTTTTGACATACCAGCCGAGCCACGCCTCCCGCCCAAAATGGTTTCCCGGGGAGTTCGGGGCACCCATCCATACGTTCGGGGGGACCGAGTGGTCGCCCCTTTCCAAGAAGATGTAAAAAACTTTAAAAACTTGGAAGAACAACTAAATAATGAGAAAAAACAAATATATGAGCAAGTGAGAGAACAGATTGACCATGGATTACTTCATGAAAAGAAAGAGTGCTCATGCACGTCATTTCAACCTAACCAAATGTACGTGAGTGGACAATCTGGAACAGGAAAACGTTTTTTAATCAAAGTAATTACAACTTATCTACAGAAAAGAACTGAGTCGCATTTTTCTTGTATTGTCACTGCTCCCACTGGGTTGGCAGCACACAATATTAAAGGAATTACTTTACATTGTTTACTAATGCTACCAGTAGTGCATGAAAACAGATTGGAATACCACAAGCTATCTGGAGAAGCTTGTTGTGAAGTTTCAAGAGTCTTGAAGAAAATGAAACTTCTCATTATTGATGAGGTAAGCATGGTATCAAACTTAATGCTTGCCTCTGTCAATTTAAGAATGCAGCAAATTCTTAAAACAGAGTGTGACGTGTTATTTGGAGGAAAACATGTCATAGTTTTTGGAGATCTACTACAACTTACTCCTGTAAAAGGACAACCAGTATTTAAAACACTTGCACATGAAGATACCAGAAAGTCTTTGGGTAGCATTGGAAATTTTAACATTTGGTAATATTTTGAATATAAGAAACTTAATTACAAATATGCGACAGGCAAGTGATCCTGATTATGGAACTATTCTTCAAGATATAAGAATTGGAAAAGTGACTGAACATGGCAAACAAGCTTTACAGAGACGATTACTTTCCAATTTGTTTCCAAATGAAAATAATATTCCTGAGAAAATATACATGAGAATTGCAAAAAACAATTCTGTAATCTGCTTAATAACAACACTGCGTGAATGTTATATATTCAATGAAGACATTTTAAAGTTGTAAAAGGAAGAAATTATATAATTAGAAGCTATTGATAAAATAGAGCATGAAGGAATCACTATTATTTTGACAGAAAAGGTGAAGAGAAAATTGGATTCTTTAGAGAAATCGATATCTAAAACTGCTGGTTTAGAAAAGAATCCATATGATTGTAGAAACTGTTGGTTAATTTTACGACGTAATTTGAATGTGGAAAAAGGTTTAGTAAATGGGGCAATGGGTAAAGTTGTTGATTTCATTAATTATCTAAATAGAGATGGTATTGAATTTTTGAAAATCAAATTTGATCAAATTGAAGAAGTACAACAATTTAGTCGTTGTTCAGCTCGGTTTTTGCTTGTAAAAGATTTGTATGTTCGCAGAAAACAGTTTCCTGTTTCTTTGGCGTATGCAGTGACCATTCATAAATCTCAAGGTTTAAGTGTAGATAGTGCTTTGGTGAATATTGGAAGTACCGTGTTTAAAGAGGGTATGGCATATGTTGCTTTGTCTCGAGTCAGAACTTTATCTGGATTGTATTTGATTGATTTTGATGAGAGAATGATTAGTGCACATGCAAATTGTGTGAAGGAGTATAATAGGTTAAGAAGAGAATATGCTCCCAATTTAGGTCAATATCCTGTATTTGGAAAGCGTGTGGTAGGTCAAAAAAGAACATATGAGAATATCTGTAGTGAAGGTATAGAGAAAGAAAAAAACAAGATATAGTTTGATTGCAAGCAAAAAGAAAAAGGACACTGTTGAAGAGATTGTTGGTTATCAGTTTGAAAATACTTCTGGTGTCAACTACTATGCTAATGTAGTTGTTAATGTTGTTTTTTTTTCTTGTAAGATTGCAAGAGCAAATTATTGAGAATCGGGAAAAAAGATTTTGTTTGTTGTTGTATTCTGTTTATGATTAATGTAGTAGTGATAAAAGTAAAATACAAAGGGGTTGATTCCGATTCAGGATAGAAAACCGTCCTACGATTCGTATCTGTAGCCGTTTCCGTACGATTCGTACAATGCCGTCCGAATTGCATAGTACGATCCGTTTACAAAGATTCCGTCCGAATGTTTATGAACCATATGAAAAACCAGCAAAGAACAGTACAATACGGACTCGACTAGTGAACCGTATGATTTGTAAAGATGGCGTACGACCCGCCCAGTACGATCTTGATTGGAGACCTTTACCGCGATTCGTACGCGAAAACGCCGTCGCTGTGTATGAGCTGCGATTCGTTTGGAAAACATCGCGTATGAGTGAGTCGCAGAATCAAATATAAAGTAAGCCCCCCATCAACGAAGCGCACGCATATTCCCACCAATACGGTGTGTATGAGAGACCCACACAATAAAGTATGATTCGAACCCCCCTCAATGAAGCGCATGTGTACCCCATAAATACATCGCGTATGAGAGAGTTACACAATAAAGTATGAATCGAACCCCCCTCAAAGAAGCGCACGCGTACCCCGTAAATATGTCGCGTTTTAGAGAACTACACAAAAAAGTACGAAACGAACCGCCCTCAAAAAAACACACTCGCACCCCAAAAAAAAGCACAAGGACTATTCAAAAGTGTCACACAACACCACTAAACATATCTCCTGTGTACAAAGCAATGTCCTGGCCAGATCAAAAAATGGCAAACAGAGGGCCCAACTCAGAACCCACCCATTATAACACTACCACCCAAAAATTCAAAATAAGCCACACCCACAAATAGACCAATAAAAAGGGCCAAACCCACAAACCACCATCCTTTGCAACATACATTTTCTGACAGAGACTGACAACACACCAACAACTGCACACATCCACCTTCACACATACCCACAATCATATTCAGACCCACACACCCCCTTCACATTCTGACCCACATCCCCATCCATTCACACAGTCATCCCCCAACCACATTTGCCCAACAAAATGACTACACCAAAGAATCCAAAGTTCACTAACCAGGAGATGGAGATCCTTGCAGATGAAGTCATCAGAGTTGAGCCACAGCTGTTTGCTGCATTGGTCAGACAGACCAGCATAGCGGAGAAAACACGCATGTGGGAGAGGATTGTCGTTAGGGTGCATGCTGTTGCACCAATCAGGTGCACCAGGAAGGATTGCCAGGCCAGGTGGTACGATCTGCGGAGGATGGTCAAGCGCAAGATGGATGAGGACTACGCCATCGCTAATCACACTGGAGGTGGTGGTCCCCGCAGACCAGTACAGTTCCAGCCATGGGAGGGGAAGGTCATGGCACCGCTACCACCGATTGGGAGAACATGGAATTCCAGGAGTCGTGTAACCTGGTGAGTATACAAACAACTCATGTGACACGGGTGGACCACCAGCATTGGCCAGACGCATGAGGGGTGGCTGGATATGACTCCAAGCAGTGCCCAGACATAGGAGGGGGTGTGCGTAGGGCTTCCAGCAGTGCCCATACATAGGAGGGGTGTGTTGAAATGACTCCCAGCAGTGCCCAGACATAGGAGGGGGGTGCACCGGACTCCCAGCAGTGCCCATACATAGGAGGGGGTGTGCGTAGGACACCCAGCAGTGCCCAGACATAGGAGGGGTGGCTGGATAGGACTCCCAGCAGTGCCCAGACATAGGAGGGGGGTGTGCACAGGACTCCCAGCAGTGCCCAGACATAGGAGGGGTGTGTGCACAGGACTCCCAGGAGTAGCCAGACATAGGAGGGGTGGCTGGATAGGACTCCCAGCAGTGGCCAGACATAGGAGGGTTGGATGGATAGGACTCCCAGCAGTGCCCAGACATAGGAGGGGGTTGTGCACAGGACTCCCAGCAGTGCCCAGACATAGGAGGGGGTGTAGGTATGACTCCCAGCACTGCCCAGACATAGGAGGGGTGGGCGTAGGATTCCCAGCAGTGCCCAGACATAGGGGGTGTGGCTCGAGAGGACTCCCAGCAGTGCCAAGACATAGGAGGGGGTGTACATATGACACCCAGCAGTGCCCAGACATAGGAGGGGGTGTGCACAGGACTCCCAGCAGTACCCAGACATAGGAGATTGTGGCTGGATAGGACTCCCATCAGTGCCCAGGCATAGGAGGGGGTGTAAATATGACACCCAGCAGTGCCCAGACATAGGAGGGGTGTGCACAGGACTCCCAGCAGTACCCAGACATAGGAGAGTGTGGCTGGATAGGACTCCCATCAGTGCCCAGACATAGGAGGGGGGTGTAGATGTGACTCCCAGCAGTGCCCATACATAGGAGGGGGGTGTGCGTAGGACTCCCAGCAGTGCCCAGTCATAGGAGGAGTGGCTGGATAGGACTCCCAGCAGTGCCCAGACATATGACGGGGTGTAGATATGACTCCCAGCAGTGCCCAGACATAGGAGGGAGGTGTGCACAGGACTCCCGGCAGTGCCCAGACATAGGAGGGTTGGCTGGATAGGACTCCCAGCAGTGCCCAGACATAGGAGGGGTGTGCGTAGGACTCCCATCAGTGCCCAGACATAGGAGGGGTGGCTGGATAGGACTCCCAGCAGTGCCCTGACATAGGAGGGGGGTGTGCACAGGACACTAAGCAGCGCCCGGACATAGGAGGGGTGGCTGGATAGGACTCCCAGCAGTGCCCAGACATAGGAGGGGTGTGTGCACAGGACTCCCAGCACTGCCCAGACATAGGTGGGGTGGCTGGATATGATTCCCAGCAGTGCCCAGACATAGGAGGGGGTGTGCACAGGACTACCAGCAGTGCCCAGACATAGGAGGGGTGGCTGGCTTGGACTCCCAGCAGTGCCCAGACATATGAGGGGGGGGGTGCACAGGACTCCCAGAAGTGCCCAGACAAAGGAGGGGGTGTGCGTAGGACTCCCAGCAGTGCCCATACATAGGAGGGGTGGCTGGATAGGACTCCCAGCAGTGGCCAGGCATAGGAGGGGGTGTAGATATGACTCACAGCAGTGCCCAGACATAGGAGGGGGTGTGCATAGGACTCCCAGGAGTGGCCAGACATAGGAGGGGTGGCTGGATAGGACTCCCAGCAGTGGCCAGACATAGGAGGGTTGGCTGGGTAGGACTCCCAGCAGTGCCCAGACATAGGAGGGGGTTGTGCATGGGACTCCCAGCAGTGCCCAGACATAGGAGGGGGGTGTAGGTATGACTCCCAGCAGTGCCCAGACATAGGAGGGGGTGTGCGTAGGATTCCCAGCAGTGCCCAGACATAGGAGGGGTGGCTGGATAGGACTCCCAGCAGTGCCAAGACATAGGAGGGGGTGTAGATATGACGCCCAGCAGTGCCCAGACATAGGAGGGGGGGTGTGCACAGGACTCCCAGCAGTACCCAGACACAGGAGAGGTGGTTGGATAGGACTCCCAGCAGTGCCCAGACATATCAGGGAGGTGTAGATGTGACTCCCAGCAGTTCCCATACATAGGAGGGGGGTGTGCGTAGGACTCCCAGCAGTGCCCAGACATAGGAGGGGTGTGTGCGTAGGACTCCCAGCAGTGCCCAGACATAGGAGGGGTGGCTGGATAGGACACCCAGCAGTGCCCATACATAGGAGGGGGGTGTAGATATGACTCCCAGCAGTGCCCAGACATAGGAGGGGGTGTGCACAGGACACCAAGCAGTGCCCTGACATAGGAGGGGTGGCTGGATAGGACTCCCAGCAGTGCCCAGACATAGGAGGGGTGTGTGCACAGGACTACCAGCAGTGCCCAGACATAGGAGGGGTGGCTGGATAGGACTCCCAGCACTGCCCAGACATAGGTGGGGTGGCTGGATATGTCTCCCAGCAGTGCCCAGACATAGGAGGGGGGTGTGCACAGGACTACCAGCAGTGCCCAGACATAGGAGGGGTGGCTGGATAGGACTCCCAGCAGTGCCCAGACATAGGAGGGGGGTGTGCACAGGACTCCCAGCAGTGCCCAGACATAGGAGGGTCTGTGCGTTGGACTCCCAGCAGTGCCCAGACATAGGAGGGGTGGCTGGATAGGACTCCCAGCAGTGGCCAGACATAGGAGGGGTGGCTGAATAGGACACCCAGCAGTGCCCAGACAAAGAAGGGGGTGTAGATATGACTTCCAGCAGTGCCCAGACATAGGAGGGGTGGTTGGATAGGACTCCCAGCAGTGGCCAGACATAGGAGGGTTGGCTGGATAGGACTCCCAGCAGTGGCCAGACATAGGAGGGTTGGCTGGATAGGACTCCCAGCAGTGCCCAGACATAGGAGGGGGTTGTGCATGGGACTCCCAGCAGTGCCCAGACATAGGAGGGGGTGTAGGTATGACTCCCAGCAGTGCCCAGACATAGGAGGGGGTGTGCGTAGGATTCCCAGCAGTGCCCTGACATAGGAGGGGTGGCTGGATAGGACTCCCAGCAGTGCCAAGACATAGGAGGGGGGTGTAGATGTGACTCCCAGCAGTGCCCATACATAGGAGGGGGGTGTGCGTAGGACTCCCAGCAGTGCCAAGACATAGGAGGAGTCGCTGGATAGGACTCCCAGCAGTGCCAAGACATATGACGGGATGTAGATATGACTCCCAGCAGTGCCCAGACATAGGAGGGAGGTGTGCACAGGACTCCCAGCAGTGCCCAGACATAGGAGGGTTGGCTGGATAAGACTCCCAGCAGTGCCCAGACATAGGAGGGGGTGTGCGTAGGACACCCAGCAGTGCCCAGACATAGGAGGGGTGTGTGCGTAGGACTCCCAGCAGTGCCCAGACATAGGAGGGGTGGCTGGATAGGACACCCAGCAGTGCCCATACATAGGAGGGGGGTGTAGATATGACTCCCAGCAGTGCCCAGACATAGGAGGGGGTGTGCACAGGACACCAAGCAGTGCCCTGACATAGGAGGGGTGGCTGGATAGGACTCCCAGCAGTGCCCAGACATAGGAGGGGTGTGTGCACAGGACTCCCAGCACTGCCCAGACATAGGTGGGGTGGCTGGATATGTCTCCCAACAGTGCCCAGACATAGGAGGGGGTGTGCACAGGACACCCAGCAGTGCCCAGACATAGAAGGGGGTGTAGATATGACTTCCAGCAGTGCTCAGACATAGGACGGGTGGTTGGATAGGACTCCCAGCAGTGCCCAGACATAGGGGGGGTGTGGATAGGACTCCTATCACTGCTCAACAGCATGGGGGTGGGTGCAAGGTTCAGGGCCTGAAAGCTACAGGTGGGATGGTGAAGAAACTTAAACTAAGGACAACCTTATCACCACTACGGTGTACGCACAAGCCCAATTGCAAGCATCCCATATGGACCAGGACCACACCCATGGACCATGCTCAATGTACAGGGAGTGAGAAAGTACTGACAACAAAGCTGACACTGGACCATGGTGTATGCTGCAAAAGGTCATCCGGTGCCCAGTGCAAACAGTAACATCAAGACAACAAGATCAGATATCTTTAACCGGAACTCACAAACATGGTCATGGCACCATGCTCCATGGGGGGACAGCCACACCAACGGTCACTCAAACTACCAGCACAGCCTGTCACACACACCCCTTACAGAAACATAGCCAGCTGGGACAGGCAATGTAGTGTTCCACTGTCACCACCCTCATGTAACACCACAAATATAGATTTGATGAAGCATGTAAGCCAAAACATGCACAAGCATGATTCACAAGTCACTTGCACGTATACCACGATGCCATAGCTACACGTTACTGATGCAGCGGATGCACAAATATTACTGCAATGCTGTTGGGTATTGACCAGGTGATGCACATGGGAGATGTGGCACGTTGTAAAGCCCTGCAAGAGAAGTATGTGGACATTGTCATGGTGTTCTTGTGTTGTGGTATGCATTGGCTGCTTGTCACAGCACAGAAACACCTCCCAAAAGTGGCTGACTGAAATATTAACAATCTCACTCAGCCACTTTCATGGACATGCTGCCTCAAAAACATGTGCATACCTGAAGCAGACGTAAGGATTGACACAGCATTGTGCCGATAGGGCTGCACCGAGCATTGCTGGATCAGCGTTGCACCAGCGACACAGCTCAAGCAATGTGCCACTTCCATGGCACAGATGCGGGAAACACCTGTACTGTTATCACACTATGGGGATCCACAGTGTAAAAGTGTTGCATCCATGTTGGCATAGATGTGGTGGACAATGACTGTCAAATCACTGCTGAAATGCCTGCCAGTGCCATTCAATGTAAATAGACCCTCACATTAAAATGTGTCATGAACACAGATCAATCTGACACCACCACTGAACAGTGTGAAAAATCTAAAGCAGGTGTAACCGTGATAATGAAAATGTATATGAAACATATTTTATGCCATTAACATCATCAGTCTCTCACACACAGTGCAATGTGCACAATCTACCCCCAACCAGAGGGGAGAGGGATCACAGTGGCAGGCTCCACAGGACCCTGATCCCACCAACAGCGACGCCTCTCATCACTCCATGGATAACACAGACCAACCTGGCACCTCTGGATCCCAAACCCGTGCAGCAGCTGGAGCAGGGGCATCTGTGCCAACTACCACACCCATTCCTGCCACATCCCAGCAGACAGCTCGGAGCCCTGCCCACAATCCACAACTGAGCCAGTCAGACAATGAGGGACAAGGTTCGGCGGACACCCAGGAGGAGGCAGACAACACCACCATTGTCAACCCTCAGGGGTCCCGTCGACCCGATGTGCCCACAACAGCAGGCCAGGCTCGTGTGGGCAGGGGTGGTGGGAGTGGCTCAAGGCGGAGGCGAGAACCTGACCAGCAAGCTGACGTGCCCAGTGTGTCTGAACTCAGAAACATCATGCAGGGATACCGGCGAGATACCAGGGAGTTCAGCCAGGGAGTGGGGGCTCTCATTGCTTTAAAAAACCAGAAGGCCGAGCAATACGCCAGTCAATGACTACACCAAGGACGGATGGAGGCAAGACTGGATGAGCTCTTGGCGGTGCAGAGGGTTATCAGCCATTCACTCCGTCGGATTGCTGACAAAATGCAGCACCCTCCCTGTGTCACTAGGCAACAAACATCCTGGCAAACTGGCACCGGGAGGGAGGAGGAGGTGGATACATCAGACGGAGAGTCCCATCCATCGTCAAGGCCTGCATATGAGGGTCCTCCAAGGAAGGCGGGTCGCCCACAGAAAATACGTTGAGAGGCAGCGAGCCATGCACATCTCCCAGGTCACCTGGTCTGGCATCTTGCTTTTCTGTGCAACAGCAACACCTTATTGACTGTCACACTCTCCCACATGGCCTTCCGGGTCGCAGTGTCACCAATGATGCCATACACTGTGTTTTAGACTCTGTTGACTGAAACTGCAAGGCATCACATCTCCTTATGTGAACTTTGGATTCCCCACATTTTTGTACAGCACCTAACACCTACTCACATTTCACTCACAAGATGGAGAATAAAAAAAATATAACACAATAGGCATTTATGTAGAAGTATTTTTCACCCAGAGTCAACAACATACGTGTTGGGATATGTCAAAGTATGCCAGAGTGTCGAACAAACACAAGCCATACATGCACTGGGACCTGAGTCTGGTTGTGGACACACATAGGTCGCAATGTACGATCAACTACATCCATTGTGGTAAATACTCACACCTGATGGTTACTATCTGCTGAGGGGGGGGGGGTTGCCATACTGCTCTCACAGACAGTTACATAAGCGTCTCATGAAGGTGTAAAGGTCATGGGTAATGTGTTGTTGTCCAGGAAGTGACTACCAGGTATTTTTCTTGATGTGGGAAATCTATCAGCCTCATGCATTTGTACTGTGGAGTGATGAATGTTGTCCATATTAGTCTTTTTTGGTTGTGGTTGTGGAGTTCCTACTGAGTGTGGTTGAGGAGTATGAATGTCTGCCCGTAGTTGATAGTGGAACTCTCAAACAATCAATCAAACAGGATATTTCAAAAGTGCCCTACATACCCGTGATGGTTTGAATGCGCTGGGTGGAGGGGAGGGGGCTGCTACTGATCGAAGAGCCAGGTATTGAGGAGTCTTGTGAAAGGCAACAGCTCCTGGGTCTGATGTAGGTTGTTTAGGAGAGTGTACCAGGTTTTGGTGGTGAGGTGGGAGAAGGATCAGCCTCCTGCAGGGGGTTTTGGGATGTGTTTAACAGTGGCAAGGGCAAGGTTAGCAGACCACAGGCTGCGGGAAAGGGTGTAGAAGCTGAGTTGGTCATTGAGGTATGTTGGTACTGCATTGTGTAGGGCTTTTGGGCCTCTCAGCTGGTGTGTGATGTCACTGTGTTGGGGACGTTGAGGATCAGTCATGCTGAGGCATTCAGGATGTGTTGCAGCTGTCTCAGGAGCTTTATTGATGTTCCTGCATAGAGGGTGTCCCCGCAGTCCAGTCTGCTGGTGACGAGGGCCTGGGTGACGGTTTTACTTGTGTTGGAGGGGATACTTTTGAAGATCTGGCGGAGCTATTGCAGGGTGTAGAAGCATGATGTGGAGACAGCGTTGACTTGGTTTGCCATGGAGAGGGCGGATTTGAGGATGAAGTCCAGGTTGTGTGCGTGGTTGGTGGGTGCTGGGCCTGTTCCGAGTGATGTTGGCCATCATGAGTCGTCCCTGGATGATGGGGTGTTGCTGAGGATGAGGACCTCCATCTACTCTGAATTCTGCTCCAGCTTGCTGTCCATAATCCATTCTGCAAAGGCCTTCATTCCCCTGTGGAGGTTGGCTTTGGTGGTGTGGGTGTCTTTGGTGAGTGATATGATCATTTGGGTGTTGTTGGCGTAGATGGTGTTGAGGCTGTGTTGTTGACCAACGTGGGCGAGTGGTATCATGTAGATATAGAACTGTACTGGGCTGAGGGATGATCCCTGTGGGATGCCGCAGAAGATCTTGGTGGTCTTGGAGCAGAAGTGTGTTAGGCGTACATTCGGGGTACTCCCGGATAGGAAGGATGTGGTCCACGCCAGGGCCATCTCTTGTATTCCAGCATCATGGAGACGTGCTGTTAGGGTGCAGTGGTAGACCGTGTAGAAGGCTGTTGATAGGTCCAGAAGGATGAGTGTGGCTGGTCCTCCTTTGTCCATCAGGATCCAGTGTGTAGTATTCTGGGTTTAGTATTAATGTTACTGCACTTCTCTTCTTCTAGCTACTCAGCCAGTGTGAGTGTTCTAGGATAGAATGTGTGTGTGATTGACATGAATGGAATGCTTGTGTGACTGGCATGAGGGTTGACAGTTGGAGTATGGGCTTAAACCTCCTGTAAACTTCTCTATGGGTAAATAAACCAACTTCTAATCTCAACCTCTACTGCCTCGTCTACATCCTTACCAGTATGTATGGACCTCCACACTACACAGATGTCATTGGTGGTGGTGATGAGGGCCGTCTCGGTGCTGTGGTCGCTACAAAAGCCGGACTGGGATGGGTCCAGGATGTCGTTGTCTACTAGGTAGTGGGTCAGCTGTCTATTGACAATCTACTCTATGACTTTGGCGGGGAAAGTGAGCAAGGAGATGGACCGGAAGTCCTTTAAGTCATTTGGGTCTGCCTTGTGTTACTTCAGTCGGGTGTTGATCTTGGCGTGCTGCCAGCTCTCCGTAAAGGTTGCTGCCTTGAAGTAGATGTTGATAGTTTTTTGGAGATGGTGTGCAATGGCTGTGCTTGCTTTGTTTAAAACATGGTGGGTGCATGGGTCAGATGGGGATCCAGAGGGGATGGGGTTCATGGGCTTGATGGTGTGTTTGTCTCTGACGTTGGACCAGGTGGTCAGGTGACTGGTGCGTGTGGGGTTGGCAGGGGTGGTAGTCTTGGTGTTGGATGAGGGGCTATAGGTGTTGAAGCTGTCGTGGATGTTGGTGATCTTGCAGTGAAAGAAGGTGGCCACTGATTTCCGCAGGTCTTTTGATGGTGGAATGTCGTTGGTGTTGGAGTTGGGGTTTTAGAGGTCTTTCCCGATGTTCAAGAGCTCTTTGGTGTTGTTTGTGTTGTTGTGTAGGCGGTCCTTTAAGGCGGGCCTCTTGGTAGTCCTTATCAGTTGGAGTTGTTTGCGGGGGCATTCTTGTGGGCTGTGTAGCTGTCTGGTGTTCAGTCGCCGAGCCAGTTCTCCTCCAGTTTCCGACAGGTGTCTTTGGAGGGCCGGAGGTCTTTGGTGAACCAAGTGGTTTTCTTGTTCTTGTGATTGGTTGAGGAGGTCTTGTGTGGGGCAAGGGTGCGTGTGCAGTTGTCGACCCACTGTATGATGTTGATGGTGGTGGTGTTGAGGTTGGTGGGGGTGGTGGGTGCTCCCAGGGTGAGGGTGGTGGTCCCTTGGTCCTTGGTGACCTTGCCCCAGCAGTGGCGTGGAAACTGTTGGGTGGTGTGGTGTTTGGTGTGCTTCATGAAGGTGAAGTTGACGCATTTGTGGTCAATCCAACAATGTTTGGTTGTGTGGTTGACAGAGACGTGGGGCTTGTGGACAACATGGGGTCCAGTGTGTGTCCAGTGGCATGTGTGGGTGTTGTCACAAGCTGTTTCAGTCTGAGGTTGCCAAGGTTGTCGATCTGGGTGGCGCATTTGCCATCGTTGTTGTATTTGCGATGAAGTTCAGGTCCCTGAGGAGGATGAAGTCCGTGGATGCGAGGGCGCGTGTGCTGATGAGGTTGGTGATGGTGTTGCTGAAGTGTGGTGGGGATCTGGGTGGTCGGGATACGAGAGTCACTCTGAGGCTGGTTTTGGGGTTGGTGTGAATCTGGAAGTGCATATGCTTGGTGGTGCTGAGGGTGTCGTTGGTGTTGTTTGTGACTCTGAGGGAGTCCTTGTGGATGATGTCGATCCCCCCTCCCACTCTGTTGGTGGGCTCTCTGCTGGAGATTTGGTAGCCCTCTTGGATGGCAATGATGATGTCTTGTGCCGAGGTGACATTCAGCCAGGTCTCCGTCTGGAAGGCAATGCCAGGGGTGGTTGAGTGTAGGAGGCCCCAGAGTATGATGGTGTCCTTGAGAGCAGAGTGGGTGTTGAGGAGGATGCATTGCAGGCGGTGGGTACTCTGTTAGATGGTTTGGGGGGCCGGATGCAGTAGAAGCTGCAGTTCCAGCAGGTGAAGGTCCCTTGGGTGTTTTTTGGGGTAGCCCGGTAGCAGGAGTCATTGCGTCCGGGGTTGCATGCGTGGAGGGTGCCCGAGTAGTAGAGCAGGCTGGTGTTGTGGTAGCTTTGGGGACCCGGGGGTTCTGGCGCTAGGCCTGGTCCTGGCACGGACGGGCACAGATGGCCTTGCCTTTGGTGCACCTTTAGTGCGCCAGTGGTGCACCCGCTGTGTACGTCCATTGTGCGGACGCACACCGTCCGACATTTTAAAGCATGGAGGGAGGTGCATCTGGAAAGCTGGAGCGTGGTGGCAAGGGGGTGTTGTCACAGAGGCAGCAGCGGGAAGGGGTGCGTAGAAGCAAGGGTGCGGGTGGTTATTTTAAATTGCATGAGCACGCCTTAGTGGCTACAATGGAAACACAGGGCACAGCATCCACGGAGGTGTAAGATAATACAAGTTACAAATCACTGTGAAAGTGCAGTAGGCAACCGCAAGTTCACAGTGGAAGGCTGGTCACAGCAGTTGCAAAGTCACGCTACACGCAGTAGCAGGCAAGGAACAGGTGGAGCCGTTTTGTGGCAGGGGGGCAAGATGGCCTGAAGTAGGTATCTCGGATGGACGGTTATACAGCTATGGCAGGGGGCGTTGATGATGAGGTGTGCGCATGTGACCGAGAGCTTCTATCTCTTTTCCATTGATGGTCACCTTCTGCCCGTATTTTTTAGTGTTAAGGGGCAGCAAGGTTTCCTGGGCCATTTCTTGGTCTCCTAAAGAGACATGGGTCATCACTGCTAACCCCTCCTCCCCACTGGAAATCAAATCCCCTCCCAAAGCTACACTGGCTAACCCTAGGGTTAGAGCACCAGTGGGTGCTGGAGGTTTGTTTGGACATTTAGGGGCAATGTGCCCCACCTCCCTACATGCATAGCAAGTAGGTGGAGATCTGTTGTCCTGTTTGCCCTTATGGGGCCAGGACTTCTTAGGCTTGGGGGGTTGGGACTCCTTGTCCTGGGAACTATTTTGGGGCCCTTTAGAAGACTCCTTTTGATCACCCTTTCCCCCCCCCCACTCTTCTGCTTGAGCCTTGAGTTTAAAAAGCTCAATCTCATGGGCCCTAGCCCTCTGATTATCCTCCAGCTACTCTGGAGAAAGACCCCTACTGGAATGGGTGCTGCCAGCCCTAGCAGCTGGCATATTCACTGGAAAATCACTGGATCCAAAAGCATTCTCCTGTGTGCCTCCCTCTCCAGTAACATCTTCTGAATCAACGTGTTTGGCCTCCCACCAGGCCCTTAGAGCTTTCTGTAGCTCTTCCTTGTTTGCGCTGCCCTTCACTGGGCATCCAAGCTGTTTGCAGAATTACTTCAGCTGCTCCTTTTTATATATGAGCAACTCCTGAATTTCAAATTCCAATTCTACTCCTTCGCTTGCTCCTTTCTGAGACATGATGCTTCCTTGACTTTCAAAAATAGGTTTCACCAAAAAGAAAAATCTTGTGTAATCTGTTGCTGCTAAACTAGGCTAGTGATGTACACGAAATCACCGCAGGTCAAGTGCAAATACTTAGATCCAAATCCTCACCGCTGCCCAAAAATGTTAGAAATGGGGGTCTCTAGTTCGCAGAGGTAAGTACCGTTGACCAAGTAGGGACCCTCACTTCTAGTCAGTGTAAAAGGATATACACAGTAGGTAACCCCTGCTCACCCCCCTAGGTAGCATGGCACGAGCAGAAAGGCTTACCCCCTAGGCAATGTGTAAAGTTTTTGCATTCAAGCCCCACAATGACCCCTCAGTACACCACAAATGTAGACCACACAGGTAAGTATATCAAAAATATGACTTTATATAGTTTCAGCAGTAAAAAGGCAGTTATAGTAGTATTGTACGATATAGTTAACTCCTCTTAGTATCTATCTGGTTTCCAGGAAAGTCTCACATGTTTAAAAGAAAAAGAAACAGTCTCAAGTCCTTTCTACAAGTAAAGAACGCTTTGTGGGTGGTGAAACTTCCCAACAATAATGACTGATGTGTCTCTAGCGCTGGGTCTACTGTAGCGCTTCCTGCATGCCTCCACAGTGAGCCTACGAGCTGGTACAGACCCCCAATCGGCCTCTGCCAGTCCCGCTAGCTCTCCGCCCGCTCTCGATAATCCAATGAGCGCGGAGGGCTGAAATACCTGAAAGATTCGAGGACGGCAGGCCGGGGGTGTGGAGATGAACACGGGCTCGTCTGCGGAGCTGCGCATCCATTGGCTCGTGGAAGAATCTGCGAGGGAGGGTGCCGGAGTTACGCCCGCTTGCAACGAAGGAGCCGTGAATTCCACCCGGGTGCATACCTCTCACAGATCCTAGAGTTCTTTCAGCTACATCTGGGTTTCTAAAACTAATAACAATTCAGTTGCCATTAGTGCATTTTCTGGTCTGTCCGATCCAGCCCACCCTTCTAGTGGTTAATACTTCATCTGGGCTTTCATAACAAAAGTCGGTGTGGTTAGCTAGCCAGAATAAGCTTTTGTTTTTTAATTCTTCATGGTGCTCGGTTTGACCCCTTCTTAGTTCGGGTACCCCAGCCAAGATCAGCACATATGGAGCTGCTGCTGGTGGCAGATTTATACTTGTGGGTTTACAAGCTAGATCGTTTTGATCATACGATGATTGTATGCCTCTTTCATTGCTCCCTACCAGCTTGTTGGTTTCTGCATTAGTGCCTGTTGAAGTTGGTTGAACCTTTTTCCACTGCACTAGATTTGAATTAGGATTATCGTGGACCTTTTGCTTAGTAGCCTTCGCCTTTAGCTGTGCTCCCGGGACTATGTTGATAACTGGTGATAACACTCTTCTATTTTTGCTAATTTGGGGTTTACCGCTCGCTGGTTTATTTGCAGGGTGTGGTGTTTGGAGTTGACTGGTGCCTTGAATTGAATGTTTGGAAGTTTCCACAGCCAGTGCTGCAGTAGTGATGGTCTTCAGCAGCGGTGGTTGCGGACCAACTTTACTCAGGTTGTTAAGCATGGATACAACTTTGTCAACTCGGCTCATAAGATTTTTAAACTGTGAGCTGATAAGTTGTTCCATGTGGGTTTGCAAATCAATCAGTAGGTGGGAGGCCCAGGGCGGGTGCACTAGTGTAGAGGGAGTGGGCCCCACATCCACCCTGGGAATATCTGTAGTAGGTATATTTTTGTCCAACAGCTTTTTTACTTTTGAGAATGGGCTTCCTTTTTTTGGGGCGGTACTTGGGTGCCATAGTGACCCCCCCGACGCCCCATGGGGGACGGAGAATCAACAGTAGGGTCAACATCCAACCCCGTTGGTGCGCTGGGTGGCTGAACAGTGGGGGAAAAAAGCAATGGATCAAGAGTTGGTACGCAAGTAAGTTCCGCAAAGAAAGACACTAGCAACGAGTCCCTGGATTTCTCTACTATCAGGGAATCGTTCACAGATATCGAGGGATCAAACACAGTAGCCACCGGAGAAGGGTACAAAGTTGGGGTTAAGGATAGGCGTGTCTCCGTATTCTCGATAGCATTAGCTACAACCCCTATTGTCTTTTGTAACATTTTGTCTATGGCAGTGAGGGTCGGGTTTTTGGCAGTTGATGCTGCCGTTAGACGGGTATTAGGGCGGGTTGTGGGGGGATTGCCCTTGCCCATAGTTCTCGTCCAAGTGATACCACTAAAAAATAATTAAATAATATTTTCCTATGTGGGGGGAATAGGTAAAAGGCAAGTATAAATTAAAAGCACTTACCCTAAAGAAGAAAAAAAGAATCTAGAATGTAGTGAATTTAAAATCTAACAAATCAACTATACAGACTGACTTGTTTACAGCTAAAATTAATATAAAGGTAAGGGGTATAAAAAGAGGGAATACCGCAGTCCTTTTAAGTCACCAAGAGATGTGGCCCAGGCTGGGCTTCTTCCGCCCCGGATGGCCACAGATGGCCCCGCCCTTGGCCCGGGCTTAGCCCGGCACCACCCACCCACGTCCCGCGAGGCGGGAGACTCTCCGTGGTCTTATGGAGCCAGCAGACGCAGTGGGAGCATCACGGGAGTGCTGGGGCAGCTGGGGGATGTAGTCTCTCTGCCCCCTCTGCCGAGGTCTGTGTGCGCGATGGCCGTTTCCCTCACGGCAGGAAGCTAGAGATGGCCATTGCCCTCACGGCGGATCAGCACACCCGATGGCGATGTAACAAGGTGAGCAGCCTGCTGGCCGCTCGACCCTCCGTGGTCTTATGGAGCCAGCAGGTGCATCGGGAGCATCACAGGAGTGCCGGGGCAGCTGGGGGATGTAGTCTCTCTGCCCCCTGTGCCGCGGTCTGTGTGCGCGATGGCCGTTTCGCTCACGGCGGGACTCTGGAGATGGCCGTTGCCCTCACGGCCGATCAGCACACCCGATGGCGATGTAACACGGTGAGCACCCCGCGGGCCGCTCGACCCTCCGTGGTCTTATGGAGCCAGCAGGCGCAGCGGGAGCATCACGGGAGTGCCGGGGCAGCTGGGGGATGTAGTCTCTCTGCCCCCTGTGCCGCGGTCTGTGTGCGTGATGGCGGTTTCCCTCACAGCAGGACGCTGGAGATGGCCGTTGCCCTCACGGTGGATCAGCACACCCGATGGTAATGTAACAAGGTGAGCACCCCGCTGGCCGCTTGACCTTCTGTGGTCTTATGGAGCCAGCAGGCGCAGCGGGAGCGTCGCGGGAGTGCTGGGGCAGCTGGGGATGTAGTCTTGCTGCCCCCTGTGCCGCGGTCTGTGTGCGCGATGGCCGTTTCCCTCACGGCGGAACGCTGGAGATGGCCGTTGCCCTCACGGCGGATCAGCACAACTGATGGCGATGTAACAAGGTGAGCACCCCCTTCTTATATCTATCAGTCCTGGCAAAGTTTTACGTAGAATTTTCTTGTAAGCAACTGATGGCCTTTTTTGAAGCTAATAGCCTCCTTCATTACTCACTATTCAGCCTAAATCCCAACCATACTACACATGTGGCCCTCATACAAATGGCAGACTCTATACGCTGGGAAGTAGATGAAGGTTCCAAGGCGGCGTTGGTGCTGTCGGACATGTCTACATCATTTGACACTGTACACCATCACAATCTTCAGATCCACATGAAGACCATAGGTGGGTGGTCCTCAGTGCTGAACTGGATATTGTCATAACTATCTGACTGCACACATCAGGGCCGCAGCTACACCATCGACTCCTTAGTCAAAACACACAAGTGGGGTATGCTGCAGGGCTCTGCTCAGAGTATGCATACTCCATATTTCCATTGGCCCGTAAGCTGAATTGATTGCCATGTCTAGAGTCTAAATGATATCATATGAAGAGGATCTTATGATTCCAATAAATGAAAATTCAGTCAGAGCAGCACAATGTGAACATCACCACAGTTGGTAGTTGGTGTAGTATGTCACTCTGGGGGTGTACCTCACATACTTTTATCAATCAAACTCCTGGAAAGTTGGTGTCGTCCTTGCGGGTGGACTACTATCCATCTGTGATAGCAATGTAGAAGTAGTGTTTGGGGCTAACTTACAACCAGGTCACAGTAATGATGGTTTTGTGTTGTGCTGTTATGTGGATGAGGAAACAGAGTCCAACGTTGTGCTGCTGTAAGTAGCATGTGTGCAGAACAACGCACATGACCTGCATGTACGGACATGCACTGTTATGTGTGGCAGTGCGGCGTTGGCAGTATGAGTTGCCCACACAGCCTGCGAAGCTGTAATGTGTGCTCTTAGGGGTTGCCTGATACCAGGTGCATGATTATCTGGTGTTCACTGTGTGGAGGGTGGCAGGAGCATGAGTCGGTAGTGTAACCTGTGTCAATCAATTACCACAGGGCCTTGCACTGTGCACGTTGCATGCGCTGACAGGCCTGCCTTTGTCATGGATGTGGCGCATCTGTGGCACGGACAATCTGCTGTGTGCCCTAAGAATGGATTGATGGATGGTGGAGCATATTAGAGGCTTGTGTTTCGTAGAATCTGGCCACTGGCTTTTGCTGTATCACTGGGGATGCAGCTTCAAGAATGTCTGAACACATGATGTCTGAAGGTGTGAGACACCATGCAAAAGTGGCACATAAAGACAAGGATATTTGCATAGCAGCATGTTACATGTGTATGGAAAGGAAGGAGTGTCTGGTATCTCATGGGTCACTGCTAGAAAATGTGGGAACAATCACCAAATATGACGGCACCAGGCACCAAAATGCCAAGCGGGGCACAGGACAAACAGCGTCAGCAAGTGTTGCATGTCCGTTGTGGGTATTGAGCTCAAACAATACATACACAACCATGTCTGTCAATCACAATATGGACCATGACCTATTACAAACACCTTGCATGTTGAACCAGTACACATAACAACATATGCACAATCATTGTAAAGTATTCCATAGATGATGCATGCAGACTGGCAAGAGATTTGCGGTGAAAGTAATGAGGCACAATGTACACTTTGGAAAACATTGCATACATAAATGGTGGAAGTTTGTTGTGAGGACATGCTGCTTTAGGCAATGATCCAGAAAAGGGGCCCGTGGCATTGCTCAGAAGAAAATAACTGTCATGCAATGAGGGTACCTGTAATGCTGGTGAAACAATCTCCACATGACTGCCAGGGACTGTCGGTACATTTGATCCTCTGAATTGTTTGATGCTCAAAGGGGTTCATCTCCAGATAGCCCATTGGTCTGAGTATGAATAACAGACTCAAAAGGGAGATCAGGCGAGGGAATGAGAGGATGGGAACAGCAGGGAGGGAGATCTGAAACAAAGGTAAACAAGCATTACAATTCAACTGTTCTTGGCACTGATGCACATTATACTATGTAACTGTTACACCTGTGTACATTAACCATAGCCACTGTATCCAATTTGTCCGCACATGTTTACAAATGATAGTACATAACAGTTTTCAACAAGGACACATAAAAGGTAGCAGAGTTTGCCTCCAAAATGAAGGGGGTCTAATGCTCGCCAGGCTGATTCAATGCAATTCAAACCAGGCGCTCACAAACTTACTCACAGTGTATGAATGTGGCTCAAAAAATACAGTGAATTGAATGTGTAGCAGTGCTACTCACAAAAAGTGGCTCATGAAAGTAAGATACACATCACCTGCTAGAGCCGTACTAAGCTGATGCAACGAGGAAGGGGATTATTTAAACCCAAGGAAGCCTAGCAAGAACAAAGCATTGGCTCATCAAACTGTACCTTACAATGAAAAACATGACAAGCAGGTGTGAGAAAACTCTACAGACAGTAATGAGGAACAAACCCAGTAAACCACCCCTACCGTGACCAGGATATGCAGCACGGCACAAGACTGTTGTGCAATTAACGTCAACCGACTGGTGTAACGGAAGTGTTTACATTTCCAACACCTCTACGTTCCTACGTCATCAGTGCAACATTCCTGGAATAATGGGAATAGAAAGTTGACATAAAGTTACCAAGAAGGCTTGCAAAGCAGTGATCTCCACCAGCAGAGATGTTGCGACCTGACAGTGACATTAGATACCGGCACAAGGCGCAATGCATCCATACGAACACACTCACTGGACAATTGTCAGAACATGTGGGACCTACAGTGGTCCACACCTTCACAACATGTCAATAGGAAAACCAAACTGTACTTGCCAACAACATCAATGTGATGAGTCAAAAACATCCTGCTGCACACAGTGAGTTTGCAAATCCACACAGAACCTGTGTTTGTGATGTCACACACAATGTAAACCGGTCACATCCGCAATGTCTGTGGACCATGGTATACACACATTGATACATTCCCAGTCATCAATCAACAGCAGATGACTGAGAAGAAGAGTGAGTGTTGCAACAGGCATCTTGATCCATGTTAATGACACATGTATGTATGCTTCAACAAGAACAGTAACAGCTCCCACACATTCCTATAGCATACCAAACCAAACATTCGGGCTATTCTGGTTTGTTGAAGAGCAGGGTTTTTAACAGTTTGCGAAAAGTAAGAAGTTTAGGTTCTGATATGAGTTGGATGGGAAGGGAGTTCCAGAGTCTGGCCGAGTTGAAGGAGAACGAGCGGCCTCCACATCTTGCTCTTTTGACACTTGGTGTTATAACCCGAAAAGCGGATTTGGATCTGAGCTGTCTGGATGGGTGATAGGCTGTTACCATGGACTGGTTGATTGCAGCGCCTTTCTTCCAGTAGGCTTGGTGGGCAATGCACATAGCCTTGAATTCAACCATTAGAGCCTGGGGCACCAGGTTGGGGGGTGTCTGGGATTGAATCCCAGGGTGGGGGAAGGAGGTTTAGATTGTTTTGATTTTTTTAAAAATAGAAGTCGGCCAGGGCGTTACATCTAGTTTTAGCATTCGTGGGGTCTCAAAGTTTTTCTGGGAGTTGCAGGAGGGTTTTTGCAATGCGGTAAATCTCCTTGGGCTTTGAAGCAGCCAAGGTGATTTTCTCCTCTTGAAAGGATGCCTGCACGCGTTTGATTCTATCTTCATAGGCTTTGATGGCTGCTCTATATTCTGATTTTTTTGACGGGGAATAATCAAGACGCCATTTCCGTTCCGTCTTTTTACAGGACCGTTTCAGTTCCCTTAGTTCCATTGAGTAGCAGGGAGCGGTAGAATTAATGCGTTTGGGTTCAGTGCAAGTAAAAGGAAGCACAGAGTCAAGTGAATCAGATATCCATTTGTTGAAGTTCTGATTGGCCAGGGTGGGATTGGGGTTGCTGGGTGGCTTCCTGTTTTCCAGTTTTGCCACCCATTTGGGTATGGAGAGTTTTGTCCAGTTGAGGCACTTACGCGTCTCTGGAAGTTGTGGGGACTGATACTCATGGGTGAGACATGACAGGGGGATGAGGAAGTGATCAGTCCAAGGGAGAGGCAGGGGGTTCCCAACCTGAAGATCTGTGCTATTGCTAAAGATAGGGTCAAGGAGATGACCTTTGATGTGAGTTGGTTTGGATACTAGCTGGTTAAGCTGGAGAGCTGACAGGCTAGAGGTGAGTTCTATGGCAATAGGGTCAGTAGGGTCGTCAAAATGTATATTGAGATCCCCTACCAAGGTAAAATTGGATGGGCTGAGTGCTAGACTGGCTATGCTGGTTGGGAGAGTGTTGGAGAATTGTCCCGGATATCCAGGTGGGCGATATAGGAGTACTCCCGAGAAAGTACTGGTGGGGGAGAGGTCTAGAATGAAGGGGAGACTTTCACAGTCTGGTATGGACGAGGGGATGCTACGACATCCATAGCAGTCCTTATAAATGACTGCTAGGCCTCCCCCCTCCCGTTGTTGCAGTCGCTATGAAGGATTTGAAAGCCTTGGGGGAGAGCACGGATGATGTCAGGTTCTGAGTCGGTGTGCATCCAAGTCTCCATCAACAACAGGGCATCAGGTTTTAGATCTTCTAGTAGGATGGAGATTTCTGAGGAATGTTTGAGGAGGGACCTGCAGTTTAGGATGTACATGTTGTGTTGTACCTTCTTGGGTGGGGAGGGGGAAAGAAATTGAAAGCCGCAGAGTAAACACCTGGTTTGTTTGACTGCAGGGTCCCAGAAAGTGTGACAGGATGCGAGGCTCTCTACTCTCAGCTTGTGAAGTGAGTTCGGGGTATATGTCCTGGGGTTGGATGGTGGACGGGCAGGGTTTATGGCCACTGGTCCCGGCCGGCCTCGGACATGCGCAGACGGGCTTGCCTTTGGCACGCCTTCAGCGCGACGCCGGCGCACCCGCAGCGCTCGTCCGCTGCGCGTGGTGAAGCGCATCTGGTTATATGGGTGTGGCCAGAGTAGTCATCCAGTGGCGTTGCGCACTCCTCCCCTCTAGCCTGGTAGAGTATTGCACTTCCGCTCGTCCCTCCACAACAATCGGGAGAATTCCGTGGTGGACCGGGGATGGGAGGCGAGGAGAGCCCGGTGTCAGCGGGTGCAGGAGTGCGGGTAAGTAGGGAATTTTAAAAGGCAAAGCAGTTTCTTAGGCAGCAGTGCTTCGGTGATTCAATTTTATTAAAATAATTACCAGGTAGTGAGGCGAATAGTTGTCAGTCCGGCGTGTCAGCAGCGCGAGTGAGTGAGCTTCAACTTTTATAGAGTATCCTGTGGCGTTGCGCCCTCCTCCACTCTAGCCCGGTAGTGTATTGCACTTCCGCTCCTCCCTCCACAACAATCGGGAGTATCCTGTGGTGGACCGGGGAGGCGCGGAGAGCCGGGTGTCAGCGGGTGCAGGAGTGCGGGTAAGTGGGGGATTTTAAAAGGCAAAGCAGTTTCTTAGGAAGCAGTGTTTCGGCGATTCAATTTTATTAAAATAATTACCAGGTAGTGCGGTGAATAGTTGTCACTCAGCGCGTGTCAGCGTAGTACATATGTACATTTCTAAAACAATCATTGCACATATGCGTGTGTCATTACATCGTCACTTGTGTGACACATCACAACAAACATCAAAGTGTTCTCACATGCAATCAGCTGGACACACAGTATGGAACATACGTCACTCCATGTCACAAGCATGCACACAACTACCCAGTGACTCACCATTAAGAGAAGAAGTTGCGTATGAGCTGACTCCGGATATCATCCTCCTCCTCCTCATCACTTGCTTCGTGCCCAAGCCCTTCATCCTCAACGGGTGGATGTTCTAGCTCATCAGGATCCAGGATGAGTGGCACGGCCTTCTCAACTGCCATGTTGTGCAGCATGCAGCACACAATGAAGATGTTACACACCTTGACCTGGGCGTATGGGAGGGATCCGTGGTCTTATCAAGTCACCGGAATCTGCTCTTCAGGAGTCCAAACGTTGGCTAAATCACAAGCCTGGTCTGCCCGTGTGCATTGTTGTACTGATGGTCTGCAGCTGTCCTTGGGTTGCGGAGCCACAGCATGTTGGGATATCCTGCATCTCCTAAAAAATACAGTTTGTTGAAATGTAGGTTAAAGCTATTTTGTCAGAGCAAATTAAAATGTTAAACATACAGGATAAACAGAGTATACCCACCAACAAGACATGCACGATGGTTGCACAGCTGCAGCATCATCTGTGGTACCCTGCTATGCCTCATGATGAATGCATCATGGCACGATCCTGGAACACGTGCACAAACATGGGAAATCAGCATGTTAGCAAGACACACCTCAAGGGCATTTATTGAGTGGTAATGCTTCCGATTGCAGTAGGCCTGCTCCTGAGCCTGTGGTGGCACCAAAACCACATGTGTACCATCAATGGACCCAATAACATGTGACATCCCTTCCAGGGCATAGAATTCACCCTTGACATCTCTCAACTCTTCAGGGTTTGGAAATTTGATGAATTCATCAATGTGCTCTAACATGGCAGCTATGACATCACATAGGACACGGCTGAACATGGTCTGGGACATCTCCCCACATCTGAAATGGTAAATTGAAACGTACCTGTGACAATAAAATGTAGGGCTGCCATCACCTTTAGCTTTATTGTCAGCGCAGTTGGATACCCGTGTCACGGTTGGAGATGTGGTTCCAGCCTGTCCGTCAAGTCCTGAATCAACTCTTGAGTGAATCTGTAACGACGGATGCAATCACGTTCCCTCATGGTCTCCATGTCGGGAAAAGACCTTGGTAGAGGTGGTGCCCTGCAGTACATATTTAGGAAGAATGTAGAACAACTGTCAGCCAGAAATATTCCAACGTACATAGCACATGCAACCTTGCTACTACACATCAAGGGACTATGAGGTCTGGTGTAAGCAATACATCCTGGACACATCTGGCAGCTTCGTGGCACTTTAAATATTACCAAGATACATCTTTAGTAATAGTAATAAACTTTACATGCACACAAAAAAGTGCTGGGCTGGTCTGAGTGAGCAGAGCAAGATTTCACTGTAGTGACACACATCACTAGACCTGCATGAGAAGGTTGTCATCCCATACAGACAGCTGGCTGCAAGACACAGACCCAGGTCACATGGAAAATCTATTGGACATATCTCACAACTTGCTAATGAGGTGTGTATGTGACAATGCAAGACCACAGCAATTGTCAAGATGCAGACATGTATGCATGTGGATCATTGATGTATGATGCCATCAGACACAAAATCCCTTGAAAAGTCACATGTGCCATGGTGTGCGTTCATGCAAAACCATTTCAATCACAACACAGACCCATTAGAGATGCACCCGCAGCAGATGCATTATACAGACCCCAAACTGAAAAATCTGCATTAAGAATTACACACACAGTACATTGTTACATAGGGACATGATTAGAGCCAAATGACAACTGAGAAATTGCCACGGTCCCTGCCATCATGTGACAGGTTCCGGAAGTGATGACTGTGCAATCTCAGTGCTTCTGTGCATGACAACATGTGCATGTACTGCTACATCCCTGCCATGTGTGCGCCTCGTATCACTAGCCATACGTGACCGGGTGAAACGTACCACTAAGCATGGGCGAATTTTGCGAATCTCGCGTTCGCGAATTTTGCGGATTTGCGAACTCGCAATCCGCAATTTTTTTTTTTTGTGTTCGCGCGGGTTTCTGCCAGTTCGCGAGGGTTTTTGTACAATTTCGCAAACGCAAACTTACCTGTCGGGTCGCAAGTTTTGCGAACTTGTTGTTTCTACGTGTCCAGCCTGTTTGGGACACTCTTCTTCATCACTGCCACCCTCTGTCACCACTGCCACTCTCTGACTACTCATGCCACCCTCTGGCCCACCCATGCCACCCTCTGTTTCATCACAGCACCCTCTGGTTGTCCAGTGTACATTATTGTGGCAAAGCAAAGCACACCTTCCCTGCCTCAAGTGACCTGAATTAATTTGGGGCTGATTAATGTGTCACAGAATATTTTTTTAGCTGGCACCTGCTTCCTTAGTGCTTCCTGATTAGTGATCTTTTGCACTTGCTAAGTGCTTTCATTGTTGCAAAATTAGTTACAACACCTGCCCTGCCCCAACTGACAATAATGAATTAGGGGCTGATTAATGTGTCACTGGATTTGAACTTCCAGCCTGGCTCCTGCTTGTCTCCTCTCCCTTAGCTGTAATTCAGGACCTTTGTGGCATATGTGTAACTATTCTGAGGGTCAGAGCAGGGTCACATAATAGTTGCAAGTAGGCAACTGAACTCTGGAGGGGCCCCTCAGGAAGCACTACAGGAAATGGCTACTAATGATGAGCTTGAACTTTTGAACCTGGTAAGTAGTTTCAGTTTTGCTAAGATCGTATTTCTGCAATTTAGCGCTTATTCGCGGGGCGCGAAGTTGAACTGGGAAGCCGCGAACTCACGCGAACAGTGCGAGCAAGCCATAAAATCCGCTGCTCGCGGATTTGCGGATTTTGCGGGAAATTCGCGAATCTCGCGGATTGCGAATTTACCGAAAATCCGCAAAATCCACGAGCGGAACGGATTTTCCGCCCATACTTCCGTACCACCCCCCTGCTTTAACTCCAGCTTGTGAAATGCACTGTGTAAAACGCACCGTACACCTGCATTCACATCGGCGTGTGAAACACACTGTGTATAAAGCCTCGTACCCCGAGAGTGCGTGCGTGTGTGCGGAATGTTTCACCATTGTAATGGTGCCATACGCGAGTGAGCCGTACCCCGAGATCGCCTGCGTGTGTGCGGGACGTTTCACCATTGTAATGGTGCCATACGCGAGCCGTACCCCGAGAGTGCGTGCGTGTGTGCAGGACGTTTCACCATTGTAATGGTGCCATACGTGAGCGAGCCGTACCCCGAAAGTGTGTGCGTGTGTGCGGGATGTTTCACCATTGCAATGGTGCCATACATGAGCGAGCTGTACCCCGAGAGTGCTTGTGTGTGTGCAGGATGTTTCACCATTGTAATGGTGCCATACGCGAGCGGACCATACCCCAATAGTACATGAGTGTGTGCGGGATGTTTCACTATTGCAATGGGGCCATATGCGAGCGGACCGTACCCCAATAGTATGTGCGTGTGTGCGGGACGTTTCACTATTGCAATAGGGCCATACGCGAGCGGACCGTACCACACCATTGCTTGTGTGTGTGCGCATCATTTCACTATTGAAAATGTGGCATTTGCGACGAAAATCGCACCGTACTTGTGTGGGGATCCCAGAAAATACAGAGGGAACACCTAGGGGACGAGTAGAATGCCCAGAATGCACGCTAGTTGTCAAGGAAACTGAGATTTGAGTGTGTGCTACAGGTGTCCTGCAAAATTCAGTTGGGCAAAACTATACAATGTTGCAAAATTTGTTGTGGAGCTAAAGCTCAATTTTTAAACCATGCAAATGTGTGTCAGGGCCTTATGTGGAATGGGATTAGATGAAACATAGGATGCTAAGTAATCTGGCCTGTCACACTGTACTCATGATACTGAAAGCCCCTCAGCAGCACTGAGTTAAGGCTGCATGTGTCTGGGAGAGGGCACTTGCCTGCACAACATTGGAGTGGACCCCACTGCTGCCGTCTCTGCCTTCCCTGGACTCTGATTTTGCTGTCCATGGAGAGGGCACCTGCATTCAGTGAGGAGGAGAACCAGGCCCTGCTGGATGCCGTCCTACTAAACTACAGCAAGCTATATGGGAGACCAGGGGAGCAGGTGACTGATGACTGCACTAGCTTGGACTGTGCACCTGTTGTGTGTGTGTCACTACAGCCATTGTGTATTTGTGGAACAGACATGCAATGTGGTTTGGCACTGACTGCTGGGTGTGTACATTGTGTTATCTCCCATGCAGTGAATGATGTAGTTAAATAGTGTTCACTGCATTGTCCTAACTGTGACATTCAATACAATATGAATCACACATTCTGCTGTGCCACACCTTGCATGTTTTATTGCCATGTTTTACTGAGGTGTAACAGTGCTCCCCCCAGAGTGACAGATGAATGTACTCACTGTTGTTAATTGTTTTTGGTGACCTGTGTGGATGTTGGACAAATGCATGGTTTGAACTCATGGTCATTGAAGAATGTGAATGTTCGTTGTCACCTGGCAAAGTGTGTGTGATGTCTAGCAACACAGCTGCATGGCGTATACCACAGCTGTAGCCATCTGATGTGACAGAATGCAGTGTCATGTGCATTACTTGGACAGTTAGCATGACACCTGTGTCACATCTTTGTCAAGTGTGACATGTGCAAAGTGAGGGTTATATACACTGTTGACACTGACAAGCAAATGATCTGTGCCAGGGTGTGTATGTGTGGTATGCTGAGGGTTCTTACGTGTAGTGGGAAATGTGACAGCATGTCACATGCTGTCCACCACCCTGCAGTTGCATGTCTTGTTCAGTGTGTCCCATGCTCATCGAGTGGTTTGCACCCCTTATGGCATCTGTTGCCTTTCAAAGGCATGTAGTACATTCATGTTTGCTCACAGGCCACATTCACATGGACAATGATGCAAGTCCTTGCAGCATCCTATGCCCTGTTGTCATCGTCAATGTGGTGCAAGTGGGTGTCTTTGGGACATGGAGCAGGTGTAGTGATGGTATTTCACTTTGTCTTCCTGACGGGTAACTGCCAATGAAAAGGGGGAGATCTGGTTGGACATAGCCAGGGCTGTCAGGTCTGTGGGGGGCCCTCGCCGAAGGATGATGAAGATCAGGAAGAGGTGGCAGGACATCCGGTGCTAGACCCGGCGTACCGCCTGGGTCCAGCTGAAGTTTGAAGCTCCACGCCGGCATGGCGCCAAACGTCACCTCACCCCCAACATGCTCCGGGTCCTGGCAGTGTTTTTTCCTGACCTCCACAGACAGTTGCAGGAGGGACAGTAGCAAGGAGGGGGTAGGTACATGTCTGTTTGTTGTCTTGTGTGTCACATGCTACCTGCGGTGCACTGAAGCCTGGTAACACTCCCATAGTTGGGGGGGTCTGGTCAGACAGGCAATTTATGCATTGTAGTTTCTACTCCCCATATTCAGCTGATGCTCTTTTACATCCCTTCCCCTCCTCCGCATGTGTCCCCTGCTTTGTGCATTTTCATTTTTGCACATGTACTCCTAGGGTGCAAGGTATGAGTATGCACATTGATTAGCACATCATCATGTTGGAGGGAGGTCTGTGACAAGTGTTGGTACCGGAGCTGTTCCACGACCTGTGCACTGTGTTTGGCCTTCCTGATTTTTGACATTGATCATGCGTCTCAAAATGGAGTTCAGCATGGGTCTGCCTCAGTGCTTGTGCATACTCACAGTGGGCAGTGCCTGTGTGCCTATTCACAAGAATGTGTTGCTGGTTGTTTGTGACTAATATGGATGGCCAGCCATACGAGGTGACCTTGGGTTTATTTAAATTGCTGCACAGTTATTCATCCCCTGATTCGGAGTTTTCACTTCTTGAGCTGTATCACTCACATTGACAGAGTGATGGGGGTGTTGTGCAGGAGAGGTGTGATGGGCCTGCCTGTTTGGCCTTGTCACTGTTGAGCTGTGGATGTAATTTGTGATGTAAAGTCATCACTATGCACTTACCCTGTGATGCTGGACAATGCTGTCTTTGGGGGCTTTACAGGCTATGTTGCTTGCTCACAGATATGCTTGTTCCTCATAGATTTGTGCAACATGTATGTATTGGTGGTGCAACACTGTTTTGTCTTGGTGTGCACACTACTGTGTTCACATTTCCCATGTGGTTGAGGGTGTGTCAACAATGCAGCAATGATTTTGATCTTCACAATTGCAGGCACATTAGCTTAGTCATTGTCAGGATTTTGGACATGTGGGCCACTTCACTTGACAGGCAGTGTGTGTTATGTGCTAGCAACTGTATGATCTGGTGATAGATGCCCCTGTGAGGAGTGTCACAAAAGGGGGGTGGTGATGGAGGCAGCATCTGTACCAATCATACACTCACACACAGTCAACAGGTCAGGGTTTTATCCATCACCGTTCTGTTGCCCACTCTGCACCCCAAGTTCAAACATGGTCATGTGAAAATCAGTCTGACCATGTGCCTCATGGGAACATTCCATCCAGATATGCCAAGCCATGCCTTCCATGGACTGGAAACAAGCTTCCTGGTACCACTTTCTGGCATTACAGCCATCTTCAGCCTTGCTTGCTTGAATCCAGATCCGGGTTTCATGCAAGCTTGGCTGAAGACGGCTGTAATGCCAGTGACCAGTCCTAGAACGCTTGTTTCCAGTTCAGGGATGGCATTACTTGGCAGTTCGGGCAGGACTGTTCCCATGTGGCACAGGGTCAGACTGATTTGCACATGACCTTGTCTGTACTGGGGTGGCAGAGTGAGCAACAGGACGGTGATGGATCAAAACCTGATCTGTTGACATACAGTAGGTCATCATTGTGACTCTCATTCAAGTTGTGGCCAGATCTGCTACTTGTTTCTTTGTATCCAAGGAGCGTTGTGTCTATTACTAATGTGCAGTACTAGTCTTAAATATGTGCTGAGTTATGTGGCATGTTACTCATGATGCATGCCATGAATTGAAATGTGCCCAAATGATTTTGTATCTGATGTGTACAGGTGACTGATATATTTTTTTCCTTTCTCCTTGCCAACAGCATCATCAACCGAAATGGGAGGAGACACAAGCACAGACCAGGCAGAGGGGCCCAGCCACAGTGCCACCTGCTTTGAGGCAGTGGCACAGAGGATGAGGGGAGTCAGCTGGCCGGACCTATTGAGCAAGACACTTCCTATCATGCGGACGGCTCAGCTTCAGACTCCCAGGAGGAGGGGGAATATGCAGCAACAGCATCAGCCACCACTATGTCTGTCCCCTCCTCCTACAGACCCATCTCCACCCTCCCAGTTGCTAGGGTTCCTTTGGTCCGTGCTGCCCCGTGTCTCCTTCCTCCCTGGCACCGCAGCCCCTGCCCCTGTCTCCCCTACTGCCCTCAGAGTTTGTTGACCTACTCCGGCAGATTCACGTTGGTCAGACGTCAATGCTGACTAAACTCCATGGACAAACACAAATCTTGACACAGTAGTTGTCATTAATGGAGGGCATGTCATCTGACATGTCTGATCAACATCGGAGTTTGTCGTCCATAGACTCTTCACTGATGGCAGCACTTGCCCTCCTGCAGCGTCCCATTCCTTCAGGCCCCTCCACGTTCCCCTCTCCCATACCTGTCCACCATACACACAGACGCACTCAGCCACACACACATTCGGCAAGACGCAGAGCCCTCTACCTCCACTCCCATTTCATCCCGAGGTGCAAGTCATAGTCTGTTGGATCTGGAAGCTGTGTGCAGCAGTGTATATGTTACCACCTTTGGCGCTGCACGCGCCACTGAGGAGGATACCTTTCCCCCCTGCACCCACAACACCTACCCTTCCCTCTACTGTCTCTGTGGTGACAGTCCCTGTCCCTGATGATGCCCCCCACGGGTCACCTACCCTTTGAATCATCTGTGTGCAGGCAAGTTTGGGGTTGTGTCTCCAGACAAGAATTATTTTGTGGACTGGCCATTGACCTTGTTATATCCGGGACTAATTTCCATCATCTTTTCCTTTGGAGCTGAATAAAGCATTTTTCTTTGCTTTCCAAACATTTGCATTTCAGGTACTTGCTTTAGGTGCTGGGTGTCTAGGAGTTGTTGTCATGGTAATGTTTAGGGATTGTAAAAGATGTCTATTTCATGATGTTGATGAGTTGGGCCATGGTATCTGTGTGCCATCACAATGTTGCAGCAATTACTCGTTGTTGGTGTGTGTTCAGTTTGCATACAGACAGTCCCAAAGAGTGTCCTTTCCTCAGTGACACATGAGATCTTCACTACAGACAGTTGAACAATTGTTGTGGTGACTTTTGTGTAGATTTTCTATTTATTTGTACATTCACTTCCGCAATGGCCATGCCTGCTCACAAATGAGTTCTGATCATTGGTCTGTGCCATCCATGCTACTCACTGTGCTTGGGTTTGTAGTATGAAGTGATGCCTTCAGGGAAACCATCATACTTTTTTCACACTATGTATGAAAATGTTATCAGCCTTGACCTTATGTTTCTAATTGTAATGCCGGGAATTTGTGCACATGACTCACATTTAGGTGCTTTGTATCTAGGGGTTTTCAACCCTGTTCCTTCCATGAGGTAGTACATGTTTCACCACCTGGACATTCACATCATGGCCGGGATGTACATGAAACTTCATTAGTCCATGTGTGCTTTATTTGTTGTTAGACCGGGCACCTTGGTGTGAGTCTCCCTTCCACTTTTTAATGATGTGTCTCAGATGTTTTTGCTGGTGTTCGATGCTCAGGACACTGCGCCATGGCCAATCCGTGCCGTAGTGCAAGTGCTCCGTATATAAAGTGTATCCGTAATTGATTTCCATGATTGGCTAATTTGGTTTACTGTCAGACCCCAGTAACGTGCACCAGGAGTGCCGGGGCTTGTAGATACAAATGCCGCTAGTGGGCCTGCAGCGCTGGTTGCGCCACCCACCGAAGCGGCCTCGTAAAAGATGTCTCGGGTCTGCCATTGCAGACCCTGCATACAGTCTGGTACTGTCAGGCTGACTGTGCAAGTGCCCACACTTGCCAGTCCCTAAACATTCCCTAAACTTCATATCAGTCACCCTATGGTAGGCCCACGGGCAGGGTGCATTGTAAGCGTAAGGTAGGACAAGCCTGATGTGTGTGGCATGTCCTAGTAGTGAATTACCGCCCTTTTTCGTTCTTCACTATTGAAGGGCTGCCTGTTCTCTTAGGCCAAGGTGAGCGGCTGGAACTATTACACGCTTTAGTCCTAGCCGGCTCCGGGAACACAGTGGCATGTCGAGTTTGGTATGCCTGGACTCAGAATAATAAAATACTTCCTTTAGCAAGGTTTATTTTAATATCCTGTGTTTGCAACTGCTACTTTTAGAAAGTTAGCATTTGCTCGCCTGACTATTTCAGCCTGCCTCTGCCAGGATGTGCAGGATGTGTATCTGCTGTCTGGGTTTGTGTGATTGACAGGGCTGGGAATTCCCGGGGACAGTCGGGGTGACCAGGTGGTGAATAGAGTGCTTACACCAGGATGGGTGGGCGGAGTAGTCCTTGACTCTGAATAGGGTTGTGCTTCACCGCCATTATGCTGGCTCCACCTCCTGCGGAGCGTCTGATGTCCCTGCCCTGCACCCTGAAAGAAGACGGCAGCGTCCTGTCAATAGAGTTCTCCATAACTTGGTTGAACCAGGCTCAGGCCCCCTGGCCTACCAAGACCAAAGAAACCGAGTATAAAGGTAGGAGCCCTGCTCCTAAGAAATTAGATCCAGTTTTGACCACGACGAACCTCTGCCCGACTAGAAAGACCAAGAGAAGCTGAGGAGAAGGAATCCTGCAGTGGTGCCTTGCTGAGAACGGAGAGGAAAAGACCAGAAAGGACTTTGAAGACTTGTGCCTGAAACTATCTCCAAGGGCTTGATCACAAGCTTGCCCCCTGAACGGAACCCCATGACCATTGGGTTCTATTCTGCCTGTGCCCATTTGCTGTTGGGCCTTTAGTTCTTATTCCCTCGCCAGAGTTGTGACTCGGGTGCCTTCGCCCTACAAGGTCGTGACAGCTCGGAGTCTGACTGCCCCGCCGCAGAGAGCCCCGCTCAAGCTTGAGTCGCTCTCCGCTTCAGTGCCGAGCCGCCCGCTCTCCTGTCACCTCGCCTGCTACGGAGCACGCTGTGCGCCTCTCATCGCACGGAGCGCATCTGATAGCCTCAGACAGTCTGTACTTCGTAACGTACCTGACTGCCTCGCTTTGCCCTCCTGCATACCAAGGCCGTGCCGCACCTCAAGAAGGTCTTCCGTACTATGGTACCGAAGGCCCGGTGCTGCAGCCATCTGCCCGAGAACGCAACGCCCCACACAGATCCACAGGTACGAACTGGTGTGCTAAGAAGTAGTACTCCCCGCAGGTCTGAACGGCGCCTTGCCCCGTGAGCTGCATCAGACCTGGATCGCCACAAACCTCCACACCATCACGCTCACCCGCCTCGCACCTCGAGGGGGCTCCGAGACGGATATATCCTTTTGGAGAACCGCTGGCCTCCTCCAGGGTCCGCCCTCTCCAGTAGCCGCGCCTGAAATGCCTCGGACACTCATCGCAAGGTACATTGGAACTCTATCCCGAGTTCGCATCGGATCCAGGGTCCGCAACTTTTGTTATCCCTGTCATCGTACCTTACTGAACAAGAACACTTAAGAACAATTGCCTATTTAAATCTGGTGTCCTTCATTCACTAAACGTTATATGGTCTTGTGATAATTCTGTATATATGTTTACATAAAGTCTACGTATTTTTGATGCAATCCTACGACTGGTGTCTGTTTGTGGTGGGTCAGTGGGTTTCCTGTATGTGATCATAAATGCTTAACTAACTATCGCCCTGAAGATTAGCCTTGTCTGCTTGCGCCACACTACCTAGGGGGCGAGCAAGGGTTATTTCTAAAGGAGTAGTTCTCTTACCCTGACTCGAGGAGAGGGTCCCTGTTTGTCACAAGTGCATACCTGTGCCAACCAGAGACCCCTGAGTCTAACATTTGTTTAGTGGGCTGTTACATGACTAGACACTATTGAGTCATGATGGAGGGGTATGTGGGTGCCTGCAACCTCCATGGGTGGATATGCATGTGGGATCTGACAAAACATGTGTGACAGGATACCATCCTCCATGCAGTAGGTCACTGCTGTGAGTGATGTGTTGATATGCAACTATCATGAGTGTAACAGGTTTGGGATGTACACACACAGGCATGTAGTTGTTGGATGATGGTGGAAATGCACACCCTATGACTGAGCACTGCTGGGAGTCATATCCACCCACCCCATACTGTTAGGCACTGCTGGGAGTCATATCCACCCACCCCCATGCTGTTAGCACTGTTGGGAGTCTTAGCCACCCACCCCCATACTGGTAGGCACTGATGGGAGTCTCAGCCACCCACCCCTCCTATTTCTGGGCACTGCTGGGAGTCATAGCCACCCACCCCTCCTATGTCTGGGCACTGCTGGGAGTCCTGTTCACACCCCCTCCTATGTCTGGGCGCTGCTGGGAGTCCTCTGCACCCACCCCTCTTCAGCCTTGGACATAAACCATAAAATTGGGTGGTTTAAATTCATAAATACCATCTGGGCAGACATAGGTGTGCCTAAGGAGATAGAAGGTCATCTGCCCACATACACTTTTGGGACACACTAAAATCACAGTTTTGGGCACGGGTAGAACAGACGAATTTCTTGAAAATGTATATGGCTGCTTAGCTGATGTGTTCACTGATATTAAATCTGGCAGCCGGCTAGAAAGTTATCTTGATTTTATAAAGGTGCCAGCAGACAGAAATCTGTACACTCAGTTCAGATTTGGCTGCCTACCCATCAATGCTTTTACCAACACTTGGCTGTCAAATACATCACAGTACAAAGGCTGTCCCTCTTGTCCATGCCCTAATGAAACAATAAGCCATGTATTATTTGCCTGTGCTGCCTACGCCAGACCTAGAAGGAACTGGCTAAATCCGGTATGTAGACAACTTGGGACACATAGTCATAAAGATGCCCTATGTCTTTTAAAGTCAGATGTGAGACCACTTTATGCTTGTGCAACAGCAACATTTCTGGGTCAATTTTGGACCATAAGACGGAGGGATCTATCTACTCCCCCGTCTGGTGCAAATAAAATATACTGAGATCTAAATGATCAGACCAGTCTGGCGGGTATCCTGCACTAGCACTTTGGATTGTAAATCATTGTTTTTTAAACTATTATTTTAAACTTTTATCCTTCTACCGGTTACTTGGGGCATGGGTTTTAAATTGGAAGTTGTTGTGTAATTGGAATATATATTTGTAAAAATGGACATAAAAACAAAAGTTACACAGGCACTAGCACTTTATCTCTGTTTTGATAGGACAAAGCACTTAAATACTGATATTCGTCTAGCTTTGTACTTTTTATGTATTCGTATTTTTGTGTCTTGCTTTTTTTTTATTTACACTTGTTTTTTAAATTTCCAAGAGTCTGTATAGGTAGTATTTTATAGTACCTTTTATCATGTTTATTGTCATGTAACATTAATGTGCTTACTTCTTTTATGGTACAGTAAAACCGAAATAAAGACTGATGATGATGATGATGATGATGACTTCCTCAGATAATTGCAGGAATAGCCTGGTTGAAGTCATTAGATGAATTCAGAATGACTCCAGGATGATCTTCCTTTTTGACTTGGGTAGAGATGGCCAGGAACCCATGCTTTTAGAAAGGTTTGTCTTGTGTCCATGCCACTGCCCTTCTGATTCCTAAGCCAAAGTTTGTAATTGATGCACTACAGTTAGGGAGGGGTAATAGATTTAACTTCTAGTCACCTCAAAACAATGTCCCTGCTGTTCCTTACCTTATGGAGCTATGCGTCAGTGGCATGAGTGACGGTGTGGTGGAAAAGCCCTGCAGAGTTGTCGAATGCTGGAGTAGGACGATGGGCTCGTGTCCTTATTGCCTCCGCTTTCCCTCCTACCGACCAAACTGGGAATCTGGGAAGATGCGTTTGGCTCTGAGTAGGATGCCTCCTGTGGAGAAAGCAGTCAACAATCTTTTCTCCTGAGCCTGCCAGCCACGTAATTGCTTATTTGTGTGTCTGTGAAATGTGACTAGAAGTCAAATTGACACCGACGACAAATAGAATTGGAGGGGTGACATGCAACCTCTGCTGAAACCTAAATGATGCACGTTTAAAATTCTCTAAATCTGCCACTTTTCACAAGCATACTACTCATAAAATAAAAAATAAAAAATGAACGAAGTGACATTTTTGTAATCGTAGATACAAGTCAGCTATTGACTTTGTGTTCGTTCCACAGTAAGAGGATGTGCAAAACCTTTCAGGAGTTTCAGAAACAAACAGGCATATCGAAGTGTAATGATGGAAAGGTCTTTCATCACGTTTAACAATAACTATGAGACTGGCTGCAAATATCTGGCATGATCCAAGGCTATCATTGAGTTATCTGCCAGGCAGTGAAGAGGAGACATTTCAGACACATCACTAACAAATTGTTTTCTTACGCGGCATTTAAAAAAACGACAACTTTCCTGGACCTACTTCTTAACATCATTTGCGGTGACCTCTTCAGTGGCATTCAGCGCAGACATGTTTTGTGAAAATGTTCAACACTGCGGTATTGTTAGAAAAGTACAGTAATACGTGAGCCTAACAGGTCATTAGCCCGAGATTGTTCAAATCGCATCAGCCTTGAATTTAGTGCTTTTGTGTTTGGATTGGCGAGGTATTTTGTTCCTGTTTTTCTCTTAAACGTGCATGTGGAGTCACGGCGCCTTTCAATCTTCCCCTTACTTCTGTGCTAAAAGGCGTGCGCTCTGCAAGGTATTTTTCAAAAGAACTTTGAGAGAAACTAATGCCCGGTTATTAATGGATTAAAGCACGAAGGTCAGGGTGATTACGGTCGCCTCTAGGTACAACACCCGAGGAGGAATAGTTTGCTTTACTTTTAGTCCGAACTTTCTCTGCGTGGGGTATGTTCAGAAATAAATATTTTTTTCAGTGACACAAACTTCTGCCAACGCGCCCTCTATTATCCATGAGACAGCTATCACAAAGAGAAGCAATTTATTTTAATACATCTCTTAGCTTGGAACAAGACTATCTAGCTCAGTCTTAAAATTCGAATACAACTGGTTATGTTTTAATTTGAGAACATAATGCAACTCTCCTAATTTTTAAATAAATGTCTATAGATAAGAAAGTATATTTGATAGTCACCTTCATGATTTCAATAGTGACCTTGTCACTATTAAAATAAATGTTTAGGACATCTAAACCAATAAACATCATGCAGTTTTAACCCTTTAACTGTTAGGTGGCCCACCCACCCCAGTGTTGAGCCCCTTTTTTGGCTGTGTGGGGTACTTCCCGCTCAGGTCTCTGTAACTTTCTTTCTCACATAATGTATCCACTCCCAAATGTGTGCCCCTTTTTTCCAACATCCTGGGTGTTCTAAAGGAACCCAGGGTTTGAGGATTTCCCTAGAGGGGACTGACAAAATAAGCAAGACTAAGTGCTAAAATGTAAGTTTTTTGAGACAAATAGAAAAAATATCGGTCCAGATAAAAGTGTCTGTTATCCCCCCCTAAAAGTGTCACCAACGAATGGTTTGCTATGCTACAGTCACCATCTTCACAGAGTTCTGGAACATGCAGAGCTGTATAAGAAAACTTATTCTTTACCAAAGGTATTTTTTTGTCCTCATTCAAAAAATAAGTGAGAATTCTTTTTTGCAAGCCAAAGGTTTATTCTTCGAGCCCCCGGTGAAACGGTACCGTCTAAATATATAAACACCCGGGGGTCCTACAAAACCGGCTGCCAAGACCTTGATAGATGCAACCTTTCCCTCACATTTCACTTTTATCATAATCATTGGACTTTAGATGTGATGTGTTGTGAAATTTCAGGATAATTCGAAATCAAAAATGATCAACCCAATTTTCCCAACTCCGCCATATTCTGATTCTTTTTCTTGAGGACCTTGCAAGTTCTAATCTGTGAATCTGTCTCACCGAAGCAAGCCAGTCTAATATTACTGGGGGTTGTAAGGTGATCCATTTTAAACAGATTTCACGTCTTGCAAGGAGAATCAGCACAAATAAAAGGGAAACTTGTAATTGAGACATATTGTAGCTGGTAATCTCTTCTGGAAAGACCCCAAAAATAACCAAAATCAACTTACCGTAATCTCTTGCCCCAAGACCTCCGAGACAATTTTACCAATATCTTGCCAGAAGCCCTGAATAGGAAGACACTGCCAAAACATATGGGTATCATCCGGATTTTCAGAGGCACACTTCAAACAGACCTTCCGATGATCACCTCCCAATTTAGCCAGTTCTTTGGAGTCCAGTTTGCCCTATGGAGTGTGAACAAATGGTTCCTCTTAAGATAGGCAGCATTGACCACATTCCATAAAATGCGTATCAATACTTGCCATAAGTATGTTACGTTGGTTGAAGGCAAGTCTCTTCTCCAGGACTTCTCCATAAGTACTAAAGGTTGTTCCCCCTTAATCAAAAGCCAGTACCATTTGTTGACCTCTTTATGTTGCAATAGGGGGCCAGTAGAGAAAGTTCATGTTCTTCATTTACTTCTCCTTCTTTTGCTAAATGAGAGGCCCAGCTTGATAACTGGTAAAACTTAAATGTAGAGAGTTTTTGATTTGCTGTATTCTACAGTATATCCATGAAGTTTGTTTCCTTGAAGCAGTTGACCCCAGTTCAAAATACCTTCTTCTAGTAATGGAGTCAATAGACTATCTTTTAAACAGACTGGAGTAATAATAATAATAATAATAATAAAAAACCATTTATTGAGCACCTGGTTACACAGAAGACAGTGTGTCCCCGCGCTAATTGCTGCTAAAATTTCTAGAGGCAGATGATAGTAGAGCCATTGGAGGGAAAAGTTACATAATGGGAAACAGGAATGTCTTAAGTTTACCCCGGAATCTAGTTTCCGAAGGTTCCATGCGAAGATATAGCGGGAGTTTGTTCCACTGTTTAGGGGCCAAATATCTGAATGAGCGGCCACCCATCCTAGCCCTCTTGACTCGAGGAAGTTTGAACAACATCGTGCCGGAAGATCTTAAATTCCGGGTGGAACGGTGTATATTAAGGAGATTCTGAAGATAATCTGGGCCTTTACCTTGTGCGATACGATGTGCCAAACAAAGGACTTTAAATTTGATCCGTTCCCTGACTGGGAGCCAATGAAGCTTTGCCAGCGCGGTCTTCCCAGAGGCTCTACGAGGAAGCCCAAGCACAAGGCGTGCGGCAGCGTTCTGGACACACTGAAGTTAGTGGAGGCCTTTCGCACTCAGGCCTACTAGCAGGGCATTTCCATAATCAAAGTGGGGGGTCACCAAGGCATGGACAATAGTCTTTCTGGCACCTATGGGGAGGAGATCTAAAACCTTCCGAAGGACCCTTAGTACGCTGAGACACCTACCTGTCACCTTGTTGACGTGTGACTTAGAAGAGAGGTCCGAGTCAAGCATAACGCCAAGATTTCTTACCGAATCCACAGGAGTGGGCGGACTACCCAGTTCAGTAGGCCACCACCTATGAGACCAGGCAGATACTGCTTTCCCCACCACTAGCAGTTCTGTTTTTTTGCCATTAAGGCGCAGGCAGTTATTGTTCATCCATGATGCCACTGATGACAAACAGTTGGAAAAATTAGTGGCATCATCACTGTGGTCGGGCGTAAGCTTGAGTATTAGTTGGGTGTCATCAGCGTAACTAACAATGGCCACCGCGAATACCTCCACCACGTGAGCCAGGGGTTCCATATAGATGTTGAACAAAGTAGGGCTCAAACTTGAGCCCTGAGGAACCCCGTGGCTCACCTTCCTAATGGATGACCTGAAGGGTGGGCAATGAATTTGGAAGCTCCTATTGGCCAGAAAGGAACGTATCCACTCCAGTGCTGATCCTTCCACCCCCATCTCAGAGAGTCGGGACAGCAGCGTTGTGTGCAGCACGGTGTCAAACGCTGCACTTAGATCTAATAACACCAACGCTGATGTCTCACCCTCATCTACTAGCTTTCTAAGGCACTCGGTGGAATAGAGAACGGCCGATTGTGTGGAGTAGCCAGGTCTAAATCCTGATTGTGAGGAATGGAGGAGGACTTCCTCCTCAAGATATGCCATAAGCTGCTTATTCACAACCTTCTCTACAACTTTAGAGCAGAAAGGGAGGAGGGAGATGGGGCGGAGATTTTGGAGTTGAGAGATATGGATGTTTGGTTTCTTTTTAAGAGGGATCACCTGAGCAGTTTTCCACGCTTCAGGTACATAACATTCCTGAAAGGACAACGTCACTATATGGCAAATATGGTCAATTAGCATACTTTCCATAACTTCTTTGCAACGTGCCGGAGGGCGTACGTCGCTGGGAGAGCCAGATTGTATGCTATTGATGATAACTAGTAAGTCATGTCTTTCAGGTGTTTTGAAGCATGTAAGATGGGATTTCCTAATGGAACTAGAACTGTCTCTCGGGCCTCTTTGGTGGCCTGAGGGATCGACACTGGGTTTAAAAGTGGCATGGATTTTATCGACTTTTTCTAAAAAGAAATCCGCAACAGAATCACATATCTCATTAGAAAAAAATGTATCTTGAGCTTCCAGTCTAGTAGGAACCGTAAGCTCCTTATAAATAGCAAAACGTTCTTTAGTGGGATTGTCTGCCAGCTCAATCCTGTTTTTGAGATAAGTACTTTTCTCAGATCTTACAAGTTTTTGATATTTTTTTAATTCCAGTTTATAAAGAGCTTCATGTTCTGGAGCGTAGTTTTTTCTCCAGCTCCGTTCCATGGTTTTACATTCAGTTTTAGCCAATTTCAGTTTTTCTGAGAACCATGGTGCAGTTTTGGATTGCCTTGCCGGTGGTTTGGTAGTCCAGGGTGCTACTTTATCCAAGGCGTTGGACATCTAACTTTCATAATTGCTCCATACCTCATGTAAGGTGTCACCTAAGGGTAGGGGATGTTGTGCTAGGGCATTTCCAAATGTTTCTGAGGTAAATTTCTTCCATTCCCTGCGTTTCTGAGGAAGAGGTAATCTAAGTCTAGTTTCTAGGTCACATTCTTAATTTCGAACGGGACGATGCTATGGTCCGACCAAGTCGTTTCGATTGGGGGTAGGACTCTAATACCCTCCCAGTTGGCAAAAATAGGGTCCAAAAGATGGCCAAGTTGATGTGTGGGGGCTGTGGATAACAAATTAACCCCCAAGGGTTTCAGTGCCGTAAGCACAGCTTGCGCCTCTCTAGATTCTATATCATCAAAGTGGATGTTTAAATCACCCAGGATGAGGAACTTTTAATATCTTAGCACAGATTGAGTTGTTAGTTCCAGAAGTTGGTTCCCAAAGTGAGCAGCACTTCCTGGCGGGCGGTATATCAATAGTCCATTAATAATATTCTTAGGTCCAACTCTTATAGTAAAGAAACCACTCTCACTATTAAGTAGTGAGGTCTTAACTAGGGTGCATGCCAAATGTGATTTGTAGATAAGGGCTAACCCCCCTCCACGTTGTTTTTCTATATCCAGCCTAAGTAGACTGTATCCAGGGGGAATAGCTTCAAAAGCATCTGGAGATGAGGCATCATCCATCCATGTCTCTGTAAGAAACATTGCTTCCGGACTTCTGTCTCTTAGCAACTCATAAATCTCAGTTTTGTGCTTAGCCATGGATCTACAGTTTAGTAATATCATATTTAATTTAGTTTCTTCCATCGCGTCACTTTGTAGAGACGGTAGAGTCTGGTTACACGCCTCGCAGTAAGGGGGCAGTGAATCAGCCCGAAAAGTATGGTGGCAACTAGTATTCGGACTCTGGCGTAAGGAAAGCAGATCCTGCTTAGAGTAGTAATGAGAAATATTACAGTGTGTACTTATAGGGTCAATAGGCGCGAAAGGACCAGAGAGACCCGCCCCGCGCCCCGGTCGATCGCGGACGAGCGTAGACGGACAGGACTCTGGCTTGACTCCAGCGCAAATCCGGCGCGCCCGCTGTACGCGTCCGCTGCACGGAGTCATAGCCGTATGTTTTTATACCGGCGCCTCGAGCGCCAGAAGAGGAGATTCCTATCGAAGATGGCCGCCACAGAAATCTTGGCCCGAGCCCCCAGGGATGACGACCTTGCAGTCAGCCGGTCGTTAAGGGTAAAGGCAAGCAAGTAAATCTGCCGCCACCAACCTAATTGTGCAAAAGATGTATTTTAAAATTAAGCTGGTTGCTTCACCCTGAAATCGGTGACTAAATCAGCAGCGTTAGGGTAATGTCTTCGAGCGCCAAGCGCTAATGCCAGGGGCAGTTGCAAGGGGGGGAAGGACACAAGGGAAAAGAACACAGTGAAGTTTAAGAACAATTAAAATAAGTAACCACCCGGCTCATGCCTCAGGGGTCAAAACAACAATCTCCTGAATGAGAGTGCGTCCTTTGTTTTTATACAGGCGCCTCGAGCGCCAGAAAAGGAGATCCCTATCGAAGATGGCTGCCGCAGAAATCTCGGCCCGAGCCCCCAGGGATGACGACCTTGCAGTCAGCCGGTCGTTAAGGGTAAAGGCAAGCAAGTAAATCTGCCACCAGTACCAGGGGAGTTCCAAGTAGGGGCCCCTGCAATATAATATGGGATCTTCAAGATCCTCCTGCACTGACACCAAACTTCACAGGCAGATCTTAAAAGCTTAAGTTTAATTTTCTTAAAATATTTAGGATGCCCAAAATTAAACAAACAGCTTTATCCCCCTGTGGCGTATTTTCTGACATTGCTAGAACCAGGGGAGGAAAACATGAAGAATTGAATAGGAGGGACCTTACATTCTTTAATTGAAAGGCAATACAATAAAAATGGAAATCAGGACCTGCTCTACCCCCTCTTCCTTTGCATACCTCAGCTTCATCCATGCGTTCCTCACCCCCTTATTGGACCATAGAAAACTGTTTATCAACCCTTGTATTTCTTTCAAGGAAAACTGATCAAAAGTTAAAGGGATCACATTGAAAATAAAAGTAATCTTTGGTAAAATTGACATTTTCATCAAATTTGCCCGGCCCAAGATAGACAAAGGGAGCCCGCTCCAAGATCTCAATAATGTGGCCGCTTCTTTACATTTACAATCTAAATTTACTGAGGCCAACTTGGTGATATCTTGGTTAATTTGTATACCTAAATAACTAATCTGCTGTTTAAATGGTACATTACTCAATAATTTGTTCCATGTCATGATTTCTGTCTTTTGGGCGTTACTTCAATAACCTGAGACCCTCCCGAAATTCAACAAGATGTTCTCCAGGACGGGCAAAATGGTAGGGGCATCTCTAGAGAATACCATCAAATCCTCCATATACAGCGCAACCTTTTTTTCCCAGCCCTCCCATCCAAATGAGGCAAAGGTGTTACAAGCCCTAATACTGCAGGCCAAGGGTTCTATATATACATCAAATAATAATGGAGAGATTTGATAACCCTGTCTCGTTACTCGTCATAACTTAATAGATTTAGAGAGGTTGTCATTAAGAATCAATCTGGCAGTTTTATAGATTGCTCTGACAAAGTGCTCGCCCAAACTGAACCACCGAATCATATAGGTTAAAAAGGGCCAGTTCACTCTGTCAAATGCCTTTGCAGCATCAAATGCAAAGACTGTAAGGGGGAGATTATAAGTGGTAGCAATGTCAATTGTCCCAATTAACTCATGTGTTAGGTGATGAAGTTGACGTCGCCTAATGAACCCCTTTTCATCAGGATGAATCAAAGAACTCATTACTGGTTTCAACCTCCCTGCTAGAATTTGTGCAACGATTTTATAATTGCAATTCAGCAGGGAGATAGGTCTATATGACTCACAATTCTTAGGGTCTTTGTTTGGTTTTAAGATCAAAGAGACAACAGCCTCATCCCAAGACTTAGGGACTGGGTTATAATCTGAGAAAATCCTGTCAAGCAGGATAACAAAGACGGGGCTAGTTTTTTCTGCCAAAGCCACATAGAATTTGCTAGGGATACCATCCATCCCCACTGCACTGCCCTTTTTTAGGTGGTTCTTCACCGTCTTAAGTTCTACCAAAGTAATACTCTGATTCAACGTACTGGTTTGGTTTTCTGTGAGGTGAGGTAAAAATAATTCTTCAACATAATTCTTAATTTGAGTCTCAGAAAGCACTAGTTCCTCTGTATACAAGTCCTGAAAAAAAAATTCAAATACCTGTTCCAAATTTTAGGTTATCTGAGGAAATCTCACCTGAATCTACCATAGTTATTTCTTTAATTAGATTCCTAGTTTGGTTTATCCGGGACTCCAAAGCGAGAAGCTTTAAGCACCCCTCACCACCTCAGAGGTTTGACTTTTTTCAAATAGGTAATTAATTTTTCATATTTTTGTGCTCTAACCTACTTCCAGTTTGTGGTGGAAAAAAGTGTACGATCCAGGACAGCGACAAATTTCTGGAAAGTAGACACATTTGCGAATTTAGCAAGAGCTCAAGTGGTAGTTCCCTCCTATGTTTTCCCAAAGAAACTAAGAGCCTCATTTATGAGGTTTTGACATCGGGCAGTGCCGCAAGGAATCTTGCTGCTGTGCCCTACGTAAAAACAAAAGGGCAGGAATGTGCATTATCTATGAGATACAGTGCACTCCTGTCCTTTTCCTCTCCACTGGTGCATGGTGCAATGGTGCCTGCATTGCTGGTGGATTAATTTTGTGCAGGAAGGGACACTTTCCGGCACAAAATCAATCAATCAATTCAGTTGATTTCCTCTTTCTAATTCTGCAGCACACATATAAAAATAAAAAAACAGGGAGAAATGAAAACATTTCTCCTTGGAGAGCCTCCCCTGGGGTGGCATAAGATTCTGATGCATTTTAAGGTTTATGATATCTCCTAATTCTGGGAATGCTTCAGATTCCTGGGTGTTGCATGGGAAAACGCACAGTAACACTCATGGAACGCCCCTTTCACACAGTGTTCTGCATGAAAGGGGCACATATTTACAAGCCCAAGAAAAGCCACGTAAAATAGATTTACGTGGCATTATAAATATACTTGGTCAAATTGAGCCACAGGAATTGCAAAAACGTGATGTTGCAGCATAGCAAAAGTGCTCATCAATGAGGCGCTAACTGTTGAATTAAAAAAATATTGAAAATGAGTTGGAAAGATGGACATTTGTTACAGCGTGTACATCTGTAACCTTTTGCCATGAACGCCAATTTATGAAAACAATATAGCATTAAGTCCGCTGGACCCATAAAGTTTTGAGGATATATAGGGTTTGTAGTTTCTCCAAGATTGCAAGGTACCCTGGGCCAAGAACAGAGTTGCACTGTACAGTGGTTTTCCATTGTGTACCAAGAATAGACCAATTTGTATATTGAAATTTGTAGAGTGAAGAATGGGTATCAAAGAAATCTATGTATTTCTAATATGGGCACACAGTATTGAGTTTAGGGGCAGTGGTTATTTTTACATCGCTGAATTTGTGGGTATGTATACCAGCATGTGATTTAGAGGGTATTTTTCAAAATGTCTTCATTCTTACACATTGGCTTACATTTGAAAGGGTCACAAAAAGAGGAGATACCCTAATACAAGATAGGGACAGGGCGAGTTCAGGTCAAAATCCAAGGATGTCCCTATTCTAAGGCACAGTCTACCAAGACAATGTAAAGAACCTCTTTGAAAGTAAACCCATCAACAACATCAAGAGTAATACAGCAAGAGTAATTAAAAAAACTTAAGAATAATTCAAAAAAGTATTATTATAACGTACGTCTGTTCAACACAAAAAGCAAATACACAATCATATAGTGTCATTAACATTTTTTCATTCATTCATTACAATCAAGAGTTAAAAACAGTTTTTACACATAAAAACATTTCATAATAGCGTTTTAGTAAATAAGGTCGATGCGGCGTTTGGGTGAGTAGACAGATGTTCACCTTCTTCAGGACAGTTTTCTAAATAATGGAAACAATTTATTATTTACACAATCATGTGTTGCTGACGTACCAATGTCACTACTAAACATCATTGTTACCCTTTTCCAATATAAGTTCACATTTCTTTAAAATAATTGTTTTGTAAAAATAGTAAGATCTAAGCATAACATTATTTTTTACCTATTAACTATTCAGTCTCTTTAACAAGCATAACAGTCATGGCTAGGTAATCATAATACATGTCTTTTATTCTTCACATTGTATTCCACAAATTATTACCAACACGGTTAGCATGTATAGTCCCATACCTCTAGTGTAAGGAAGGCTGTGTTTCTTCCTTATCGATAAGTAATAAAAATGGATATCCCAAACTTTAAAACCTATGCATCATGCAGAGACAAATCACAGAGGTAGAGGAACAACTTTAGACTGCCTAGTTAGATCATCAGTCTGTTGTTTAGTTTGCGGAGCTGCACAGCATTTACATACCACTGGGTCAATGCTCAAGACATATAAGTAGTGTTTGTTGGAACCACCGTCTGGTTTTATTAAAACTTGGACTAACTGGGTGACAAAAATAAAAGGTTATTCCCATATCTAGATATAAAACTCCAATTCAATATAGGGACAGGTCAAGAAAAGTTGTTCTTACTTTTCTTAAAAAAAAAAAACAATTCACAATAAAGGGAGCCTGTCGTGGATCATGTTTAAGCCAAGGAATTAGTTGTGATTGGATACAGATCAGACCCAAGTTGGACCAAATATAGGTTTGCACACTGTTCAAAGGAGATATATAGAGAACAGTGGATTATATTCAAATTTCATTTGCATTTATTCACTCACATATCTGTAATATATAGTACTGTGTCAAGGAGTTACTTGAAAAAGATGTGTCTTTGGGCCAATTCTAAATTCACATGACAGGCCTCTAAAGACAGAACAATGGCTTGGGTCAACCTAATGTTTATTACACTTTCTAAATGTAAATGTTCTATATCTCTCGCTTCCTAGTTGTTAATGCTCCGGTCTATCCCTCCTCCAATCAAATTATTTTGCAGACTCAGTTCTCGCAAGAGATACATAGCGCATAGGCCAAATCAGCGATCTATTGTGCGGTTACCCACAATCTGAGTCATTAATTTACATATTTATATTGAATCCATAAACGGTGCAACATCTAGTGGATTACTACACATTTATTTTTTGTCTAGAGACTAACTTTGCCCCCATTAGGTCAAAGAATATATAGGGGCAACTGTTTATAAAACAATTATAGGGTGTCCTTTAAAAGTTTCATCGGACCATTCTTGAAACATAGTTATCGTGCGTTTAAAAAAAAAAAGTCTCCCATGAGTATTTCCTTCGTGACTATTCGACAAAAGTCTATATTGACGAATTCGAGAAAAGCAAATCCGCTCTAATTCTCTTAGAGTCGTTTCAGCGTAACGCTCACCTCGTAAATGAAAAACGGCCTCCCTGCATCCAACAAAAGCACTTCTGGGTTCCAGTTTGTCTTGTTGCTACCACAATGTCTGTTCAAGTACATTGCGCGGGAGTCAAAGTTCCACTTGTTATCCAGGGAGCTTTATACCAAATTATACGTTTAGTAACAGGGTGCCCAGCATTAATGATGAAGAGTTTTAGAAACCACTCTGTTACGTATATAAATTGTGAGACATTATTCATTGAAATCTTGCCTATATTAATAAATACACTAAAATGAAAGTCTGCCCTTTGTTAATTAGTATTAAGGGCTTGCAATATTGTTTTACAAGGCACATAGTTATTACCACTCGATTTTTACCAAGATAAGCCACTACAGGTGCTCACTAGAGGTGAACATCGTCTGGTTGGTATGGTGGCCATCTTGGAACGGGATGTCAATATTACGAAAGTGGCCATTGTATAACCGGATAACATTATTGTCTTGGATTTCTCAATCAGCATTAAAACATGATATTAAGTTGTATCGTAGAACAAATGGAGAGATAATCTTAAAAATTTAAAATTAACCTCATCCTAGTAACTCCTCAGGTCCAGATAAATAAAAATGTCTGCACCATGATCAGCCTTCCACCATATATGCAGGCTATTATTCCTTAACACTTATTCTGCAAAAGCTATCCAAATGCATATGGATCATATTATATTATGGGCATAGAGTGTTCACTTGGAGCAAAATATAATAGTGCAAAAACATTGATTGCTCCAGAGAATGAAAATGCGAATTAACTGCCCCCTTTGTCCGCTAGTTTTATGGTCAGATTGTGATATTTTCTAAGGATTTTAAGGCTAGTTGTTCCCGTTTACTCAAATTGTTGTTTACCCAGATTTTTTTATTGTACAGATCATCAATACTTTTTTTTTCAACAACGTGTTCAAATACTTCAATGTCTATATTGACAAGATTAATCTGTGGGTTTCATATTGATTTCGGTTTAAGCCCTGACTTGTTATTAACTTGGTTTCTTTTTTTACCCTTGAAGAAGGCATTCAATCTAATTTTTCTAAAAAAGCTCTGTAAATCCCTCACCAAATTGTATTTATCAATGGGTAACGCAATGGCATAACCTAGACCTTTCTCTAAAATATCAACTTCATCTTGTGATAGGGCTCTTTGCAAAATGTTCAAAATAGGAGCTTTTTCTCCTAGTCCCATTTTTTCTGGCTTCCTGTATGCATGTTGGGACGTTGTTGGAACTGATTCTGGGGGTTGAAATACCCTCTCTCCCTCCCTCTTTCCCTTGTGGGTCCAAAGTTCTTCTGTTGTTGTTCTAAAAAAGTAACGACTCTCGATTGGTACTAAGGCCAGACTCTATTTCTTGATTGAAGTGTCAAAGAACCTCACATTCTTCCCTGGGAAAATGTCTAGTTGGCTTTAACCATGGTCTTCTGTTGGTATTATCTTCTCTTGATCTGTCATAAAAATATTTTTGAAGATATGGATTTACAGACTGAAGATTATAATTGGAAATATCTTTGCTGAGTTTGTTTGATTTCTTATTAACCATATATTCCCTATATCCTACAACATCACTGTGAATTTCATCAAGCTTTTTTTTAGCTTCCTCTAATACAGTGTTTCCCAAACGGTGGTCCGCAAACCCCCAGGGGTCCCTGACACATTCCCAGTGGGTCTGCAGGCAGCAGTTTTAGCTCCTTCGGCACTCATGACAGTCACCGAGGCACTCGTCACCAGCCGACTGGACTACGGAAACACCCTCTATGCCAGAACCACAGCCAAGCTACAGAAAAGACTCCAACGCATACAGAACACCTCCGCCCGACTCATCCTGGACATCCCCCGAAGCAGCCACATCTCCGGCCACCTGAAGGACCTGCACTGGCTCCCCGTCAGCAAGAGGATCACGTTCAGGCTCCTCACTCACGCACATAAATCTCTCCACGACCTGGGCCCAAAGTACCTCAACGACCGCCTGACCTTCTACACGCCCACCCACCAGCTACGTTCTACAAGCCTCGCCTTCGCCGCCGTACCACGCATCCGAAGAGCAACCGTCGGTGGCAGATCCTTCTCCTACCTGGCGGCCAAGACATGGAACTCCCTCCCCATCCAGCTTCGGCTGACCCAGGACCATCTGGCCTTCAGGAGACAACTCAAGACTTGGCTGTTTGAGCAATAGCAGACCCCTTCCCCAAGCGCCTTGAGACCCTGCCCGGTGAGTAGTGCGGTATACAAGTGCTATGATTGATTGATTGATTTCATAAAAATAGTACACTAAAAGCTCATCATTTTTGCACAAACAATAAAGAATAGAAAGAGATATTGGAGGAAATGGCCTAACCAAGTTTTCCTTTTCAGCTTGGATGAGCCTTACTCCAACAGAATGTATATATCAACAAGTGTGCTTTAGTCAATCCTTAGTCCAAAAGTTGAGATATAAAAACCTAGAATAAAAGAGTTTAAGAATTGCATTTATATTTAAAAGTCACAGAATTAATAGTTGCATTTATCAGGTTTTTGTTTCAATTTTATGATATAGATACTACTGGTCCTTCTTAACCTTGGGCTTTTCCAAAGCCCCGTAGTTTTCAAGGCAATGAAGGAGAACTTTAATATGTCAGGCGTTTACCTGTTTTAAAAAAGAAGAGGCCGATCTCGGGACCAGACAGGGTAAGCCCCTGTTTTAGACCTGTTTTATGGTGTGCCAGGTCTCTTCATTTTCTCCTCTGCCACCACCATAAATTGTACAAACCGGCATGCCAGCTGTATGTCTCCTCCACCAAAGCAAGCCTTCACTGCTTGCCTGCTGGTTTTTATCCTCTTGGTGTTAAAGATAGATTTCAGGAACAAGCGTCGTTCTAGGTCCAGACCGTGGCAAATGCTTAGTATATGCATGATACTCTCTTCAGCTTCCCCGCAGAGGCTGCACTCAGTTGTTTCTGCGGTTTGCTTCCATGGTGGTAACTGTGGGAGGAAGTCCCAATCGAAAACGGAGGTATTTCTCTTTTAGCCTCCTGCTGAAGCCCGCACGCAGGTAGTCTTGAGGGCCAGGAGTTGCATATCTCAGCAGCACGCACCAACAATGGGACCTTCTCCTGAGCGATTCTTTGTCTTCAAGTACTGATAGATTTTTTATTGTCTTATTTACCAAAAACTTAAAGCTGTTCTGCATTCCCATAGTTGCCCGGGGTTCCTTCAGGCCTAGGCAGTTTATGGATGCGGTGAGGTAATTCTTTGCGGTGCAAGCTCTGCTTGAGTTTATCTCTTTCCATAGATGGAAATTCAGAGAGCAGTTATCGGAGCTTCTAATCCTAAACCAGCATTTCACATAAGCAGTGTTGTGAGCTATTTTTTGTGACTGTAGGCCAAGCTCCAGCCTGATTTGCACGGGAGAGACATAATTTGGTAGGCTAAAGATTATTCTTGCTGCTCTTACCACAGTTAGTTCCAAAGTCTCTTCATCTTTTCCCCTGAGGCATTCGCTTCCGTATGTAATAGCTGGAATTAGCTTTGCTTGTATTACTTGTAGTAAGGGGTAAAAGCTTGGCCCCGCAGTTTTATGTTTCAGAGATTTTAGAGCTACAGCTATGGAATTTCCTCTCCGTTTTATGGCTTCTTTTTGTGGCCTGAAGGTACCTTTCTCATCAAGATTCGCCCCAAGGTATTTGTATTCTGACACGACTTCCATAGGTGCACCTGCCAGGTTCTAGTGAAACCCGGTTATATTCTTTTTCGGGTTAAACCGCATGATTTTTTACTTATCTAGGTTGATGGTTAAACCATTAGATGCAGCATGATTGGCAGTTGTATTTAGCAAGTGCTGAAGCCCAATTGGAGTATGGCTAATTAGGACGACGTCATCAGCATACAGTAAGTTAGAGAGTAACAGCCCGCCTAACCTCGGTGCATGAGAAGTGCTGTTGTTTAATTCTGTAGAAAGGTCTGCCATAAACAGGTTAAAAAGCGTGGGGGCCAGCACGCAGCCCCGCTTCAGTTCGCTAGATGTTGGTATTCTCCTTGACAGATATTCTCCGGTTCCTAGTTTTATTTGAACCCAAGTATTAGTATGTAGATGGATTATCTGTTTTAATAGTGCTGCCGCAATTTCCATCTTTGCTAGTTTAGCCCACAGCTTTCGCCTGTTTATACTGTCGAAAGCAGCCGAATAATCAATGAAGCAGAAAAATAGGGGAAGATTTGCTGCTTTGGCACCGTCCATCAATAGCGTCAGGGCAAGTAGATTTGTGATGGTCTCAGTGCCTTTAGAGAAGCCTGTCTGATTGATGGGGATGAGGGATTAGTTCGTCCAAAAGCAGACCGGCTTGGTATTTCGCCTCATCATCAATTAGTGGTACAAGTCTGTAGCTAGTAGGTTTATTCTTATCTCCCTTCTTATAGATTGGAGATATTATGGAGTCTTTCCAGGAGTCTGGGATGCCAGCCCCTTCTTCTATGGAGTTGAACACTTGTAATATTGCAGCAGCCCTGTAGTTCGGATCAGTTTTAAACAATATTGGGGCGATACCGTTGGGGCCAGGTGCCCCCTCTGGCCTGCCTTTGGCTACTCGGTATTTAATCTGCAAACTTGTGAATTGCAGTTCTTTATTGACCTTCTGCTGATGTTTCCATGGGTGCTCAGCTTGTCAGGCTGTCCTGACCCTGGTTGTGCTGTACCGGAGCTTTCCCCTATTGGGTTAAAGGGATTGTGGAGGTGGCCTGCCCAAGTTTCCTCTTTTAGGTGGGAATTGATTGCCTAAATGATGTATTGTTCGCCAAAATTTAGTGCTTTGATATGTCTTTGCATCAAACAGGAGTTTTCCCCACAAAGTTTCTTCTGCTTTCCTTTTTGCTTGCCAGATCGTTTTCTTCTTTGTTGCTTTTAATTGTGCAAGGGTTTTTTTTTGCAGAGTAATTTCATTACTCCTTTGTCTTAACTTTCGTCTAGTTTTATTTATATCTTTATTGAGGGCCCTCAGATTTGGTATACACGAGATTGGTAAGTGGTTGAGTTGGTTTCCCGCTTGAGATCTTACAATCTGTGTATTTGGCAATCGTATGTCTGGCACATGGCCCTCTGATCTTTTGGCAAGTTGTTCCCCTAGTTGTTTTGTCACTGTTTCCCAACGGGATTTCGCGTTACTATGTATCTCTGCTTGCTTTTCTTAGATTGACTTTGCTATGGGTTGGAGTTTGTCAGGTTGGCTAGTTTTGCAGTTAAGCCTACTGAGATTCACTGTATAAATAGTTGCAGGATCCTCCACTGGGAAGATCGAGGGCCTCTACTTTATACACAGTGAAATTTCCTGGGGCTGATGGTCGCTATGCTCTTTTGTTCCAATCCTATAACTAGAAATCCTGCTAAACAATTGAAGAGTAACCAGTGTGTAATCTATTGTAGAGCTTACCATAGCTTTGTGATAAGTTGCCGTGGGAGGTTGGTCCCCCAGAAAGCGACCATTTAGTACCACAAGGCTTAAGTGCTCCATGTCCTGTATACAATTCCTAGACTGGGCTGTCAGCTTTATCTTTCTGCCCTGTACATGGGTGGGGATCTTCCCTGCTGTAAGTTGTTCCTCCAGCTCGATTTCCCTCAATTGTGGTCCTAATAAATGCATATTGAAATCCCCGGCCAGTACAAGCTTGGTTGTTGACTCTTCCGAGAGTAACTTTGTTATTTCCCTGCCCACCATTTTGACTCCTCTGGATTTATCTCATGGGTGAATGTAAATATTTAGTACAATAATTTGTTGTTTAGTGTTGCTCTCTTCTATGTCCAGTGCAAGAATTTGAGGCCCATTTTTTGGGGTTTAGTGTGGAGCCAACTTCTATTGTCCCCCTTATGGTGCTAATTGAGGAGTAAATGGAAAGGCCCCCCTTTAGGTGACCAAATTAGGCTCCTTTGGTTGCTGTGAGATGATGGGTTTTATAGCCAAGTAGGTGCTGAGGTTCTTCCTGCCACGTCTACTGCATTAGAATTAAGTCAAAGACTTGGATATAAGAGAGAAATTCTGTGTCTGATACCTTGTTTCCCAAACCATTTACATTTCATGAGCATATTTGAAGGTTTGGGCCATCCTTGCGGTCTTTGATGGAACTAAGTCAGGTGCCCTCTCCTTGTGAGTTTATTGTTCTAGCTAGCCAAGTCCAGTTGTTCGGTTGGGGTTCGTCAACCTGTCATTTCCCTTCCGATGAATGCACATCCATGCTCCGCGCCCCTTTGAGGACCGATTGGGCGATCCTGATATGTGAATAGTCTGAGTCAACTGGTCTATTAGGTATTAGAGGATCAGGGTAGCCCGGTTGTTGGTATCAAAGTATTTTGATTCCCCAGGCTTTTAATTGGGCATCCTCCGCTAGGATCCTCCTTACCATTTCCTCTGAGGCCCAAGTTGCCTTGGTCATCTCTCTTTTTGACAGCTCTTCATTGGTTTTGAACTCAATTCCTTCAAGATCAGCTGAGTTGATGTCTGCAAAGCTCCTGATTGATTGAATCAGACGCAAGATGTTCCCTCTATTAAGGGTGTCCCCCTGGCCTCTTGATTTGAATTCAGGGATGAATAAGATTGCTCGGCTCTGCTGGTTCGTGGTGTTAATGGTAAGGTGCTTGGTCTGATTTAACTGGCCTGTTAGTGGGGGGCATGCTTTTGTCCAGCAGGCGGCTGTGCAAGAGTGTTGTTAGTTATCGGGTTGCCGTTTCTGTCAATCAGCGTGGTTTCTCTCCCCACTGAGTGGTCTTGCGTGGGCTGTTCTACTCAGAGGGCTACTACCTTCAGTTCTGGGGTTTGCTGTGATACCTCGAAGGTCTGTTTGTAACCGGTGTGCGTATGTGTAGTACTGTTAGTTGTCTGGACCGGGTTACTGTTTTTACCGGTCGATATAATTTTGCATCCCGTGCGGCAATTTTGCTTAAGTCACTCTACTGCGGGCGCTTTCACCTTTGGTTCGGGTGTCTCCCTAAATACCTCGGGGGACATCTCCTGGGAGGCCTTTGTGATTGAAAGGCCCACTTTGCTATCTGTCTTTAGCGAGCAGAGTTCAGAGATAGCGGTGTTGACCAAGCTTGAAGTCCAAAAATCTGGTCCATTAAGAGGGAAGTAATCCGTTATGTTCTTCTTCTTGTTTCTCCTTTTACTCTTTTTCTTGAGATTTTGGGTCCGCTGCTCCTTGATTTGCCCATTTTCTATGGCTTGGATGCTGGGGGCTTGAGCTATCAATGGTTCCCCTTCTGACTCCTGCATGCGTTCACATTGCTCTATGTCGCTGCTCGCTTCCGAACCATTGTTTCCTTTACTGGTTAACCTTTCCGCTCAAGATGGCTCTGTTTGCTGGCCCTCTGCGGCATCTGATGGTTTCAGCCAGCGAAGACTTGAGCAGATATTAGATCTATCCTCCTTGATATGGGTCTTTGAGGGGTATTTATCCCTGCCCTTCTCCTCAGGGGCTTGTTCTCTAATGACAGTTGACTCCATAATGTATTTTTTGATGGTTTCTTGGGAGTTTGTCCTGGTGATGTCCGTTAAGTTCCTAATGTCGCTCATCAGATCCCCCATTGCTACAGGCAGTGTGGATAGTTTGTCCACTATGGTGTAACAGGTACAGTGCGCTTGTGTTAATTGTGTTCCGTCCTGCACCCTGTGTATCATTTCAGCCATGTTTGTAAGTCTGTGGTCAATGTTAGCAACATGATTAGCAACTGAATTAAGGATAGTTAGTTGTACATCCATTTTGTCCGAATGAAATTGCATTGCCTTAATGGACAGCTGCATAGTATCCAATAGGGACGACCACAGCCTGCCTGTGTCTAAGCTGTTCGTGTCCTTGGGTCGGATTCGGTACCCACTATGGGACTCTGAGTGCCTTGTACAAGAGGTGATTAGTGTGTCATGGTGCTCCTGTTCTGGCCCCATGTTGGGCCGGCTGCTATCAGACTCCAAGTTTGGCAGATCTGGCTCACCCCAGTCATGGATCATAATGGTTCCTGTTCGGTTTTCAGGAGATTTGTTACTCAAGCTGCCAGCAGATGTCATTATAGTTTTCCTTTTAACATCTGGCCCGTAGTGCTGTATTCCATTACTTGCCGCATCCCGTTCTACCTCCTTTCCTCCGGGAGTACTTGAAAACCACAGGGCAACTAGGTCAGGATCCAGAGTGGAGGAGGTTTGATCTATGATTCCCTGTGCCCCATGTGAGGAGTGATGCTCGTCCACCATTGATAATAGGATAGGATAGGATACAGGTTTATAAAGAGCTCTATTGCCGTGCGTGTTGGCGCTGATGTATGTGAAAGGATCCAGCAGCTACATCTTCAAAACAGACTAGGTGGTGGAAAACAGAAGAGTTTTGAAGTCTTTCCTAAACATCTTTCTATTAACTTGAAATCTCATAGCCATGGGCAGTCTGTTCCATAAGTGCGCTGCCCCATTTGATAAAGTCCTACCTCCCCACCTTGCCCGCCTAATCTTGGCAGTCTTAAGTAGACCCAAGTTGGTGGATCTTAGGGCGCGTGAGGGGGTATAAGGCATAAATAATTTGGAAACCTCAGCAGCACCGCCTCCATAAAGCGCTTTGTTAACCAGGCACAATGCCTTAAAATCCACACTCTGCTGAACCGGAAGCCAATGCAGCGATTTAAAACCTGCTGTAGTTTAACCGCCCCTGGGGATATTCAGAAGCAGCCTTGCTGCTGCATTCTGAAGAGACTGGAGCTTTCCCATCTGTGTTTTGTCTATGCCTATAAAAAGTGCATTGCAATAATCAAATTTAGATAGGAAAAGACTCACCATTACTGTCTTTTGTGGCCCATGTGAAATAAATGGAAAGATCTTTCTCAAAGTTTTTAAGAGAAAGAAACAGGATGAAGTCAGACTATTAACTTGGGCAGAGAAATTCAGCGGGTCATCAAAAATGACCCCGAGGTTCCTGACCTTAGAAACGGGACAAGGACAATTTCCAGCTACAGGTGGCCACCAAGAATCATTCCACATGGAGTGTCCACCTCCAAATTCTATCACCTCCGTTTTATCTGCATTAATCTTCAAGTAGCTATGATTCATCCAGGTATTGATCTCGGAAAGGCAAGCGTGAAATTTAGTAGCTGTGACTTCTGGTTGCTTGCACATGGAAATAACAAGTTGCGAGTCATCAGCATAAGAAACCAATGCGAAACCATACCTTCTGATGAGCCTAGCCAGCGGGTGACATAAATATTGAACTATGTAGGGGATAAAGCTGAACCCTGTGGGACCCCACATGGATGATGGAAACTCTCAGTCTTCAATCCGTCCCACACCAGATTTTGTTTCTTGTCCTCCTGAAATGAGGAGAGTAAGGCCAGGGCAGTACTCTCAACCCCCAGATCCTTCAGCTGCTTCACTAACACCGTGTAATTCACAGTGTCAAATGCTGCCGATAGGTCTAGGATTATAAGGACAGCCCGGCCTCCACCATCCACAACCTTCCGTTTCTCCTCAGTTGCAATAATCAAGGCAGATTCGGTGGAATGACAAGCACGAAAGCCATGTTGTGTTGAGTCTAACAAATTATTTGTATTCAGATAATCACCCAACGCCCTATTTAATGATTTCTCTATGACCTTTGCCACCTTGGTAATCCAGCAATCGGGCGGTAATTCTTCAAGACATGTGGATCCAAATTAGGCTTCTTAAGCAAAAGTCTAATGGCCAGTTTTTTCCACATTGTAGGGTATGAACCTGTCTCCAGGACTTGAATAATAAGGGGAGTCAGCCTCTCACAAATCTTCTTGGAGGCCAAATGCATAATGACAGGAGGACATGGGTCCCTAGGAGAACCTGATTTTATGGATAGGAGCAACTTTTGCACCTCCTCATTTGAAATCTCCGGGAAGCAGGACAATCTGCAGTGTGTTAGAGGAACGTCCTCCTTTGGATGCTAATTCGCATCGCAGGTCCCCTGCATATTTAGAAGGTTGTCATGTATTACTTGCACCTTATTTTGAAAGAAGAGGGCCAGGTTTTTACACATTTCCAGATCTGCCTTAAAAACATTATTTTGCTGTGACAGATTTAAATAGTCCCTAATGGAATTTCCCGCATCTTCAATTTTAGTTGTAAAATAATGTTTTTTAGCCACAATTATTGCATTTTTGTATTGCTGGAGTGTGTTATTATAGATTACTTTCTTACTCTCACTATAATCTTGTTTCCACGAATTTTCTGCTCTCCTACATTCCACTTTTAAACCTTTAAGCTGAGGGCTATACCAAGGCGAAGATATCCTTGACCTTTTTACTGTTAACAATTTCTCAGGGGCTACCTGATTAGAAGCTGCCACAAGCCATTCATTAAACTGGAAAGCTGCTTCATTACTATCAGCTGTTAGTGGAGCAGGACCAAGATCCAATGCCAGCTCAAAATCACTGCCCTGAACCTTGTTCCATCCACGGACCTTTATTCTACAAGGTTTGGTGCCAGGACATCGAATGGTTCTAATAGTAAAATGAATAGTCTTATGATCTGTCCATGCTAAAGTAGATATATCTATCAGCTTAATGTCCGGGTTATTCGTAAAAATACCATCCAGAGTATGGCCTGCCCTGCGAGCCGATTCTGTTACTAATTGTGCGAAACTGAAAGCCGCAACAGTATCCAACAATTTAACAGAGTCTGCGTTGTTTAACAGTTCTAGATGATAGTTAAAATCGCCCAGTATAGTAAGGGGGAGGGAGTCGGTAAAAGACTCCAAAAGCGTCTGTAAAGCTTGGGAAAAGGCCAACCTAGCCCCAGGAGGGCGCTATAAAAGGATCCCCTGGAAGGAGGTGAAATTATTTATTTTTATACAAAAATGTAGTGCCTCTGCCGTCAGGACAGATATAGGTTCTGTCCTTACCTTCAAATGCTCTAGGTAAATAATGGCTATTCCAACACCTCAACCCTTTTCTCTATCTTGTAACATAATTGCATATCTCTCTGGCACAGCAATGTTCCAGTCAGGGCCAGCAGTACTGTCCGTCCAAGTTTCCGTCATGAAAAGTATGTCTGGGGAAGATGTCTGGGTCAATTCCTCCAGCTCATATTTGTGTTTCCCCATTGAGCGTACATTCAATAAAATGCATTGCGCAACACGTTGATTTATACCTTGTAAACCATTAATTGATCCCTCCTTGTTGATAATCCTTGGCGCTACCCCCCTCCCTCTAGTATTATCTGGCTCCCCAGGTTCAATCGCCTGTTGTCTCCCGATCCTGTTCTTATGTTCAGAAGCATTATTGCTACCGGGCGTAGGCTGGAAAAAGCAATCAGCACACATAATTGTTCCTCTTGTTTCATAGTGTGCTCTGTTATGGTCTCTTGTGCAGCACTTATGACCTCAGCAGTTGAACATGTAGAGGAAACGTCCGAAGGAAAAGAGGCTTCCCCTCCTTTAATTTTTGCAGGTGCTTGGAGTTTAAATCTCCTCTTCCTATCGCTATTGTGACTAAGGGTTCAAGTGGTTGGCCTGTTCTTACTTTGGATGGCGTGCCAGAAACTCTTGGCGCAGCTTGACTTAAGCCAATCAGTGTACCTCCCTCTTTGGCTTTTACGGGAGTCCAAGGGACTTTGTTGAGTGAGGCTGCCCTTAGTGTATTTAAATCTGGCCCTTCTTCTTGGGTGCCCTCTTACCCTCACCCTTGCCATCTTTGTCATCCTTTTTTTCCTATTTGCTGTTGTTTTGAATAAGGTGTAGACTCTGGGAAGAGGGGAGAAGGGAGATCACTCAAACTTTCGTTATTGAGAGTTATTGCTGCTCCTGTGTCTTTTAGGAATGAGAATTTAGAATAGACTCTGGGCTGAAAGCCGCCACTACACATTGCACGTATCTGCGTTTGTTTGTCGTCTAGTGCTACCAGACTGCAATGTGATGCCTTCTCGTCCATAGCCTGTTTCTCATTGCTGGGGATCTCGCTGAGGCCTTTGCTCTTCCTTTTCCTCTTGCTGAGTATAGATGTACCTGACCGCCTCTCTTTCCCTGATCTCATTTCTTTTTATACTCCTTAAGGCACTTTTAAGTCTCCTGAGATCTCCTTGGTTGTTTGATTGATTTTAATAGCCTTAGGATAGCCTTGAGATGCCCTTATATGTTTGGTACTTCTGGCGTCTGCTCGAAGGTAGTTTCATCCAGACACCTATGAGGGAGGCTTGAGCAATATAACATGTTATGTATCAGGATAACCCATAAGTATGTGAGGGCACTTTAAGCAGATTAGGACATATTTTTACCCACTTTAATTTTCTCTATGTTCTGATGCTAGGAAGTTTGGTTCTAATCACTGATAAATCAAACTATTGACACCTTGAGATTTTTCTGGTTTTGACACTGTTTCCTATCTTTACATTGTCAGCATAAAAATTGAACTATGGTTTATGCTGTAGATTCAATGTTTAACTATATGTAGTTGTCATACATTGTTGGTGTTTAAGCCTGGCTCGAGGATAGAAACCTTTGACTGTATAATTTTTACAAAATGGGTACCTTTTGTTTTAATACTTGGTTTTAATTATTGAAAAGGGCATGTAACCTCTTGACTATAACCATGTTTATATATTTTTTGTTTAGTAAACCACTGTGACGGAGTCCAGACGAAGGCCTAGCCGAAACGCGTTGTTTGTCAACAAGCCGCCATTCTCTGTGCATTTAGCTATCTGTGATTCATGAGTTTTTATTATATACTCCCTTTGACTAAAATAGAAAAAAAAAAATGATGCATGTACAAATGAATTGACATTATGACAATTGTGTTATCTAAAATATAAAGTCATGAAACCATTTGAAATGTATCTTCTGTCTAAGGAAGAGAATATATATGGTTCATAGAATATCATTCAGAAGTAAATTTCTTCAAAAAATATATAAGAATATTAAAAAGAAAATAATAAACAATCTATACTTATTGTGTATTAGTATTTGTGTTTCCAGTATAGATATATCAATTTAGTCTAGAGTTAGGATGCCATCTTAAGGTATATACAATTTACCCGGTGTTTTTCATTTTCCAAAGTTGCAGGGGCCTCAGACCATGGGAGTGCAGCTGAGTCATTGCTCCTTGGGCTGCTCGAGCTGGTTGAAGGCAGATATATCAGTCTGGCATTGTGCGTCGGGATGTCCTTGTGGTCAGGAGCATGCAGCTTGCAGAGGTGATTTTGGTACAGCTGGGCCACTCACAAAGTGGGTCTTAGGCGTCTCACTGTCACTTGATTGGTGCTTGCTTCCTGGGCAGCTGAAATGCGTGAAGAACTCATTCCGTTGCAGGGTGCGGGGTCCTGTCCCCCAGTTACTATTGCGGTACAGCTCTGGTAGGTCCTAGTGTCCCCAAACGTGTTGGGGGGAAAAATCTGACCCTTCAGAGCTGGTGTACCACTTTTGGTCTGGGTGCCGCATTGGAGTCACCTGGGAACCGGAAGTTGGTAAGTCCGGAGTCTGCAGTTCGGTGGCAGCTGTCCCAGAAAGCAGAGCCTCTGCTCAAAGGGATGTACTTTGGCAATTTATCAAAGACTGGGGGTGCTCCAGAGTTCTTGGAGTCCTCACAGTGGAAAGGCAAGGTAGCACACCATAATTGTCGAGTCCTTCAGGTAGCAGGTAGTATGTAGTACCAATTTTTCTTCAGCAGGGCTTCAGTTCTTGGGCAGCAGCTCTTCTTGGTCCTGTTCTTCTTTATGTCTGTTAAATCTCAGGTGCAAGGTCCAGGTATGCCACCTAAATACTGAATTCATGGGTGTGAAAGGAAGAGAGAGGTAGTAGCCAATGGACGACCTGGTTTTAGGGTGTCTACACCCTCTAAGTAACCACTTCCTGTTGTAAGGGGCCCTGCTCTAGCCCTGATAGGTTTTTTAAATACTTTTCAAGATGGTGGTTTTTCAAAAGTGGGGTCCACATCACCTGCCACACCTTAGGGGCTGAATGTGGGCACACCTCCTCATCTAACTTATTTTTCTGCATTTTCTCCCACCAAAAGTGGAGCAGGAAAGGGGGATTGGCATCCTCTATGATCTGGAAATGTTTGGGTTTCATTTCAAAGGTGACATCACCTTTGAGGCTTCCAGCCTCAGAAGCCCATCCTGTTCTGATGGAGATTAGAAATGCCTCTGCCCAGAGTAGTTTTTTTTCTGTCTGGCTAAAACTAGGCAGAGACCACACAAGTGCTTGACAGGTTTTCACGGGCCATCTGAAGGGTCTCCTGTGTGCATTTATAAATAAATCCAGCACTAGCATCAGTGACAATTTAATAATGTGAGATATTTGGTACCAAACATCTTAGGGTACAATGAAGTCATCATGGAGCTACGAAACTCCTAATGACACGTATTCAGCCCATGAAATCTTTATGACTTCCCTGTGCACTAACAGTATCCAAAAATGGACTTGATATTGAAGGGTCATATCTGCTCAGGGAGATATGTCCATACATGGGTTGTAGTGCACCCTGCCTTAAGGGTTGTGATTTACTTATGCCTAATGAAGTGTATAGGGGCACGTCACACAGGGTTGTGTGTTATGTCGACTCTGCAGTTTTCTCTGGACCATGCCACACAGCCTGGAATGCCAGTTTGCATGGTCTTCGTAAGGGGTCTCTGGGGTGGCACAATTTGTTCTGCAGCCCTAGTGGGCCCTCTTCAGCCCTCTTGCCCTAGGTACTATGGGTACCATTCACCTGGGACGTATAGGGGTAGCTGAAGTTGAGCAATCTGTGGTTTACTTTTTAAGGACAGAACACTGCTACTGGGAGCCTGGTTCGCAGGGATCCTGTACAATTCAGTTAAAGTTGCCTCAAAACACAGGCAAAAAATAGGGGGGTAAAGAACACCCAGTTTCTCACAATTCTGGCTCCATCAAGTGGTTTATGGAGTGTGACAAGTAGCGTAAGAGATATTGTGTGTCACTGTGTATTTAGTGTCCAGTCGCATCTTACATTGTAAAAGTATTTGGGGATTTATGTAAGAAACTGAGTTATTAGTAAAGACGGTGAGAGCTCCATTCACAAAATAAAAACAGTACTCCTCAGGACATCCATTAAAGCCATTAAATAAAACCTGTGCTTAACCCTCTGGTAGATTGGCACAAATTCAGTCTAGTTTAAATTAGAGGCAATGTATGAAGTATTTATGCACCACTAAAACAGTAATAAAATGAAAAAATAAGAAAATCCCAATATTATGGAAAAATGAGGGTAAATTGTCATACATACAATGGCACCAAAACAACAACAATAAATAGTGAAACCAGAGTTATGATTTTTGAAAGTTTCAGTTGAAAACAGCACCAAAAAGTGCAAAATGTCTCTCGCGGGTAACTGGTTACACTGGACCAGGTCAAGGTCACAAGTTTAGGCTGACCACAATAGAGTGTGGGTCAGATACAGGAAACAGGTTCATCCCAGTGAAGAGTTTACCTTGTCGAAGTCCAAGTCTACATGAAGAGCATTAACTGAATTATTGCGTTTGTGGGGGAAATAAAGTCAATGACCATGCTAGAAGTGGTCATCACTCGAACTTCAAACAAGCAAGAGAAACATGGGGTCGCTGTTTGGCATGAAAACAGGTCACTGTCTAAATTTCGCATAGGTGTGTCATGTGTTTTCTTCATGACCTATTGCAGTTCTCCCTAATAGCACATATATTAGGCAGCATTTCACTTGTACACATTACTATATGAACATACTTGCTTTGTGCCAACACTGAACTTTCACATGGAACCTGCATATGTTTGTGCATTCTGTTCTTTTCCTCAGATTTAGTCTAAACACCCTAGACAATATCCAACAAAAAGGCCCCTTGTTATTCTCACTGATCAGGCACTAGCACCTAGACATAAAACAAGAATTTGGCTGCTGTTTATGAGCACACATGCCTTGTCATATACAAGTACAAGCGAGTAAGAAAACACATGATGCGAGTGTTCTGAGACAAGATATTTTCAGCTGTTGAGATGTAGAGCATCCATCTGTATATGTTAAGGTATAGGGTCCGCAACTAATCTCAGAGATCTTTGATATATAATCATTTAGCTTCAGTAGGAGATGGAGTTTAGGCTGGTCTGTCTTATACTATGACAGGACATTTTTATAGAATATGGTTCAATGGCCATGCTATCAGCACTTTTGAAATGCATTTGTCTTCTAACTGTGGTACGAATACTGCATTTTAGGATTCTACAGTTTGCAAAAATATTCTAAACTTCCTTCATGTCTTTTGCTTATTTTATTGTAAATGAGTATGAGAGAGAGAGGAAAAGGGGTATCCTGTTACTATGATACCTGGGAGGGTTAAGAGTGTTGAATTTTGGGGTGCAAGTTCACTTGTCTCTCTAGTAAGGATAGGAGGACAAGTGAAGTACTATAGCTTGTCGGACTCGGGCTCATGGATACTGAGGTTGTATGGTGACTCAGTCCCTACCTACTGATTTTCTATGGTCCCAAGTATAGTTCTGTTCCTGAGCAGAATCCCTGCAACATGATGCCACCAACATTTGGTCAGGTACTTGTGCTTTTCCACACTAATCTAACACCTTCAGAGACGTCTGTGGTTTTAAGGATTTGTCCTCCACAGTTTTTCGAGATTGCCTAGTTCTGCCACTTTTTCAAGCTTAAATAATGAAAGGTTTGAACCCTGTTTGTGCTTATCTTTGAATCTATTATAAATCAAACATAGCACAGCCCATTCCTATTGCTATTAATTGTTGCACAGTGATTTCTCGGTGTTTACTGCAAAATGAAGTCCCTAATGAGGGAGTTCCGGTGGTTTCTGTTACTGAAGAAGACACAGCATTCCACTTTGAAGTTTTTTATTCTTGGTCACATTGCCGGCTGTAGATGCTAATGATTATACTTTTCATGAATATTCAACGCTACCACCACCTAATGCATATTGGCCTCATGCACTTCTTTAAATTCATCTTGCTGTGTGGGAACACAAGTCTTGGTTTAATGGCTCCCTTTCACAAATTGAAGGGCAGGAGTGTCCAGTTCATGTAAGCAAGGTGGGGCAGAGGGCAGAGTGGGGTAGGTAGTTGACAGATGAGGACAAAGGAAAATAACAAATAATGGAAACCACTTTCCTTGCTCTTGCCATGTTGCCAAATTGGTGATTTGGCAAGCACAAGGTACGTGTTTTTCTTTCATTTTCCCTCATCCTCATCTGTCGACTACTGCATAACTCTGCCCCCACCCCACCACACTTATCTGCACCAGCCAGTACTGCTGAAGGGTAAACATGGCCAGCACTTGCGGGTTATACCCCATTTCCTGATATGGCTAGTAGAAATTCATGCAAACTTGTGCTTTGTACAATATTCTTGTCATCCCATGTAGACATTTTATGCAATATATTTCATGTGCTATACTAGCTGGTCCTGCTAGAATTGTCCTAAAAGGACAGGTCCATCAACCTGCGGGGCTTGTTATAAGTCACGTGATTGTACATACCATTTTGGATCACGCATTATCAACTTAAAACTGTGTTTTACTATTTGGATTCACAAGACAAGAATTTTTTTTTTACGATGGGCTTACCCACTGGGCCTGTTCCCACGCTAGATGACTGCAACACCTGGGGCCTTTTTTTGCCATGGTCTACACTCTTTTTCATGGCACTCCCTTAATGGCAGTTCTACAGAACGCCCTCAAATTAATACAGAATGAACATGGGGAAGGTCCTGCACTCAATTTGGGGATGAAACTTATGGGTAATTGTCCTGTTGTCTCTGAAATTATATTTTCTAATGTTAAGGGTGAAGCTGCGTCTTTGGCTGTACCCCTGCGACTTGCAGGATGGTGGTGGCCGACTGTCAATGTAAATTGTCTGCTATTATTTTTAATGCATACACTGCATTAGGATGTAACACTTTGAGAACCAGACCTTCCATACCATCACTTGGTAAGCCTACCTCTGACAAGAAAGCAGGACTAGCACATAAGTTTTCCATAAAGAAATAGGATAAATCTAAGCAACAATAAAAAAGTAAACAACTAGGAGGTCCTCCGCCACTAAACGATTTTTGTGATCACACTAAAATAAAGACTCAAGAAGACAGGTATCAGTCATCTGATACACATTCCCCTCATTTGTTTCAGGAATTGTCTGATCAACAATATGACACAGGAGGGTGATCGGACCACAGACATGAAGACTATGTGAAACTAATAAGGGAGACACAGCGCTCATCTAACGTGAAGATGAAGAAGGACAGGCCTCCTCCATACAAACCCCCTCTTCAGAAAAAGAAGGTTGCACTGATAAATATGCCACAGACATTGAGAACTCTCCTCCTGAACAGGAGTTGGGCAGTGACTCTCCATGACAGAGTGACACCATAGTATGCAGGAATCTCTACCAATTTCTGGAAAGCAACTGAAATACTTATTATTCTCGTTGAATTTGGAATAGCACCGCTTAAAGAATGAGTCCAAACAGCCAAGGATATCAAATTTAAATTCCTTATTGACACGCTGAGTCTTGATATATATTGCAATGCCTATTTAATATTCCTTAGAAAAAAATGAAGACAGCCAGCCGACGCGTTTCGTTATGTACAGCAGAATTTCTTCAGTGCGATGTTATGTCGAACTCGGTCTTATCCAAAGATCCATTTGTCAAAAAACAGTAAGACCTACTCCATGTTAAGAGTGAAATGCCAATACAAATCCAAAACATATACCCTGTTGCGTTAATTATATTTTCAAAGTCTTCCTGTATTTTTATCCATTAAGCAAGAGTCAACTTGAGTTCTAATGTCATATCCTCAAGGAACCAAAAATTGCGTATATTTCCATATATGTATAACAAATAGAAGTAAATTATCCAATTATGCAGCTGAGTAGGCCCTTGATTTGGCCCCTGCTCCTCATTGTAATCATGCTGGTTGGATAAGAATTATCCTTATCATGTCATTCCGATATGGTTCACACCTCAGGAATAACCACAGTGTCCTATTAAGAGGGATGCGAAGGCACCTGATAAAGAAATTCTTTCCCAGCTGGAGTATCAGGAAGTTATTAAACCTTGTGTTACTCTGATGAATAAGCCTCTTTTTCCTGTTCTGAAACCACATCATTCATATCGCATTGTCTTACATTATAGACATTTGAACAGTCATACGCACACATTTGCTGTACAAAATACCAATAGAACGTTGCTCATCAATAATGTTATCCGTACATAATTTGAAACCACTTTGGATAGAGCCGTGACTGGTCCACTTTTAGTGCAATGGGATTCAAATACACCTCACTCAACTTCCTATGGGCTATAACAACAGCCATGGAGTTTTTGTGCCACAAATTGTGTCAATTCTTCAGGAAGCTGACCATGATGCTCTGTCCTATGTAGATGATACCTTACTGACAGACCCTTATCTGTTGAGAGTTGATCACATTATACTGTGATTTGCAAACCTTGGCTATAAGTTTAACTTCAAACAATCACATATAGCTTTGTGATTGTACTTTTTTTGAGAGAGGAACTTACCAATGAAGAAAAAAGTCTTGCCCAACACTTTCTAGAGCAGTGTGTGCTTTTGCAGCCTCATAGTATTCTTAAAAAGTTATAATCCCTGCTAGGGTTTAAACATTTTGACAGAAGATGCATACCTGATTATGCACCGTGTATTAAGCTACTCTATGCCTTGATAATTCCAGATGTTCCGTTTCCTCTTGGACATCGGAACACACTGACACTCTTCGATCTTTACAAACGGACTCTCTTGAAACAAGCCACTTACATACGTGTACCAATACCACAAATTTGGTCATGCATGTCTTACCGGGTGCAATTGGATTTACAAATATCACCTTCAATGAAGGTGAAATAGTAACTATAGCCTACAAATCACATTTATATTCCCCGGCGGAAATGCATTTTGCTTCTTCTGAAAACATTTTGACTGCTGTACAGATGGCCATCATTAAAGTTTGGCCTCTTGTTAAAGGTAAAAGCATCATTGATGTTTCCCCTGTGCCAGCCTTAGAGGCTGTCACAAAAGCTGGCATCCCTAATGCAAGAGCCCTCGATCCACAATGGGTACAATAGGCGATGTCTTGAACAGCCGTAGATGTAGACTTCGTCTTTGACCCTTCCTTGCAAATGCAAGAATTTTTGCAATATGAGCATGTTTATCCTTTACCATCTTTGGTTATGCCTCTTGATCCATATAACCATATTGTTTGTACTGATGGTTCTTCATAACCTACTATAGGTTCTAAGCAGCAGTATTCCAAAAAATGCGCCATCATTATTGGTACTCAGCTGAAATGTGTTGTTCACCCCAAAACAACATGCACACAGTCTCTAGGAGACTGCGCTGTACAGTTGACTGAAATAAAGGCTTTGCCTCTTGCTTTGAACGTACAGATCCTGAAATTCCCACAATTATTTTGTGTGATTCATATTATTGCATACAATCTTTCAATTACATTTTTGGTACAAAACAAATTCCACGATTCCAAAGGTAGCACAATCAAGCTTTGCTTTGGATTAAAGTGGCAGACCTTAAGTATAAGTTGACACAAACTCATGGTTTACATACATTGATTCATCAACATGTAAGAGCACAAACCATAGAGAATTCTCTGACTGATAGAGCCACCAAATCTGCAGTAGTCACAGCTAAATTTACAGCAGTGACATGCTCTGAAACTCTTATTGGCAATTATATCTTAGTTTCCGTGAGTTCTTTTACGAATGGCACCCTTTAACTTGAAGTGTTTTACTTCAAAATATTCTTATCATTTAAATGACCAGAATACTCCTTTTGGAACTAATCCTGTATTTGGTGATTGTGTGATTCCTAACACAGACTGTAGACATATTATACTTGTAGCCACACTTAAAGGTGTAGTTTCCACTCACACTGGAGTAGCTGCCACTATTTCACTTTTACTGTGAAATTATTGGTTGGCATGGTTTATCACAGCAAACTAGAAAGTATGTTCTCTGTTGTGACATATCTCAGCAGATCAAAAGTTCTACTGTGTCTCTCCCCCACAGACACACCTCTTTATTTCCAGCAATTGTTTTGGCTGCATTTACTTGGATCACTGTGGCCTACTGATTTCAGGTATGGTATTAAAATGTATTTTGGTTGCAGTTAATTCTTGCACCAGGTTCCTCTGGGTTTGGCCACAGGGCTCAGATGAAGCTCAAACTGTTATTAAAGGTCTCCATCGGTTCACGTGCCTGCTGTGCATTCCATTCAGACTAAGGTCTGGCTTTCGCTTCTAAGGCATACCCTAATCCGATGAAGTCCATAGGTGTACAAGAGCATTATTCTTCACTATATTAACCTGAAGGCAATTCTGTTGTTGAAAGAATGAACAGTGACCTAAAGCAGTCCTTAAGGACAAGAGTATTAGATACAGGGTGTGGATGGTTAGACCACTTTTTGGGGGTTCAATGAGCATTAAATAACCTCTCCAAAAGATCTCTGAGTGAGGAGACCCCATACAACGTGCTTCTTGGCATCACAATTTGGGTTCCAGACTTTGACAGTCTCCACAATGTGGTGGCAGCCACATCCTTTGAAGTAGATAACAATTTTGCAGTCCTACAGGATCTAAAAAAGTTCTATTATGCTCAATCTCTCGAACAGTTATCTTGCTCCTCCTCTTCATGTGCTGGTGATCCACTTCCAGTTTTCAGCTGGCTTCTAAAATTGGTGATATGTTTCGAGAAAAGGTATGAATTATAAAGGCAAGAGATTTGTCTCCATTGAACATGCCACATGATACTATAGTGTGCCATGGAACAGTTGATCCTTTTTGCAAGACCTTTCTTTTCACACTGTGAGCACCACAAAGCTGATACCCCTGGGCTGGGGGGGGGGGGGGGGGGTGCTGAGTCCTCTATTGACAACTTAACTGATACAATACCTGTTTTTACTATTACGTCTTCTACAATTGATGTAGTTTATACAGATCCACCTTTGGTGAATCCTTCTGAATTGGGTTTTTATATCACTTCTGCTGAGTCACAACCTGAGTCACAACCTGCTGCTTTCCAGCTGAGTACCTCTGGTTACTATACAGATCAAGATGATTTTTCTTCGGACATTTATTCTGATATACACCAGCCCCCAACGTGGATTTGGCTTTTTATCTCCTGGGTAAAACATTCTTATCAGTCCCACCTTGGATGTGTGTCCAGGTTGTAGTCTCCTCGGTTTTCCTGTTCATGTGGATTCGTTTTGTGACAGGTTTTTTCTTGCTAATTAATGCCCATTTCCTCCCAATATGTTCTGCTACAGAACATGTCAACATAGTGTTGGCCCCTCATTCTTCATCACATAGATTGAATAGAGACTTGTCCCTCATTAACATTTCAGCCATTTCAGTGTCTGATGGAATTGTTTGGGATAATGTTCCATTCAATGTTTTCGGTCCTACGGAGATCCTGCAGATGCCATATGTATTTAAAATGTCTATGGGTGATGTAATAGTCCTGGGGTTACATTCAGATGATTGAGATGTTGACACTGTAAATTATATGCTTTCTGTATTAGCATATTATACTGTTTTTGAATTGGAGGATCTTTATCTTAATTTTGCTGACTACGCCAATATGTTATTATCACTATGGTCATAATATTCTCTACAGAGCCAGTGGACAATGTCCGCATTTCAATTATACACAACTGGAACATTGTCCAACTGCCCCAGAAGGAAGTTCCAAAAAGGAAAAAGACAAGTTCACATATTTTGAAGGATATGGCACTTCAGACACAACATCATAATATTTCAAATTAGTTCCCACCCCACCCAAAAAATATATGCTTGCTTATATGCAGACTAGACCTTATCCCCAATACTCACATCACGCATGTTCTGGTATTGTTACTACATATTTGGTGAGAAGGTTATGCCAAAAATGGTTGGAGCATTCCACACTATCCCCAGTGAAACAACATCTATCTCTTCTGTCCAAGAACATGAAATTATCAGATTTTCTTTTATGTCCCAAATTGCCACATTCTAAAAGATTTATATATGCTAATTATAAAATTTGAAAACTGTCCTAAATAGAAGATGCTGCTGTTTAAGACAAATTGACCAGGATAATTTAGATAAAGTGTTAGTTGTTGTTGATAATAGTATTAATATGTTGTCATCTCATACAACTTAACCACATCCATGCTCAGGACGGCTCCCGGCCGTCATGAGTCACGGTAGTCATGTGCTCATGACGGCCGAGGAGCCGTCCGAACGTTGCTGCTCTGCCCATGCGTGAATAATTCCACGCCTGTGCGGAAGAATTAATCCAGGGTGGGGTTCGGACGGCTCCCGGCCCTCATGAGCACACGCCCACACTGATTTATGACGGTCGGGAGCCGTCCTGGGTACCTGAGCGCCACAACCAGCCTCGTCCCCTCACACCGCAGGGGAATTTGCCGCGCGGTGAAGGGTTTAAATAACAACATTGTATCATCTGTTTTTGATAATATGCAGGGTGATATTTAAACATTATATCGTGGGCAGTCAGCTTAGCTCCTTTATATAGTTTAGCTGAACCCGTAAACAATCAAAAATGGGTGTGTTACATGGCATTACTTGAATCACAACAATTTGTTTCTTCCTTTAAATTTCATACATAAACAAGAACTGATAGCCATGAAAGACTGCTGCATTTAGAAAAATTAGATCAACTTCCATTCACCATAGCTGAAACACCTTTGGCATTGTGGTTAATACACCATGTTATTTCATTGACTATCTCCGCAATTCAATTTTCAGCATGCATGAAACATTTTCCTATAGGTAGATATGAACACCTTGGAAGCAGCTTCATTCATGAGTTATAGTCACTTTCCATTACATATCACTGTCAGCATTCTAATACGGAAGTTTTTATTACTGGAGAAGGATGTGACTCTCTTGTTGGGCATTCATTTGTTTGTAAACAGGTTAAAATTAACAGCATTTAAAAAGCTTCAGAGCCTAACTTGGCTTGTTTTCTGAAAGGAATTCTGGTTCCCGCAGGAATACTACATTTTTTACCATGAGAGTTTGAATAAATATTCTAAACTGTCTTTGTGTCTTTTGTTTATTTTACTTTGGACAAGTACGAGTCAGAGATCAAACGGGGGTTTCCTGTTACCGCAATGTTTCGGTTAGGTTAGGAGGTGAAGTGAGACACTATAGCTATTCAGACTCAGGCTCATGGATACTGATGTGGTATGGTGGCTCAGTCCCTACCTGCTGTTGTTTTATGGTCTCAAGCATAGTTCTGTTACTGATAGGAATCCCTGCAACAGGCGGCAGATGCAGTGGTCCTAGGTGATGCAAGGAGCCCACTTACGGCCACGAGAGCCCCAATCTACAGGAGTTTACCCCGGGGCTTGTTTTTGAAGCAAAAAGAGTAGACACTGATGCCAAACAATGGTCCAGGATCTGCAGAGCACACCTGGAAGATCAGGACTCAGTCCAGAAGAGGCCAGAAGCAGGACCGGCTAGCAGCAGGGCTAGGGTAGTTGTACTTGGAGTTAGTCAGCTGGCAGCTAAAGAGTATGCCTCTGGAGCTTGTTCTGTCCACGTAGCTCACACAGGAGGTCAGCCAACTGACCCATGAAATTACTTCTGGTGTCCTGGGTTCAGGGCAAGGAGGTCCAGTTGTTCTAATTCATATAGGAGGGCAGGCAATTTTCTGAATTTCTCATAGGTGCAGGAGTATTCCGATGAGGGGCTCTGAGGGTCCAACATTTATATCTAATGCCAGCCTTTGAGGCAATACCTGGGCTACCCCGAAATTAATTCTGATCATTTATTCCCCTGGAAATGAGTCCAAAATGTCTGGGGATTCAGAAGCATGTGTGGGCTAAGTTTTGGGTTCCTTTGTGTGTGAGCAGTCAGGGTCCTTTGAAGTGTAAGCAGGTCAGATTCCAGTTCCTTCCCAGCCATTCTGTCACTTGCTCCTTCTACAACCATTTCCCTTTTGTCCTCATGCCTGGAAGAAATATACAACATAACACAGGAGATCCATACGCAGTCAAGTTACCCTGGACGCTGGCAGAAAGGCATATTTGGTTTGAACAGAAAAATCCCAAAATAATAAAAGTGGCATTTTAAGAATAGTAACTTAAAATCTGACTTTACCATTAATGAGGGTTTTGAAATTCAAATTCAAATGATTGAAAGAAGCAATGCCCTATTTGTTCCCTGTTGGACTTGATCTTCTTTGCAGGGTCACTCCCAAATGTTTTTGCCTTCACCCCTCCTCTTTTTGCTAAATTTGTTTTTGTTGGGTTTAGGACTTCTAACCAGTGTAAAGTGCATGTGGTCTCGCCTTTAATAATGGTAAAGTTGTCGTCCCTCATAAAGCGGTATACTATAAGCCCATGGCCTGTAAATTAATAATAATCCACCTTCTACCAGGCCGTATGGACTACATTCTGCAGTTTGGTTAAATGCACTACACATGTTCCTGAGACAAGCACACTGACATGCAACCTTAGAGCCATGGTTACAAACATTGAATTACATCTAAATGGGTCACTCCTACACCCTACTTTATGCAACAATCCTCCATGTCTCAAAATCTTCAGCAAAGTTCCGGGAAAGCACATACTCATGTTATAGATGTTCTGGTTACATAAAATTCCAATTTGAAATTTTAAAACTTTATAAACTTATCTGGAAAGCTTTAAAATGCAATGAAAGACTAAAAATTAGTTTGGCATGAGAAATGTTCTGCACATGCCTAATTTTAGTAGTACACTCATTGATTGCCAGGAATTTGTCATAATAACTGTTTTGCAAAAATTATTCCCTGTATGCAAAGTTATGTGAAGCTTACAAACCACGCAAAAATCAACATTTTTTCAATTTCTCAAACTCCTGTCAGTAGAATTTTAAATCTGCACACTCCTAGAGATGCTTTGATTAATACCATAAAAATGTGGGGCACATTTACTGTGATTTTACATCGGTGTTGCATCACTTTTGTGGCACAGCCATGATGCAAAATTCCTGAGCCAAGCAAACCATGCAAAGCCACTTTGCATGGCTTTGAATGGTTTTGCAAATACAAAGTAATGAAACAAAGCACATAACACTGACTTGCATTGCCTTGCTTTGAAAAGGCATTCCATGAAGTGAAGCATGGACGTTCCCATGCACCCACCCATGGATTTTGGTGCATTCTCAAATTTACTAAACCTTGGAGCCTGGGAATGTATCAAAATGCTGTGCCTTCCTCCGTGAGAAGGGGCGAGGAGAAATATCTTTATTTCTACATTAGTCGAGGAGTATGCCTCTAACAATTGTGAAGGATGGTATCACTTCCTGCACAAAAACAACCCTGTCCATAACACAGGCAGTCTTTTCACCATAGTGCAAGGGTGCTTGCATTGGTGATATGCAGCCACAAGTGCACCAGCACAGGGAGAGAGCTAAAGAATGCAATATCTTTACATATATCTTGCATTGAATCTCTCTCCTGTTCAATCAACCCAGAGTATCAACTTGCCTTGCTGCACAGTGTTGCGTGAATTCTAACTGCCATGTGTTTCATACGGTTGCAGAGGTTTGCCTAGCTGAAAAATCATGGTAACATAGCTCACACAAACTATAATGTGTGAAAATCAGGTTTCTGTGAATATTGTTCATTTGTGCATCACAAATTAAAGTGTCTTGATTAGTTTTGATTCTATTAAAATCCCTATTTCCAGCACACTTCAGTATTACAAAGAAATGTGCTTCATTTCTGCTTTCCTTTTTCATTTGAATAATTTTTATTAACATTTTAAATGTATGCCAATCAGCATCATCCCCCACCCCCACCCATGCCCACACAATAAGTTAACACAATTACAAAAAAAATTCATGTGAATCTATACAACACAGTAAATATTGCATTTCAATTTCAATTGAAGCCTGAAAAATAAGATCAAATCAATTTTGGAGAGGTATAAATCATTCTATTTAAAAGCACAATCCCCATACATATCTAATATAATATCAAAAAGATAGAATATAGCAGCAATAAATTGGGTAGCAACCAACCTAAGCTCAGAATTGACCCAGATTATCCCTCAAAGTGACATGTGTAGTAGTAGTGAAACTTTATTTGGTAGCCAAGTACCATCATGCATACAACACATAATGTTACAATAATTACATCAAGGTGCATTTTAAAATATCTTTCATCGCATTTTGTTTTCCTTTTTTTTGTAAATAGATACAAGCTAATGTTTCTTCCTTTCCATTATTACCAACATGTAAAACAAATTTGTGATCAGGCAGGGATATGTGCAATCAAGCAAACACTTAAAACATGTAAAATATATATGTCTACTTAATACATAAAATATAAGATTAGCACAGTTAAAATCAGACAAAAATTAAAAAAGAATAAATCTAAACAATAGGGGGCCTATTAGTATGGTGGTGCTGGGACCGGATGCCAGTGGTGTGGCGATCCCACACGATGACTAGGAGCCATCATCACGGTGGCGGTGGCATCCCCCATGCACAACATTGTGGGGGGCGCTGCTCACAGCTGTGGCTGCACTGTGTGCATTTGCAGGCACAGTGTGGCAGGCACCACGTGGTGCCTGGCACGTTGTGCATGGAAATGCTTGGGGTACCATAGGTACCCCCAATGTGCCGGCCCACCCCCGAACATCCTGCCCCGAACATAGGAATCTGCATGCCTTTCCCTGGTGGCAATGCCGCCACGGAAAGGCTGCTTCCCGCTGGCATCCTAATAAGGTTGGCGGTGTCTAGCCGACACCGCCACCATATGCAATCCTTTTCCGCCCTGTTGACTGGGCAGAAAAGCGTCAGACGGTTTTCCCATCCGCCACGACACCCGCGTAATATGGTGGGAGGGGATTGGGAGGTAGGCGGGGGATGAAGTAAGGTGGATCGCCACCGCCGTGTGGGCAGTTCTCTAGGAATCAAATTCAAAATCCTACTACATATATGCCATACTGCCTGAAGAAGTTTGCTGACAGCAATAACAATAAAAGTAGTAGTATCACTTTTTAAAATTCTAAAAGCCACTAAATATTTAATCACCTTTAGGTTATGACATGAAGGATAAATCCATTTATGGCGTGGGCCAAGATATTGGGGACAGAAAAATAATATATGTGCCTCATTCTCATCTTCCCAGCCACACACTGGGCAAATAATGGGAATTGGGACATAATGCCATTTATTAGTTAGAGATCTTAAGGGTAAATTATCAAATTGAAAATGAATATAAAGGAGAGGAAACAAAATCTAAAAATTCCTCAAAATGGGAAAATGGTTTAATGTCTGAAAATCTATTCATCAATGTACTTACTTGCTGGGTATTAAAATAACTGTCTTGGAATTAAACCCAGTAACTAAATTCCATGATGTTAAGATCAATTTTGCAATTTTTTTCCGTATTAGTCCATAATCTTGTTAAGCCCAGCTTATTTAGCCAATTACAAACATGTCTGAACCAGAATATTGACTTGGCACCAATAGTAGAGAGCACTTCAGCAAAACAATCTTTTTAAATTCCCTTAACTCAGTGGTCACCCATAGTCGAATCCAATAGACAAGTGGACTTAGAGCGGCTAGATCTGTAATTCAATTAAGTCCTAAATCAAAGAACAGGGAGGTAGCGGTCTGCTGTGTCAGACCTCCAAATCATGTGTTAGCATTAGAGGGCACACCGTTTGGTAAAAGTCCTGGCTTAATTGGAAAAAGGCGGTCAGGAATCAGCAGTTGGGCAGACCTCCATCGGTCCAGGAATCTCAAGATGGCCGCCGATCTCGAAAACGAGTTTGCGGTCTAGATTATTTTATTTTCTACCACACAGGTGCCTTGAGGTTAGTTGAGGGGCGCGCGGAGAAAACATTGCGCACTTCACTGAAGTATTTTGCAGTGCGTACCTGTTTTTGAAGAGCTCCATGAGAATAATGAAATCCCAGTTTACAGTCGGGAGTTCGTCGGGCTTCGTCCATTGCTTCCATCGATAGCAGGGAACTCCTAACACATCCTCTTTCTCCTTGCACCAAGCGGAGAGGGCGTATCTGGCATTATCATACTCACTCCTCCTCTCAGTAGTTCAAAGAAACAGAAGACCAGTCGTCGAAACTTCAGAAGAGAGATTTCAGTTCATGTTGCGGTTTCTGAGAAAAGAGAAACCAGAGCTAAGTGACACAAGAAAAGAATGACTAATTAATTATAGTAAAAATCGATATTTGAATTTAGATTGTCTTCCTGTTGACAGAAGAAGAGTTCGGACAATTGTAAAGTACTGTAAAAAAAAAGAAGACAAGTTAAACCATACATTAATAAGAAGCACTGTACATATTATGGTTCACAATAAATAATAGAAGAAGATAGAAGACATAGGAAAACAAATATAAGATTAAAGGCACAGAAAGACAAATAAGTAGGAAATATAAGTAGCTAATTAAATAGGAATACAGAGGAAGATTTTAGATAGTTGTTAAGAGGAATATCTTGTTTTGTAGGATAAGTATCTAACTGTGTTACATAAAAGAAAGGAAAAAGAAAACTAAAAGAGATAGAAGAGAAACACAGATCTTGGAACAAAAGGGTAGGTAGAGTAGAATAAGAATAGGAGTAGGAATAAGGTAGAGTATGATAGGTAGTTAATATCTTTGTGTTTATATAATTAGGTTCACATAGAAAGAGAAGGTCTGCAGGTCGGACTAGAGCAGACAGAAGAAGCAGAGAGAACCAGTCCCAGGGCCAGTCTCTTCTTGTTTATTATTTTATCCACTCCCCCTTCCCCCTTGAGGGTAGTCTAGGAAATAAATCTGGATCTCTGGAGTATCTTCTGGAGGGAGTTGAGAAATAGCGTCTCTTTTCCTGTGCAAATACGAGGTAAGAATAATATAGAGATCTGACATGCTGCTAGGGACAGAGACCCTTGATGCGATGTGATGATCCGGTTGCGATGCAAGAAGAGGGCGCCCTTGATGCAACGATGCGATGGCGCTGCGATGATGATGCATAGGCGCCCTGGCAGCCTTGCGACGACTCTGTACTTTGGAGCCGCGACAGGCCCGATGACACGCTTCTCTGGTGATGCGATGGTGACTCTCTCGATGGCGTCGTGTTTCTCCAGTGATGCGACAGCAGACAGCTTTGATGAACACACGCTTCCAGGGAGATGCGGCAAAGGCTCGCTCTCTGGTGAAGCGACGATTTCAGCTGCGGCGGCGACACACTTCTTCTTGAAGCGTGGCGCTTCCAGCTCCCAGCCACACAAAAATGTCTGGAGTTAAGGAAATTCAGAGGGGAGCTGGAGGTGAAGTCTTTTATCCCTAAGACTTCAGCAGGAGGCAAGCACAGTTCAAGCCCTTGGAGAATATTCTGTAGATGCTGAAAGTCCTTAAAAAGTTCCTTCTCCTTTCCTTGACAATGAAGCAACCACTGCAGGCCAACCCAGCAAACAGAACACTGGGGCAGTCTAACTCCTGCAGCTTCCTTGGTTCATCTCCTTGGCAAAAGGCTTCTTGTTCCAGAAGTGATCTAATTTCTTGGGATCAGGGCCCAATATGTATACCCCAAAATCCTTTCTTCTCTGAAGGCAGAGAGGTCTCTGCCTAGTCCAGACCAGCTACTAAGCATTTTGTTTACATGACTCTCTCCTTCCTTTTACTGTGCAGGGCAGAAACATCAGACGCCCCACAGGAGGGGAGCCAGCACAGGGTAGGGAAAGCACAGCTCTGGAGCACTTTGTTGACAAGATTCCTTCTCTGCTTTCACAGTGCAGGGTAGAGACATCAGACAAGCCACAGGAGGTGGAGCCAGCATTGTAGAGGGAAGGCCCAGCCCTATTCAGGTCCCAGGTGCAACTCCTTCCTCCCATCTAGCTGCAGATCTCTCTGTTCACCACTGGGCTGCCCCAGCCTGTCTCCTGGAATCCCCCAGCCCTGTCACTCACAAACCCAGACAAGGACTACACAACCTAGCCGAGGCAGGCCTGGACAGTTAGGCAAGAAAATACCTACTTTCTAAAAGTGGTATTTTCAAACACAGAATATTAAAACCAACTTTACTAAAAGATATATCTCATTATTCTGAGTTCTGGCATATTAAATTCGAATTTCTACCATGTACCCTGAGTCAGTTAGGATTATAAGAATGTAATCATTTAACTGCCCATTCTAGCCTATGGTCATCAGGTAGCCTTGCAATAGTGAAAAACGAAAACGGCTGTAATTCACTATTAGGACATGCAACACACACCAGAGCATGTCCTACCTTATACTTACAATGCACCCTGTCCTTGGGTCTACCATAGGGATGTCTCATATGAAGCAAAGGGGAGGTTTAAGGCATGGCAAGTGAGTGAACTTGACAAGTCGACATGGCAGTACTAGACTGCACAAAGGCCTTGCAATGGCAGGCCTGAGACACACTTGGCAATCTGCTTCTGTAGGTGGCACAAACAGTGCTGTAAGCCCACCAGCAGCATTTGATTTACAAGCCCTGGGCACACATGGTGCACTGTACTAGTGTCTGACAAGTAAATCAAATATCCCAATCATGGAATCACTAATAAGTACATCAATTTAACATAGGGAGCACTTGCACTGTGGCACTGAATAGCAGTGGCAAAGTGCCCAAAGCATATAAATGTAAATGTGTAAATGTAAATGTGTTTCGATTTATATAGCGCACTTTAACCCAGGGGCCTCAAGGCGCTTGCTTAGGGAACCCGTCCTGGTATTCCCCTGTGAGATACCCCGGCCGGGTATCCACAAGGTGAAAGCCAGGCATCCCGCCGCGATGGGCCGTAGTGGAGATTAAGCAAGCTATTGCCCAGAGTCGCAGAGTGTGACCCTGTGAGTTGAGTAGGCACCAGAGCGAGAATTGTCGACTCCGTGGAATTTTTGAGCCCGAGACCCGCCGAGGCGGGGAATCGAACCCTGGTCCACGGCCGATCTCAGCTTCTGGGTCTGCCGCCTCTAACCACTGAGCCACGCTTCTCCGGCAAAAACATATCAAAGCAGAGGAGGCAATCCGTCAAAATGGATGGGAGACTCACACCAATGATGCCAGGTCTAACACGTGTCCCCTCCAGCTGAAATGTGGGGAGAACCACCCTTCCCCTTGGGAGTTCTCTTCACTTAGGTGGAAAAATCTGGACAGACCATCAGCGTTGGCGTGTTCTGTACCGGGGCAGTTTTCCACTGTAGCGAAATGGACCACCTCAACAACTTTGGGTTCTCACCCCTCATCTGCATCAGCCATCTGAGGATTCAATCTTTATTTCTTTGAGGAACACCGAACCTTAGGAAACACTTCAACTGAAAATGGCGTCTTCTGGGACACCTCATTGACATGCCTTGGAAGGGGCGAAGCTCAACTGCTCTCCGACTCTGTAGTCTGAAAAGGGAAATCCCATTGACTTCTCTGCACTTGTTTAGCCGGTGGTTGTGCGGTATGGTTTATGGAGTGCAGTAGTTGCACACAGGGGAACTGTGGCAGATGGGGCACCTTCGTGTTTATGTTTTCTAATGTTTAAGACATTCAAAAACATTATGCTTAACTTTTCTTATTTGACTGCTAGTTTTGACCATTAGAGGTGCTATGTTCAAGCACTTGATTGGCTTGGCAGCTATTTAGCTTCATTAATTTTGCCCTAAGGTACGTTTTTTGTGCCGCTAATCAAACACCCTTTATATTCAAGGTTTACCGCTGAGTAAGGAGGCTCCCTCTAACCCAAAGCCTGTATGGTGTAGTACCAGCATACTGTGGGTTGCGAGCCATAGAATGCACCTGCGTTCTTGGAGTGTTGCATTGCTTGATACACTGCAAGGAGTATTTCAAACACTACTAAACCCACTTGCTACTTCCTCCTGGAGGTGGGCGAGCACCCAGAACAACATATGCAGACATTGAAGCACTAGCTGTTCAACACTGATGATGACAAGCACTCTTCCACGCATTGAGTGTTTCAGAAACACTATTAACTGCAACTACCAGAATTTAATGGGGGAAACTGAGCTGACTTCTAGCAGGATGTTCTTTCCACTCTAGTAAGAGTTTGAATTTGATTTCAGGACAAGAAGTACTCCGCACTGCTATGTAGACAGAAGCTGCAAAACCTTTCTATTCAGAGGAAACACATTAATGATCAATTCTGCAGTCTTCTGGCCTATGTGGGAAATCCTTTGCTTCAGTTTATTTAATTCTTCCACTGACATCTTATGTACCCACTCGTCATCTCAGTCAATCTGTTTAAAATTCCTTAGGCTCCTTCGGGTTTGCACACAACTTGTAGCATTCACACTTCATATTCCTTTTAGGGATTGCTTGACACATATGCGAATCTTGCTGCATCTCATTTGGAAACTGTTCATTATCTTTCTAAAAGCAACATTGCTGTTTCAAACTAATTCTGCAGCCCTTGCTTACTTCTCATTTGGTTAGTTTCCAAATGAAACAGACATTTGCCAGATCAGTGGATTAGCTGTAAAATGTGTTTCATGTGGAATACGACAGCGTGAATGAGTGCTATGAATTTTTGGGATGAATGTGTCCTTGGCATGTAAAGGGACTTTCACAGAGACATCTGCCAAAGAACATCATTTCTACCAAGAGAGTGTTTCACTCTAAGTTGGGCTTCTTTTCAGAATCTACAGGGCACGTGCCAAGTGTTAAGTGTTAATCAAACATTTTAAAAGGAAACTCAGCGAAAGAGGTATCAGAATTGGTGCTCTGACAGAAGAATTTGCAATCTGCATTCAAATGAAGCGTTGTACATACTGTATCAAATTGTTTGCAAGTGACCATAAATTTGCAAATATTTCTTACAAATCGAAAATGCATTTTTAGAGAGTGAGCCTTGAGCTTTATTCTGCCAAGTGAAGCCCAACCAGCATGAAACCACATTTCTGGCTGAAGATCAGGAGTATATTGATGAGGACGACAAAATGAAATATACTCACAACTGCCAACGGTGGGCAGTGCCAAAACTACATCACAGCGCTCTGCACCTTAGCCAAGTAGCATTGTAGCATTCTCTTTTCAGCAAAAGTGACATGTGTCCAGAATCTTGTCGTGTCTGAATGGGTACAAAGCTGGTGGTGATTGTACTTTGAGGAAGCGCACAATATGTTGCAGTGTCATGAAGCACGTGGTTGGCTTTCCTGGCATAATTTTACTTTTCAGTCAATGACTACATTTTGAATATAAAGGAGTGAGGAAAACAATGAATGCTCAGCTTTGGGACGTTGCTGGGGCCATGCACGGAATATACTCATACACTTTGAATTGGAAATTGCAGCAATCTCTTCCTTTGAGATATCTCTCCCTTCGAATGTTACATTACGTAATTTTGGTTTCTATAGAGTGATGGAGCAATGATTCACATATTCCAACACTTGCTTATATTCAGCCCTCTCTAAATAACTTATAATATATTAACCACCTTGATTTGTTTACTATTATTTACATTTCACGACATTTCTAGCATCTAGGGGAAGCTTGACTATGTGCTTTTACTAATAGTAACTCTAATGCATTTAAATGACCGCTGAAAATGCGGGAAACTTTCTGCGCATGTGTCTCCTGCACTCTCGTGGTGTGACGTAACTCTCTGCTTGGTGGGAAAACTTTGCTTCTGCACACTAATGCCAGAAATGGCTGCTTTAAATGTCACATGCTAATGCTTATGCTGCAGCTTGTACTAAACGTGCTCGTTCTGATTAATCATTAACACACAAGTTAAAATAAAGTAATGGGAATAGAGTAGATATAAGTGGTATACAGTGCATTCATTTATTTTTATATTCTGATATGTTTCTTTTTGACTTTGCTAGTAGCTCGTACTTTGGGACTGACCCCTGATACATCTTCCATCTTGGATGACTCTGCACATGCGCACCCTGACTCTGAATTAGCTGAAGCACTGGCTTTGAATCCCTGCCAGCCCACTTTTTACCCATAATGGGCCTGGGAACCTGCTCATCTGACCTCTAGAAAGGAAGCTACCAAATACAATCTATTCAAAATGTGTACCAATATTGTTGGGCGGAATAAAATCATGGGAAAAGTAAATTGTGGTTGGGGATTAAATCAATATGAATCAAATTGAAATTACATCATCCTAGTATGGTGTGATGACCTCTCCTAGTCTTTCCAACCAAACACTGAAGGGGAGCATATAGATTTGCAACATTTAGGGGTGGTACATTGCCCTCGAAATGGTATAACTAAGGTAGGCTCAGATAGAGAAATTGTCCGACCTGTCCGAATAGCTGACCTTTCACTGACCCAAAGCACTTAATTGGCAATCGAGAGCAGAGGTGCTAGGGGAGCACTCTGTCAGAAGAAGCGATTACCCAATCGGGGTACTAATTCGCTTTCTTAGGGAGAGGGGTGTGATGCTGGTGTTAACAAATATCAAAAGGATCCCTTTTCCTGATTTTTATTACCAGATGAGACTAAGGGCCATATGTATCAAGCAAATTAGCATTCGCAAAGGCCGAAATTCTGCAAATTTCGGCCTTTGCGAATGCTAATTTGCTAAATGGAATGTATTAAACATTTTCGCAGCAAAATAAGGAATTGCAAAATTTGCCATTCCTTATTTTGCGATTGCACTTAAGGAATCGCAAATTTAGCGATTCCTTAAATGCAATGTATCAAATGAAAATTAATGCAAAAATGCCCATAAGGAATCGCAAATTTCCACCAACTTCTAGTTGGTGGTAAGTTGCGAATTCTTTTGAAAAAGCAATTTATTTAAAATCCAAAGGTGGCATATGACGCTCATACATGTATGTGCGCCATATGCCCACACATGTCTTTTTCAGGGGTGCAGCAGGGTGTTCTTGTGACACCCCTGCAGCCTTGAAAATATTCCTAAATTTCGATTAGCAAATTGCTAATCGCAAATTTCCCCTTCATTCCTATGGGCCTCCTGGCCCATAGAAATGAATGGGAAATTTGCGATTAGCAATTTGCTAATCGCAATTTAGGAATGTTAAGGAATCGCTAAAAATAAGCGATTTCCTACATACATAGCATTTTGCGATTTCTAAATAGCGATTCCTTAAAAATCGCTATTTAGAAATCGCAAATTATCATGATGATACATATGGCCCCAACTGAATAGTCCTCCAGTTAAAACGTACTTTATGGTAACCTGTGAGTATGCTCAATTCTTGAAGTCCCACACCACAAAATAACAAATTCACAAATCTATCATTGATCTAAACAATTCAGTTGCAACCTTTGAGCATTCTTAATTAAAAACAATTTGAGATATGTGTCAATAGTGAACAAGAAAGAAGTAAAAAAGGTTTTGCATTTTGTATTCAGAATTTTATTATAACAAAAAAGGATCTGATCTGTTTGTTCACCAATGTTCTATAAAAAACAATTTTTCCGTACAATTTGTAAATACATAACATTACATATTATTTAAAAAACTATTTATAAAGCAAGAAACTGTTGACACGGCGTTTCGGTGAAAACGTTGGTCACCTTCTTCAGGACAATGCTTTCTTATATTAAAAACAATTCTTAGGTAAAATTCATGTTGCAGCTCGAATGGATTCACTTAATTATGTGGTACCGGAAACCTGTTTTGGTTCCAGCGGTTTAGTTGTACTCTAGAGCCGGATCATTTTATGTGTCCTTTGCTCCTAGCATCATCTGCTCCTTTTTGGTAGTGGGTATTGATTGTTATATTTTCTCAAGTGCTAATTTATTTATTGACTTGAATTCTTGACAGGAAGGTCGTGGTCCCAGTGTTATTTACTTAGAGCTTTCTGTTTGGACTGATGTAGACCTTCTTGTTTGTAGTTTGTCTGCACCAAATGCTCCCCTGACTGAATTTTCAGGAAAAATTATGCTCTTCTGGGTTGTCTTCTACGACCGTCCTCTGTCATTCGGTAGCTACAACTCAGTTGCAAATGTGTGAATCCCACAATTTGATTGGTCAAAAGACGAGAAGCGGTCATCACACCATACTGATATGAGGTAACTTGCATGTCATATTTAAATTACGTTCCCTCCCATAACTTTATTTTCCCATGCACTTTTATTCTACCCGGCAGTGAATGTATCAATATATCAAAATGTTTAACAATTTGCTCAATCCAGCTTCCTCTGGCAGAGTTTGAGAGGTCAGCTTCCCATAGTTTTTACAGTTCATGCTCGGTTCTGGCACTGATTCAATGCCATAGCTTTGATAACTTCTGTTTTTCTTTGCGCAGGCGTAGTTTCTCCAAAGATAGAGTTCAGAAACAGATTTCAGGCCCAAAAGCGATACATGCGAAAATAGAAAAGAAACAGGTTTAGAACACAGAAATAAATGAATGCACTGTATACCATTTATCTCTATTCTATACCCATTATTTTATTTTAACTATTGCATTAAGTTTTAGGCAGAACAAACAGCTTAGCAAAAGCAGCGATGCAAGCTTCTTGCATGTTAGGTCACAGAACAGCCATTTTAGTTCTAGTGCATAGAAGCACAAGTTTCCCACCAAGCGAAGTACCACGTCATATTACGTGAGTCTGACAGACGCATGCGCAGTTGAAAATCCCGCGTAGCAGCAGCCATTTTAATGCAAGTGGATTACAGTTAGTAAAAGCACATTGGAAAGCTTCTCCTAGGTACTAGAAATTTTATGAAGTGCAATATTAATATAACGAAACATGTTAGTTAGTACATTAATATTATTTTCAAGAGGGATGAATACAAGCAAGTCGCTTTAAGTGCGTAACCTTGCTCCATCAGTAGTTAGTTGTGTATCAACTGTTGAATATTGATTGTTTATTGTTTTTTAATGTACTAACCAATATCCACTCATATTGTTAAATGTTGTATGGAACATCCCAGGATAAAGGAAGCGGGTGGTAAATAGAAACCATACTGCAGTGAGGTCACTTGCCGTGAGGAAAGGTGCATAAAGTTAGGTAAAACTTGAAGCACTAGGTAGGGTTTTCTAAGTATAAATGCAAGAGTGATTGGTAGCAAGGAGTTTGCTGGTAAACATTTGGTCTTATATCACCTAAAGGGTAATTCTGAAGGAGTAGCAGGTTCTTTTTGCTTAAGTGAAGAGTAAAACGGAAAGTTGTTTTAGTCGCAGTGTGTCAAGAGTAGACGGAATTAGGTTTACTGGTTGTGAAAGAAATGATCTTTTCCTTTGAATTTAGTCAATCAGGCACAGTAGCGAATGTTTTATGTTGTCAATTAATAAAATGTCTAATTGAATTTTGAAAGAAATTGAATTGTCATATTACCTTGCAAAGGAGGGAATCAGTTGCGGGTGCTGCACGTCATAGAGAGCCGCGTTAGGATTGGAAGAAAGAGCGGGTGTGTAGTCATGAGAAAATTGTAAAGGAGGGTTGAGTGCAGAGAGTAAGATTTCACGTCACAGAAAAGCAGCGCAATTATTGGTTAATGCTACTTGTAAGTCTAAACCTCATTTGGTCGTTAAAATTAAGAGACGCGCTGGTATTGGAGAATTGTTTCTGCAAAGTAAACAAACTGAGTTAATTAAATTCATTGACATTACGTACAAAATTAAATAGCAGCATATGTGGAATGTAGATCCAGCAGTTATAGGAAACCGTCCTGATAGAAAATATTTAGGATATGAAATAGAACAACAAATTAGATTAAGACCTTATAATATGTACGGAGGAAGAAGAAAGATGTAGCTTTTCAACGAAAACATTGGTTTAAAAAAGACAAAGTTATTAAAACTAGAGAAGGAATTATTATTCCACCACCTAATAGCCTGCATCATACATGATGGTAGAAAGGGGCTACCACACCTGTGTGTGGTTAGAAAACTGGATAGAGTATACTAAGGAAGACAGGGCTTTGGCATTTCCAGAATATGGTACCTTTAATGGTAGAATTTTGTACAACTTGAGAAATCGTATGAATAAATTAGATCCCAGACTAAGATTAAAGCAATATGAAGCCCTAGAAGAGTGGGAGACAGAGGACTTTGAGCAAGACAGGTCCAGAAGTGACAGTAATTGGACCCGAGATAAGCAAATGAAAAGGTGGAGACAGTCCATGCTAGTGGAAGGATTATATCCTGTTTTTACCACAGTGAACCCATCAGGAAGTAAAGATACAGGGAAAACAAAAAATGTAATGTCTAGTGGTGATTAGAATGATGATTTATTAGATGACCTGTTAACAAGAACCCCACCACCTTATCAAGAAGAACCACAGGGGCATATCATCAAGAAAGGGCGTTACATTATCGCCGCTTTTATCGGCAGGAAACTGCTGATAAAGCGGCGATAATGGGCTTGATAATATGCTCTATGAATTCCAATCGAAGCCCATGTAAGATGTGAAGACATCTAACATGGGCTTCGATTGGAATTCCAAAAGAGCATATTATCAAGACCATTATCGCCGCTTTATCTGCAGTTTCCTGATGATAAAAGTGGCAATAATGTAACGCCCTTTCTTGATAATATACCCCACAGAGAGTTACTCCTAGTGCTCCGTTTTTACACCCACCTTTAGTTCCGCAAGTTATACATGAAACCTCATTAGAAAAGGTACTTCAAGAGAGAGAAAAGGAAGCATTAAATAAACTGCATAGTGAATTAATTCAGAAAACCTCCCAATTAAATACAAGTCCTGAAGCCCTGACAATACCTGTAACAATAGGTCCCGTAGTTCCTTTGTATTGAGATAAGCAAGTTAATCCTAAAACTCCCGTACTGACTACACCCATATTACATCCAAGAAAATAAACCCTAATAGTTGATGATCAAGCAAGTGAGTACGAGTCGGGAATTTCCTTAAGGGATTTACCTATACGAGAACCAGTAAGCATGTGTGCCAGGACATCAACTGTTAACTATATCTGATTATTTCGTTTTGGAGTACTACAAAGAGTTGGCTGACCGAGTGCGTTCTATCTCTCACCAGGTTGGGGAAGACGCAGAAGCCAGACATTCAACTCCAGCACATGACTTGAACCCTGGAGATTGGGTTGTGATAAAGAATCATACTCTGGAATGTTGCCTAGCACCAAGGTGGGGAGAGCCACAGCAAGTGATATTGGTTACCACTGCAGCTGTAAAGTGCAAGGATCCATGCAAGCCATACTAAGCGGATACCAGAACCTGACGAAGTTGAGGCTGAAGGTTGTGCAGCTGAAGGGTCTCAAGAACTTCATCCTGAAGTAGTTGACAAAGAACAACCGAGCACCAGTCAGGATGAGTGGAGCCCAGTGGTTGACATAACTGAAATCAGTGTGAGAACAAGAAGCCAAACATACTTAGATAGTCAGACTGATAGTGAGGGCGAGATAGGCATAGAAGAACATACTTAGATTATAGAAATCCAAGGAAAGAGCAATATACTCAGACCAATGACACACCTACCAGAACTCCATTGTCTGAGAAGGGACAGATAGGTACTAGTCAACATGCACAGGCGGAAGACAACCAAGAATCTGCAAGACCTGTGCAGGACCAGACAGGATTAGTCAAAAGGATTCAGGACGAAGAAAACATTCCAGGCTAAAACAGAGTCATATCCTGAATCAGGTCAGATTAGGATAGAAGGATCAGTACAGGCAGAAGAGTCAACTGCAATAAGCCCTGGGGTAGGTGAGTTAGAGAGGAGACCTGAAGTTGACGAAAATCAAGTTGTGCCACAACTTAAGGAAAACAAAAGAACACTTGAAGAATCAGAAAGCACAGTGGCAGCCAAAACACTCAGAAAATTTGATAAATAGCCGGGTTTTGTTAAAAGACTGAAATATCGACTAGTGACTATAGATGAATAACTTGCACAGGTGAACGAAGTGACAAGTCAAACTGAACCATCCACAAGCAATCAAAGAAGGAGCAGTCTACGCCTGAAAATGCTGAATAATAAATTCAAAGGCCCTGAATGGACATACATCATCCTTGAAGATTTCGAAAATCTAGAAATCAGTGATGACAGTGATGAAGAATTGATTGATGATCAAGATATTGAAAAAGTGAGGCCAACTTGAGATAAAACACAGGAATATTCTGTGAAAATGTTCAAAGTGGGGTTAAGCCTCCTTAGTCAAAAATGTCTGATAAAAGAGTTACTGGAAACTCGAAAATAAGTTGTATAAAGACATGCTGTAGATATGAATATAGTGTATTATAGTATGGCTAGGACTGACAATAGCAATACCGGGCTTGATGGCTGCTAAGCAAAATGACACTAGTATACACGGAAAGATAGCGCACCACAAACAAGATAGAGTAGACTTAGAAGCACCAGATAAGATAGCATTACATCACATTAGAAATAGAATTGAAACTGAAAAGAATGTTGTGGCTAGTCTATTAGTACATCATGTAGAGACTATGCAAATTAGTGATTGTTATGTATGTATGAAATTACCTACTTCTGAAGCTGAAGGTATAACATACCATCATTTAAACCTGACTTATGGAATTTCCTGTAGCATGTTAACTAGTCTGTTTTATAATTCTGGAAGGTTGCAGTATTATTATTCCACCATAGATGTTATTTTTCCTGAAATTCCTATACGTAGGAGAATGAATTCTGTCCTCAGAGCTAAAGATGCCAAACTCTTTGGTGAATTCTTCCTAACAATGAAAGAAATAGATATAGCTAATGCACACAACGACAATCTAACATGTAGTTTACACGAAGCAGAAAAGGTATTTTTAAACTTAGTGGAGACAAGGAGACAGGATTTCCATAGAAAAGCCACTGAAACGAAACCCCAGATACCCAAATGGGCTGAAAGGGAGGATTTTATGGCAACTGGCAAACCTCATGCTGCTAAGTCTTTGGACTTTGAAAAGATGGGAAAAATCTGTCTCCATAGAAAGAAAACTGAATATAACAATGTATTCATTGGTTCAAGTGAATGTGAACACAATTTCCTCATAATTGGGGGTTGGGGACTAAAAGGGGGAACTGATATAGCATTTCCTGGAGTTTATTATATCTGTGGGAATATAGCTTATTTTAAGCTGCCTAACCATTGGTAGGGGAGTTGCTATTTCGGAATAGTATTACCAAAAGTATACCATGTAAAAACAATCACTGAAAGCAATATACACAAAAATGAACTAACACGTTATAAAAGAGCTAGTTTTGCAGAAATTGTAGGTGATATAATTAGTGCATTGATACCTTCAGTGGGAGTGGTTCTGAGTACACAAAGAATTTGCAAATTGTCTACAGTGGTGGATCGCTTATCGACTGACACTGCTGGAGGATTCTTGTTAATCAATACCAAATTGGTTGCGATCAGGTCAATGGTTTTACAAAATCGACTTGCCGTTGACATGTTATTGTCAAAATAGGGCGGAGTCTGTAGAATGTGGAAAGCGCAACTTTGTTGCACTTTGATACCAGATAAAAGCATTGAAATTGGAAGGTATGTAAGGAACATTACTCATTTGAAAGAAGAACTGAAACCGCTGGAAGTTGATAGTGCATGGAAGAGACTTACAAATGGTCTCTCTGCTATTGGTACTTGGATATCTAAAGTAGGTAGAAGTATTGTAGGTGAAGTACTGATGCCAATAATGGGAATATCACTGATAATATTAGTGATAATGATTTGGTGCTAATGCTGCAGAAATAGAAAAAGGTACACTATTAATGAGAAAACGAAGAAACGAAAAATTGATGAAATTCAAATGGAAGAGTTAAAAGGAGACATATATAAGCGAATGAAAGTTTATCAGAATAATGGTAAAAAGAAAACTCCCAAAGGAATTGAAGAGATTGAACTGGGAGAGTGTTGACGTTGGCATCTTGTTCCTTAATTTGTGATGATAGAAAATATCATCAAAGAGGGAGTTGCTGGAGCAAGGATTCACATATTCCGAAACTTGCTTGTATTCAGCTCTCTCTAAATAACCTATAATACATCAACCAACATGTTTTGTTTACTAATATTTACATTTCACGACATTTCTAGCATCTAGGGGAAGCTTGACTATGTGGTTTTACTAACAGTAACTCTAATGCATTAAAATGGCCGTCAAAAACGCGGGAAACCATCTGCACATGCGTCTGCCACACGCACGTGGTGTGACGTGAATATGTGATGCCATCCCGCTGTATTTCTCCCGGCAGGGAATAAAATCATGGGAAAAGTAAATTGTGGCTGGGGATTCAATCAATATGAATCGAATTGAAATTACATCATCTTAGTATGGTGTGATGACCTCTCCTTGTCTTTCCAACCAATTACTTAAGGGCAACACATAGATTTGCAACATTTAGGGGTGGAACATTGCCCTCGAAATGGTATACCTGGGGTAGGCTCAGATAGAGAAATTGTCCGACTTGTCCACATAGCTGACTTGTCACTGACCCAATGCACTCAATAGGCGCTTGAGAGCAGAGGTGCTGGCGGAGCACTCTGTCGGAAGAATCGATTACCCAATAGGGGTACTAATTGGCTTTCCCAGAGAGAGATGTGTGATGCTGGTGTTGCACTTAGCTGAGGTCACCTGTCCTGATCTGCACCTGTCTTTTTCCGTGGCCATCTGATTAGTCGGGAGCCTGGTCCTGGTCTGTATTTTGTCTCAGCCCGTGGCCAGGATTGCTCATTGCACCATTCTAGGTAAATATTATTCATGTGGTATGTCCTTGTGCTATTTCCCTTTTTTACCCTTCCCAGGTACCAATGTCTAAAGGTGATACTGTGATTTCTTACAAACTTTATGTCTTGCTGATTATATTCTTGCTTATAAAATTTATGGTCACAAGATTGTGGCCCTTTCCCATTTGACTCAGAAAATCTCTCATAGACAAAGGTTTTAAAACTTTTCTTAAGTCTGTCGTTATTATAAGAAAAGGGAATGTGCTTAAATATTACCTGTGTATGCTAACTCCCTGATCCACAGGACTTATAGTAATGTGACAAGGATTGGTAAGTTATGGTTTCAGGTATAAATCCTAAATCGGACCTCTGGGCAAACTGATAGAGTGATTAAATTAGTAAATTGGTTAGGCAGGACTACTAGTTCAATGTGTGAAAGGTATATGGGCCCAAGGTGAGTATGGTAAATTTGCGCTATTTGATCCCTGCGTGCTCTATCAGTAAAGAGCACTAATCACTCAAGATGATATCCAGGCGCTTGGGCAGGTGTGTAGGTATTTGGTCCCCAAGGTGTTTAACCGAAGACCTAGGTCTTCAGCTTTTTGAGGTACTCCAGAAGTGAGGAGGAAGCTCTGAAATGTTGAGGGAGATTTTTCCATGTCTTGGATGCGATGTAGGTAAAGGAGCGACTTCTAGTTTTGCTATTGCAGCTGCAGGCAATGTATGAAAGTGAGTGTGGCAGAGCATAGGTGACTGGTGGGTTGGTGAAATTGTATGCTGCTGCTTAGGTATTCTGGTTCTGTGCTGTGTAGGGCTTTGTATTTGTGCGAGGGAAGTTTCAATTGGCTATGCATGTGAATGGGCAGCTGGTGAAGCTTCCTGAGTTGTGGTGGGATGTGTATGCGGGGAACATCACTTACAACGCATTTATTACAACGCACTATCATTACATCGCAACCATTACAACGCAAACCATTACAACGCATTGCGCTGGGGGGCGCTCTAGGATAGGGAATATATTTAATTTACTATCCAACACCTTCCCTACTATCCACGGGGACTGGAGTTGGAATAGTAAATTAAATAATTCACTATCCAGCGCTTAAAAGCACTATGCGTTGTAATGGTATGCGATGTAAAAACCGCGTTGTAACAGCAGGCGTTGTAATAGCCTGCGTTGTAACGACACCAATCCGTGTATGCAGCATGGGAGGTCAAGTATGATTCTTGAAGGATGTTCTGGATGGTCTGGAGTCTATGTAGGAGTTGTTTGGAGCTTCCAACATACAGAGTGTTGCCATAGTCCAGCCTGCTGATGATGAGTTCTTGTGTGATTGTTATCTGGTGTTCTGAGGTAACAATTTGAAGATCTTTTGCAGCATGTGCAGGATGTGGAAGCAGGAGGTGCAAACTGCATTGAATTGAAAACTCATGTTAAGCTTGTCATCAAGGAAGATCCCTATATTTCTTGTGTGGTCTGTGGAAGTGGGTGTTGGTTTTAGTTCCAATAGGCACCAGGTGAAGTCCTATGTGAGGTGAGCTTTATGCAGTTGGTTTGCATCCAGTCTAGTACCATGGTGATGTCGGTGGTGAAGTTGGTACTGGCGGTAGGTGTCTTGTCTATCAGGGAGAGGATGAGTTGGGTGTCATCAGCGAAGGAGATGATGGTGGTCTTGTGATTGGAGAATGTTGGCAATCATTATCTTGTATATGTTGAAAATGGGGTGGGGCAGAGGAATGATCCCTGAAAGACCCTGCATATCAGTTTCTTGGTCTCTGATCACTTCCCATGGCAGTGGATCCTTGTATGCCAGTCTCAAAGAATCTTCTGATGAGAGTGTTATTGGAAAAAACATTGAATGCCGCAGAGAGGGTGGGCTGGATAAGGCCGCTATTCCTCCTTGATCTAGGATGATTAAAATGTCCTCAGTGGAAGCAATGAGTGCTGTTTTGGTTCTGTGGTTCTTTGGGAATCCTGAATGAGTGTTTTCTAGAAGATAGTGAAGTTTGAGGGGGTTGTGAGTTGCTTATTGATGGCCTTTTCAATCATTTTGGCTGAATAGGGGAGAAGGGAGATGGTTGGAAGTTGCTCAGCTGATTCGGGTCAGCTGTGCACTTCTTGAAGAGGGCATTGAGTTCTATAAGTTTCCATTCATCTGGGTACGTGTTGGAGGTGATCAGATGATGATGTGGGTCAGGGTGGTGCTGATTGGAGATGTTCCCAGGTTGTAAATGTGATGGGGTATGGGTCTGTTGGGGCCCCTGAGAAGATGGGCTGAATGATTGCGGCTTTTTCGTTTCTGGTGGGGGCAGTCCATTCGGTCAGGTGGCTGTCTTCATTGATGGTGGGTGGGTTATCAATTTCTCTTGGGTTGGCTTGGTGTGGGAGTTTGCTATAGATGTTTGAGACTTTGCTGTTGGAGAACTTGGATAGATTGTCACAGAGTTGGGAGGCAGCAATATTGTTGACAGTGGCTGAGCGTGAGGTGAAATATTTAATGATCAAGAAGATCTCCTTCTAGCTGTTGAAGCTTGCTTTGATGTGGTCCACTAGTGATTTATTCTTGGTGTATGTTATTTGCTGGTGATAGCTTCTGAGTGGAGCCATGAAGATAGTTCTGTCAGTGGTTTTGTGGCTAGCTCCCCATTTCATTCAAGCTGTTTACAGTGTTGTTTTCTGTCTCGGAGGCCTTATGTGTACAAACTGGCCTTCTTGTTTGATCTACTATGCTTGTTGGGTTTGATGGGTGTAGTCTGCTCAGATCTTGAGCCAGTTGTTGAAGTTGAACCTGGTGGCGGTGTTAACTTGAGGTGTGCTAATTTGGATGTGGATGATGGAGAGTTTGCTCCATGTGAGTGTTGTGTTGGAGTTTTGTTTGATGCTGTCACTCATGGAGAAGATGGGGTCCAGCGTGTGTCCTGCAGTTTGTGTTGGTCTGAGACAAGCTGTGTGAGTCTGATGTTGCTCAAGCTTTCGAGGCATGCTGTGGAGCAGGGCTCATTTCTGTCTTCCAAGTTAAAGTTGAGGTCACCAAGGAATATGTAACTTCTGGAATTAATAGTGAGTGGAGCAAAAGAATTGATGATGAGGTGGTAAAGATGGCTCAAGGTCCGAATGGTTAGTAGACAAGAGTTCTGTTCAGAGTAAAGTTTCGGACATTTGTTTTTTTGTCCATACTATCTTTATTGCTCTTACATTATGGGTAAGTGATCCTAATCGTGACTCTTAATGGTAATTGCCATCACAAGTAACAAACAATAAGGAAAAGTCTCAAATGTGAACTAAGGGCCTGGTGCATGAAATTTTCATTTGTCAAAAGCGCTCGTAAATTAGGCCCCAGTTTTTTGCAATTAGAAAGTGATTTTGTGAACAAACAGATGTACTTATAGGTCGGTTCACAAAATTCTGAATTGTTGTAGGCCTCAAACTGATCCACCGCATCAATATTCACGAAGTAGGTCACATATCACGACTCAATAAGATTGGATGCCATGACAAAGATGGAGGCCCACAGTGTTCAGCAGACCACCATGTCTGACAGTATTTTGAATAAAATTTGAATAAAATCTACTTTTTTTTAAAACATTTTATTTATTGGTATTTTCAAAGAAATTCAATATACATTAAATTCAACAGACCAGTATACCAGTTATAATTGTCCAGAAATAGTCAACAGCACATATTGTTCATTGCAAGTATAAGACATCATGCGCCCAATGGAACATTATACTCCAGCAATATAAAAAAACAATTTATGCAACAGGGAACATGAGGTTTACAGTTTTAGGAATATAGTAGCGGAGCCCAGACCCCACCTGAGACGACCCCCTTCATAAACACATCAAATAACCACATTGGATCATTACAGTTCCCACGAGGGTCACCACGTGTCAATCCGCCCCCATCCTCATCCCTGCTCCCAGGCCCAAACAATGAACGGCTCCCAGATGTCTTGTGGTCTTGAAGTGGATGCCATTAATTCCCAAAATGTACTTAGTTGGGAATGTCCGTATGTCACATCTTGGATCCATTCCATAGCTGAAGGCTTGCTCCCCCTCCCCAGTGCACGGCAATCCGACGTTTAGCAAATAAAAGAAGTAGTGCATGTAGTTTGCATTTCATGACCGGCGTATCCTTGAGATAGCCCAGCAGTCATAATAGGGGTGACAGGGACAAGGACACACCAATGATCTAATTTATTGATGTAAAAATCATTGACCAAAATGCTGTGAGTGTTGGACAATCCCAGGCCATGTGCAGGAAAGAAGCAGGGGTAAACCCACCACGCCAGCAGTTCTCATTATCTCTCAGCCCCATACGGTGTAGCCCTATAGGAGTTCTGTAGTACCTATGGAGGAATTTAAAATGAATGAGGCAGAGCCTATAATTGGGGCAGTGCTTAATTTGTAAATTAGGAAGTAGAGGGGCTCAAATTTTTGCAGGAGGCCACACCCACTTCGCCTGTCTCCACCCACTTCCTTCACTGGCTCCCGGAGAACACGCATGCCCACCTAATGAGTCACCAGGCTAAGAAATAACTATTCTAGCTAAGTAACTAGCATAGCTTGTTAACAAGGAACCAGTGCCCTGCATCATTCACCATGAGTTAGCTAGGGAGGAAAGAACTGAATGTTGTAAATGTATTTTGGTTTATGGCGCAAGCTCGACCCGAATGTATTGGAGCGCTTTACACTAATGAGCTCCAGCTACACAAGGTTGGGCACGGGATGATTTAGAGATATGCCCGGATTCACAGTGTTGTTGAGCAGACGCCGAGACTCAAACGTCTAGCTCTAGCCGTGACTCCACGTTTTCACCTTGTTCGCACTTAGGAGAGCAAAAGCTTCATAATACAATTTTGTAAACATTTGCCAGTAGTTGACTTTGTGTACTTGAAAAATAACATATAAAGTGACAAAAAGAACATAAAAAAAAGGTTTGTGTGTTTGTCCGTTTATTTTAACGTTTCCTGCTGCACCAACATTTCAGCTGCAAAACACACATCCTTGGTTTTGGCCAGGCTCCATTCGACTCATGATAGCACAAGTGTAAAATGGTTATTTAACTGCAGTTGGATTATAGACACAAATTTGGTAGGAAACAATAACTGGTGCTTTGTAGGCTTCTATTATGCTTGCAGTACTCTTTCCTCCCTCTTTCCAACACTCTCGTCCAGAGTCACAATGTAGTACCGGGCCTTCCACATATATATATCCACGCCAGCATTAATTTTAAAGGAATAAACAACTCAACCTGCTTCAAAAATAAAAAATTACTTGAATGTAAGGACTGTGGCGAAGGCAGACCATGAGCTGTGTAAAGGCAGCACTGCAGCACTGCAGCTCTGCTCTGCTTTCTTAACTTTCTTAAGACTTACCGGTTCGGTTCTGGTGCGTTCGTGGCGGGTCCGGCGGCCCGGACATGCACTGCCTTGATTACTTTATTAACTGACTAGGCCTGGCCTGCCAGCCTGCCTGCCTCACATGGTGCTGCTGCCAGTCCTCGCATCATCGTCGGAGGGTCGGGTGAGATCGCTCTAGCTGGCACAGGCACTCAGACCTTGAATCAGTGGCGTCACTAGGGTTGGTGTCACCCGGTGCGGGTAACTTATGGTGTCACCCCCTCACGACTTACCCCATGAATCCATGTTGGACCTCCTCCGAGTCCGCCAGTGCCAAATAACGGGACCATGCAGAATGGTTTCAGTGCTAACTTCCCCATTGCCCCATCCCTTGCCACCCCCAGTCCACGCCTCTTATTTGCCCCGACTGGTTATGCTATTTTCAAGACGGTCTTTAACAACATTTTGCTGTGTTCTTGATCTGTTCTAACAATGCTGTAGGTTCAATGTAACTGTGTTCTAGTTCTGCTCTCTTTTGATGTGGCAGCCATCCAAAGTTGATCCTACTGTGTTCTTGATCAACTATCAATTACGTTTGGTACCATTCCTGCTGCTGTCTTGACCTATTCTGGTTGTAGTCTGCTTTTCTTCATGTAATGTTCTAGGGGCATATTACCAAGCAATAGCGATAATTATCGCTATTGCTTGGTTAGAGACAAAAATGTACCGCTGAGCTGCGGCGATTATTATCGCAAATAAACCTTGGTATTACCAAGGTTTATCGCAAATGCGACAAAAATCAGCCGCAATGCATGAATATCGCTGAAAAGTCAGCGATATTCATGCATTACCGAGCTAATGCTCTTAGCCATGTTATCCACCTCCCATTGGATAACATGGCTAAGAACTGCTCAGGGCAGGTGTTAGCTTTTAGAGATATTCGCGCTTAGCGCGAATATCTCCAAAAGTTGGTAATAGGAGATAGCGATGTTAGTGACTGTTTCCAGTCGCTAACATCTTGGCACGCCCACTTTGCATGTCATTAGTGATAAATATCACTGACATGCAAAGTGGGGCCCAAGATGGTCGCTATCTCCTACTAGCTGTCGCTAACTGGTGTTAGCGACAGCTAGGTAATAGGGAGATAATTTTATGTCCGCTTTCTTGGCTTTTAAAGCCAAAAAAGCAGAGATAAACCCCCTTGATAATATGACCCTCGTTATTTCTCTGTCTGTGCTCTGGTTCTGTTTGAGTTCAATGCTTTTTGTGCACTTTTGTATAACTCATTGTGCCTGTGGTCTGAATTTAATTTAGCTCTACTCTAAGTTTTCTCTGATTTCATTACTGGTTTGTTCTAGTTTTATTTTGCCTGTATTTTTCTGCTCTAGTCAGTGTTCTGTTGTAGTTCCTTTGTGATTTTCTTTCTTTGTTGTAATTCTGTTTCTTTTATGCTGCGGTTTCGTTAATTTTTTCTAATTCTGGTCTTGTTGTGTTATTGGTCAAATCCATATTCTGCTTCTATTAATCTTTACATTATCTTTCCTTATTTTCTTCTACCTTCATTCTGGTTCTCTTCTGTTCTCTTATGTGCAAGTTCTGAATCTGGACTGAATCTGAATCTGGACTGGTTTTACGTTTTAGGCTATTTCAATTGTGATCATGTTCATCTTCTGGTCTGGGTATTTTCTGAGTATATTTTATTTGTTATAGTAATAGTCCAGTTGGATTCTGGAACTGTTCGAGTTCAAACATTTATATATTTGGGTTATGTTCTGGTCTGTTTCTAGTGCTTTAGTTATTCATAGTTCTGCGCAAGCTTTGTTCTGGATCGGTTCACCTTCACTAACTTGTAGTCTGCTATGGATATAAACTAGCTGCACTCTGCTTTGTAATGTTCCAGATCTATTCTGTTTACAGAATGTTTTAATTGTAGTCTGGCTGTGTCTTGGCTCTGCTTTAGTTCTATTCTGGACCCCTTTATTTAAATTATTGTTATATTCTGAGTCAAATTGAGAGTTCAATTATGTGCTTGTTCTCAGTTTTTTTGTTAGATGTGTGCTATTTTCCCGCTGCATTATGTCTACTTCTGATTCTTTTCTTTTGACTGTGTTCTGTGTATGTGTTATTTCTATTCTGGTGAAATTATCGCTGAGCCTCAAAGTCTCTTCTGATTCTTTTCTGGCTCTGCTCGGACTGTGTTGTAGTTTTTTTAGTGGTACTTTTGACTGTGCAACAATTATAGCAACGGACAGAAAAATCACATTGCTCCGTCTCCGCGGAATGTTTCTTTGTCCCTGAATGCACGCCTGCATGGTACTGCTACGAGTCCGTGCCCCCGGCCTGGCGAGTGAGCGCTGCTTATCTCAACAGGCAGAGGCTTTGGGGCGGGGAAGCCACAAGATGACACGGGGCCAGCCTCCTCACAACTCCCAGCTCACTCACGGTGTCACCCCCATGTGAAGGTGTCACCCGGTGCGGTCCGCACCCCCCGCACCCCCTAGTGACGCCACTGCCTTGAATGGCCGTTAGGGAGTCGGTGGTGGGGCGTGGACGCGTGGCAATACGCAATCTGAAAAAATCTGCGCACGCTGCCTGCCGCCGCCCAACCCCTGTCGGCACAAAACCAAAATACAGCCCAAATCAGTGTCCCGCCCACTGGGCTGGCCACACTGTAACTGAACTTTAACTAAGAGCTGCGGACTTCAGGCAATCAACAAGATTGAGATTGAAAATCTCTATTCTCTTTTTGGCTCAGCCATGGCAGGCCAGGCTCACCACAGCTTCGCTGGGAGTGGGACTGAGCCACTCGGGAGACGGACGAGCAAACAGTACTGCGGACGATAAGTGGATGCACAATACTCTTTTGCCAAGTCCAATAGTGAGGTAAATAATGAATATTAAAAATAAAAAACAGTGACGTGCAGCAATCCGTGTAGACCCGGACCCGATAATTAAGTGCCGGTGCTAAGCACAGGAAAGCACCGGCACAAATTAAGCACTAAATTGGGGGATAGCTCGGTAAGTTGACAGTAGCAGTATGTCCATTGATCCTTGGATATTGGGATAGGAAGCTCATCATTCCACCCCGGCAAAGCTTTGGGCCGCATCACTGGAGCAGCATTTTACAAGTTTATGTGGCAACGGTGAATGGATCAAATTAGGGGTGGTGGGGGAGCCGGGAAATCGTCATGCAGGGTATGACAGGCGGCACGTAATTTATGAAGGAGTAACATTTCAGCGAATGGAACTCCCTGATCCTTGACTACATTCTGGGGGCCCCCAGAATGTTTTATCTGGGTAAAGGTCCGCAAACGTGTGGAGTTTCAGCTTCAGTGTGACAGTCTTACTTATCCCGTCTTTGATGTTTGGCAACACAGTGTTTTGTGCTAATGGGGTGGAAGGGGCATACACTATTCGGGCACCCGCCCATCTCCACATCCCATCCCAGGCCCCACATAGAGTGTCTATATGGGTGGTATAACGCCACCCGGATAGGAACAGGTGCAACCGCTGATACCTGTGGTTGAAAAGGTGTTGGATGAACCCACTAATGCAAAAGAGTGCATTAAGGGCCAGATGTAGGTGGCCATTTGAGGCCATTTACCGAGCGGTAACGGCCGATTTTGGCCGTTACCGATCGGTAAATGGGTGACAGGTATGTAGGGGGCATTATTTTACCGAATCGGTAAAATTACAGATTCTGTAATTTTACCGATTCAGTAAAATAAAAATTCGGTAATTTTACCGATTCTGAGGCACCCAGGTGTAGGTGGGACTCTTTAGAGTCCCAGAGGCCTTACCGAATCGGTATTTTACCATCAAATCCAATTTGATGGTAAAATACCGATTCCGGTGTGCATGCACTTGTGTGCATGCACACCTATGCCATGTGACAGGCAGACCTGCCCTTAGGGCATGTATGCCTGCCACATGGCACCCAAGCCTTTTTTGGGAGTGTCAGAGGGTGTCAAAGTGACACCCCCTGCACCCTTGTGAAAATCGGTATTTACCGATTCGGTAAATACCGAATCGGTAATGCCCATTCATTCCTATGGGATTCAAAGTCCGTAGGAATGAATGGGCATTACTGATTCGGTATTTACCGAATCGGTAAATACCGAATTCTTCAGAATCGGTATTCCAGCACATCTGGAATAACTACATATCCACCCCTTGGATTTACCGATTTTTAATTACCGAATCAGTAAAATTCGGTAATTAAAAATCGGTAAATCTATTTTACCTACATCTGGCCCATAGTTTCATATCTGGAGAACCCATACCCCCCTGTTTTAATGGAACAGTAATTCCCACGACACTCTAGCCTGCCCATCCGCCCACACCAAAGAGATTAGCAGAGAACTTAATGTTTTAAAAAAGGTGTGTGTAAGTATGATTGGCAGATTAACAAAAAGGTATAAAAATTTAGGCAATACAACCATTTTTGCCAGGGCAATCTTCCCTGCTAAAGATAGCGGAGGTTTTGACCATAATGTAACCTTATCTTCCAGCCAATTCACCGCACAGCCATAAGTCAAATTCCACACCTCCTGTAGGTCACAACTTATCCAGATGCCCAAGTATTTGACCTTCTCGGCTTCCCATTTCAGCGGGAACTCCGAAGTAATAGCCTTAATGTTATCTGTCAGGGGAAACATGACTGACTTGGCCTAATTAATGGATATACTGGCTTGCCCTCCAAATGTAATGAATTCTCTGAGAACGGGGTCCAAATATGTTGCGGGGTCTGTAGGATAGAAAGTGACACCATCTGAGTAAAGCAAGATAAGGGGGCTTCTGGTACTGAATCCAATCCCTCTGGCTGTATGACGGTCGCGAGAATATGTGAGGTGGACCTACCAGGGATGAATCCCGACTGGTAAAGGCGAGCAATAAGGGGGAGCATAGGTTGCAACCTATTAGCCATCAGCTTTGCCAGGATCTTAACATTCATGTTAATTAATGACAAGGGTCGATATGAATCTATCTCGATATCAGGTTTCTCGAAGTTTGGGCTTCCTAATATACCGCCAACATACGAGGCGCAAGCTCCTCCACATATGTTTGATAGAATGCGGTTGTCAAGCCGTCATACCCGGGAGCCTTGTCTAGGGGCAGACTTTTATTACTTGAACAAATTCTTCAGCAGTAAACAGGACAACCATATATTCCCTATGGTTTTTATTGAACCAAATGAGTTCCAAGGAGTTGAGGAAGGCCTGCATACCCAGCCATCTTGAGTGGCAGTACATAACTTAGAGTAAAACATGGAGAACTCATTAGGAATATCCATTTGGCCCCTAACTGCTTCCCTGTGTGTGTCAATCAGCTTGGGTATGTAAGTAGTGGACCGCAGAGTACGAATCATACCAGCAAGTGCCTGTCCCGGTCTATCTCCCTCCATATATCGATGCGCCTCCACATACTTCCTAATAAATCTCACCTTGCATTGTGTCTAGTAGTTGTGCGTAGTTTGGTCTTCAAGAGAATTAGAGTTTCAGATTTATCAGTGGCGTAAAATTGTGTTTCAAGGTCTCTAATTTGAGATTCAAGTAAAGCAAGCGTGCCCCTAATAGCTTTCAGCACCCCCGCCTGATGGGCGATACATTGACCTCTAATGACCATCTTGAATGCCTCCCACAGTGAGGCTTCTGTGTCGACAGATCCTGTATTAAGAGCAAAATAGTCGGTTATATCAGTTTGTATTTCTTCCTTAAAGGCCTCATCAAGTAGGGCATACGGGGGGAGTTTCCAAGAGAATGCGTGCAGAATGGAGTCTGTAAGCGTCAAGCGCAGAAGGCATAGAGTGTGATCTGATAGAGTCTGCGGCAAGTGTGACACGTCAATGACCCAGCTGGCCACATCTCTAGAAGGCAGCCAAAAGTCCAATCGGGACCAAGCCCTGTGATGCTCATAGAAGCAAGTGCCCTCCCTGGTCAGTGGATTTCTCAAGCGCCAGATGTTAACTAGGTTTCCATCCGCAAGTATGGCATGCAAATCAGTGCTGGCAGCGGGATGAAGAGTCCGCACCGTCCCCTGCCTGTCCATATTGTCGTGCAACACATCATTAAAACCGCCCCTCACAAAACTGTGCTGCACCTGGTCACTCTAATCTTCATCCAGATATGGTGGAAGAAATTAGTGGAGTCCACATTTGGGCCGTATATTGGCACTATCACGATAGTGACACTACCCAGTGATCCCAATAGTATAACGTACCTGACCTCTGGGTCCATGTGTGCCTCTCGTTCTCTCCAGTCTAGATTTCGCATAACCAGTACTACCACTCTGCGGACGTAATTAGAGTATATCGAGAAGTAAACATGACCCCATATATTATGTTTGAGATTTGGGGAAGGCCTGACCTTGAGGTAGGTTTATTGTAGGAGGTATCTGTCTATATTATCATCAAAAAAGAGTGTGTGCTGATCTCGATGCTTGACCAAGTTTTGTAATGCTTTTAAGGGTGCAATAAGTGGTTTAGGCCAGAATCCAATCATAATCATCAAAAAGAGAGTTACTGTGCACACCATTGTACTCCTTATATTTGGCAAACGTTGTTGCTACATCCAATGTTTTCACGTGCAGCCCGAGTACGTGCTTCGCCCTGTTTCACGTATGCATACAGACCTTCAAACAATCGGAACGTGTTTACGATCCGCTCAGGCGCACAGCTTTGGGTTAGTAGTTATAGTTGATTTCCATGTTTTCAGATGCTTAATGAATCAAAGTACTCCAACATCTTCTTGTTATTTCATTTATTCATTCAATTGTTACATCACACGTGAGAAATTTGAATCATGAATTGCTTCTTGTGCCTCAGATATGCTAATCCTAGCCTTTTTCTGGGCATGTTATGTTATGTTATAGGATATTTTTATAGCGCCTATCACCGCCGGTCTCTTAGCGCTTAAACAAGAAAACATACCACACTGAAGCCCAAAAGAAAACCTGCAACTATATTACCGCCTAAGCCGTCCCAAAAGCCTTCCTAAAGAGATGAGTTTTTAGTTTCTTTCTGAAGGGTAGTAGCTGTACTTCATCCTTCAAGGTGGGCGGAAGCTCATTTCACAGTTGTGGAAGAAGTACAGACAAGGCCCTGCCTCCTTTAGTCTTTAGTTTGAACCTAGGTTGAATCAGATTAGAGGTTGTTCCTGAATGCAAGGATCTTCCGGGAACATACCTCATCAAACGTTGTTTGATATACTCTGGGGCATTCCCAAAGAGTGCCTTATGAGCCATACAGAGACACTTAAACTGGACTCTGAATTTCATTGGGAGCCAATGTAGCTTCTGAAGCAGGGGGGTTGCGTGCGAGTTTCTGGGCAGGGAGTAAATCAGCCTGGCTGCATCATTCTGAATGACCTGCAGCTTCCTCAACAACTTTTGTGGTAGGCCAAGATATAGGGCATGACTTTTTAAAACACATACGCTTCTTCGATAGTGAATCATATGTTACCCAATGCATTTCGAGCTTTTAAAAGCTCTTCCTGAGGGGTTTCACTATGAGTAAAATGACATATTAATAAATTACATTACATCTCTCAAACCATGAGTATATGCACAGTGTACATCTCGTTGAAACAGAAGGACATCTCACCATCTTTAACAGGTATCGCAAATTGCACCTAGTCAAAAACAGCGTTACCCTCTATAACCGTGACTAAAATGTTACCTAAGTGATGTCCTGTAAGACCCTTAGTTTAAGTCCATCTTTATGCTACCTCTGCTCGACAATGTTAGTGATAACACTAGCGTGAAAATAAACCCGCCTGATATTCATATGATACAAGGCCCCAGGCTCCCGAAGTTGCCCTCTCATTAACATACCTTTGTGACTTGCATAAAAATGGTCTCATTTTTTTCTGACCTGCAGAAACCTGACTTGCTGATTCTACTTAGCTTTTAAACAGCGATAAATGACCCCTCCCCCCTATACGGACCAATCATATACCACCAACCATTAGCGTCCCCTCCTCCTAACTACCCATCCCATAATGCATTGTTCTCTGACTTATTTGACCGTGCGCAACAGCCCGATCCTTCATTTCATATACATACCCTACGATTATCTTCAACAAATGACCCCGGACATTTAAACGATTGCCTCGCCCTCCCTTAAGGTGTTATACTGCACGCTGTAAACAAGTTATTCTGAATATAAATACACTGGTGTCATTACACATTATACATGGTAATTTGCTTAAAACCAATGCATATGTTCACAGATTTTCTTGTGCGAATTCATAGATTTGAAATGAAGCCGTTTATCAACAATAAAGTTCCTTTTGTAAACGAAAAGATGCATCTCACGTGTGTGCTGATCTCGATGCTTGACCAAGTTTTGTAATGCTTTTAAGGGTGCAACAAGTGGTTTAAGGCAGAATCCAATCATAATCTTCAAAAAAGAGAGTTACTGTGCACACCATTGTACTCTTTATATTTGTCAAACATTGTTGCTACATCCAATGTTTTCGCGTGCCGCCCGAGTACGTGTTCTGCCCTGTTTCACGTATGCATGCAGACCTTCGAACAATCGGAACGTGTTTACGATCCGCTCAGGCACACAGCTTTGGGCGAGTAGTTATTATTGATTTCCATGTTTTCAGATGCTTAATGAATCAAAGTACTCCAACATCTTCTTGTCATTTCATGTATTCATTCAATTGTTACATCACACGTTAGAAATTCGAATCTTGAATTGCTTCTTGTGCCTCAGATGTGCTGATCCAAGCCTTTTTCTGGGCATGACTTTTCAAAACACATACGCTTCTTCGATAGTGAATCATATGTTACCCAATGCATTTCGAGCTTTTAAAAGCTCTTCTTAAGGGGTTTCTCTATGAGTAAAAGAAAATATCAATAAATTACATTACATCTCTCAAACCATGAGTATATGCAGAGTTTACATTAACCCTGGGCGGAGTTCGCGGAGTGGGGCTTCGCGGAGCTACGCGAAGTGGGCGAGAAACTACGCCCACCTCCGCAATCCGCGTAGCCCCACTCCGCAAAACCACTGGCCGCCAGCCCCGCCACCCGCCTCCCTCCCGCCCTCCCTAAATACTTTAAAATAAAGGAATGCTATAATTTAAAAAGCACTTACCTTGCCGCCGCTGGCCGCCGCGTTCCCCGGGGCTCGTTATCTTCCGTCTTCCGTCTTTATCAGTAATGCGCATGCGCGGGCGGCCGCGCATGCGCATTTTCTCGTGAAAATGCGCATGCGCGGCCGCCCGCGCATGAACATTACTGATAAAGACGGAAGACGGAAGATAACGAGCCCCGGGGAACGCGGCGGCCAGCGGCGGCAAGGTAAGTGCTTTTTAAATTATAGCATTCTTTTATTTTAAAGTATTTAGGGAGGGCGGGAGGGAGGCGGGTGGCGGCCAGCTACGCTTTGTCTGCGGAGCGTGCGTAGTGCCGCCTGGCTCCGCCAGCTCCGCAAAATGCGGAGTGGGCGGAACTACGCACACTCCGTGCACGGAGCGTAGCTGGCCGCCCACCCCTAGTTTACATCTCGTTGAAACAGAAGGACATCTCATCATTTTTAACAGGTTTCGCAAATTGTACCTAGTCAAAAACAGCGTTACCCTCTATAACGTGACTAAAATGTTAGCTAAGCGATATCCTGTAAGACCCTTAGTTTAAGTCCATCATTATGCTACCTCTGCTCGACAATGTTAGTGATAACACTAGCGTGAAAATAAACCATGACCCCATCTATTATGTTTGTGCTTTGGGGAGGGCCTGGCATTGAGGTGGGTTTCCTGTAGGGGGCATCTGTTTATATTATGCCTGGTCAGGTAGCCGTGTACAAGCCTAGATTTTCTTCTGTGATTTATACCTCTGATGTTCCATGTAAGAAAGTTCAGGCTGTTAGCATGGTATACAATAATACATTATGCATAAGATCACATTTTCAGGGCCACACTTCATCATCACAAATTTGGTTGTGCAGTTATTACAATAGCATTCTCGTACTCAACCAAAACATACATCAGTCCCAACCCTCCAGCCCCAACCCACTCCAACCCCCCAATCAAGTTGAAGAAAACCCACCTGACAACATAGAAGAAAACAACTGAGATATGGGAACTTCCCATGGGAATATGGGAGCGCCGGCATACTTACCTACTTAGGCAGGGTGTCCAAGAGACTGCAGAGAGTTAGGCCTGCAGCGCAACAAGATACTAAGACAGGGGTTAAGGATCATTAGTCACTTGCACAGCACCCCAACCCCACGCCCACCCCAGCATGACAGCACAGCGGCAGACATAGAGCAACAGTCCTCAGATTGATAGCATATAAAACAGCTTCCCGAAATTCAACCAGAGCCCTCTGCCCATTACATGCATAGCCATCTCTAAAGAGATATACTGATCTGCAAATAAACTAACTATAACCAACATGAGCCAGCAGATAATATGACAATAGTCTGGGTATCAAACAACAGGAACCATAGAGATTCATATTAAAATAGGAGAGTACCCAAGCAGCCTACATGGCAAGTCCTGAGTGCCCTCAATATTAGTCACTTAGCTGGGTTTCTGCAGAAGCCTTCAGTCTAGGGTTTCGCTGCGCCTGTTTACCTCCTACATGTTTTGCAAACTTGAGTGCAGACTTGGCTTCGGGAAAAAAATGGGCAGATCCATCATGTGACACCTTAAGTTTAGCGGAGTACGGCAGCAAATATGGGATGTTTGCCTGCATAAGGATCCTTTTAGCTGGCAGGAACTCGCGTCTTGCTGACTGTACTGCTGGTGTGAAGTCCGGATAAAAGGAGATCTGGTTTCCTTTGTGCGTGATTTCCCCATCTCATGCGCCTGTCGCAAAATGATATCTCAGTCTTGATAGTTGAGGAGTTCCACCAGGATTGGCCCCAATCGGTGGTTTAGGACCTTATGCATGATTGGCTCTTTCTATCAAAAAAGACCAGTGAGAAATGGGTATCGAAGAGTTCTCACAGTAAATCTGTCAGATATGACTCCATTTTAGCGATGGCCATAGTTTCCGGGATGCCAGTAATGCGTAGGTTGTTGCGGCGGGACCTCACCTCCAAATCTTCACACCTAATAATTTGTCCATTTGAAACAACTGTTCTTTTGTCTCCACTTGGAACTCATGGAAGTCTGTTTGTTTGGTTTCTAGTACACCTAAGCGATGCTCATACACTCCCACCTGAGACTTCACAGATTCCATTTGGTTTGTCAGTGCGTCTAATTTGGCATTAAAGGTGCAGAGGCTAAACCTCATTTCAAGCATGAACGTCTGAATGGCTTCTCCCTGATCTCCTGACTGACTTTCCGCATAACCCAGGCACCGGTCTCTGGGTCGGATTCTGTGAGCTGGGTCACCCTCCTTAGATCAAAATTTATTTTGGGCTGTTTGGCATCTTGTTTTCCCATGACTGATGATGAGATGCGCACCACAACACCAAACCTTATGCCAACCTCACAGACTGTCCTGGCACCTCCACATGGCCATCTGGAGATAGCGAAATACCGAGACATGAGAGGTGAACAGCAGCACCCAGATCAGCCAAGGTTCTCCATGTGTTGTCCCCCAGGAGTTGGGCAGGCACTTAGAATGCTTCTCCCCAAGTTAGGGCCCTTCTGCAACATTGACACGACATGGCTAAGGTCTCGACAACCATCTACCTCCAGTCATTCACCTCATCATCACCAGCCTTTCTCCACGCCAACCCTGTAGTATGTGCAAAATGGTCCAGGCAAGGATAGGTCAGCAAGGTGCTTTTCATCACGTGGGTACTCCATAATTGACAGGGTCTACAGTGGCGCTCGGGATAGAAGAACAGGCACTGGGGGGTTAGCCATCAACCCCAGCCGGATCGCCCTGGGGAAAGCTATGGTGGCAGATCAGACCGCACAAGCCCAAAATGGTGCCCCTGTATCTCTGAGCTCACTCAGCCACCTCTCTGCTCCGGCTTACCCATGTGGTACAGAGCCGTTCCACCAAATCACACCGCAGTGCCGCCCGACACTTCAGGCCCATCCAGCACTGTAGTGGGAGGCATCCAGGATGAGGTACATTCGTCAAAGTATTCAGGTGAGGCCTGTATCTTATCTGAAGTAGCGGTCTCTAGAGAGCAGGGATCTTCAGCCGTGAGAAGTCCGGACCCGCCATCGTCTTTGACTACCTCCATTCAGGGCACGTAGCTCATCGTCAGAGCGGGGCAGGCAAGCAGATGTGGCGTCGCTTCGTTCAGCAGGTATTCCGCTACAAGCGGGTACGTTTTTGGCAGGACCACGACTTACCTTTAGTGCGGATATATTAAGGATAAGTTATTGGCTGATGGCGCTCGCTCACAGAGCAGCCATTGCGCAGCTCGGCAGACCACGCCCCTCAAGTTTCAGACATTTGTAGTTTAACGGCCAGGTGTTCCATGAATGAGGTGACATTCTCTCTGGATGGAATGCATTTGATGTATCTCCTATCACTTAACGTTGTGTATGCAAATAAATAATTAGTATATATTTGTTGTTTCCTTTAGTGGGTTGCCATTTATCACAGAAGTGTAGTCTAGTGGCTATCATAATGCCAAGTTAAACTTATCTTGTATAATCTTTGCTGGCACCAATCTGAAAAATCAAGTGCACCAGTGCAGATCACTTACTCTTCCCTGCCTCATTTTGAAAATATATATCATGGAAATTGCCAGTTACATATTCTCATTCTCTTCTATATAGGGTATCCAGCAATCTGGTGATATATGCAGAATGAATACTTTCATTTGTAAGTATCCCGGAAAGGAGAAGACTTAAAACAATTGGCATGGTATTGTCATATCCTATTTTCTGCATTACAGGAACAACTCTAATCCACACACTATTCTGTTCTTTGTAAAGTAAAAAAGTACTCTCTAAGGTGCGAGAGCTTGGCCTGCACCATGTGAAATATTCCTAAGAAACAATACTCATACTGGGCCTGGCATCTTATTACTTGATAACTGAGATTATGTTTAGAAAAGAATAATGTTGTTCAACTTCTCCAATGGCTTAGTCTTTGTATTGCCATGAAATCATGTATTTAAAACTGCAACAAATGATGGACGGAATGCGGAATTATTCGAACATTCTCCCCCAGTCAAGAGATCTGGGTTAAATCCATTTATCTTTTGCCCACTACACCACCCTAGTTTGGACCCAGCCATTTGCAAATCAGTCCAGAACCTGTGCCTCATGGGAACAATCCAGACCGAACTGCCAAGCAAGGTCCTACCTGGACCAGAAACAAGCATTCTGGGACCGTTTTTGGGGAATGTCACCCTTCATCAACCATGTTTGCTTGAATCCAGTGGCACAGTGAGCAAGGGACGCACGTCTGGACATACCCATCCCGCTTAGGGCAAAAAGTGTAACTGCAACAAATGATGGACAGAATACTGAATGAATCAAACATTCTCGCCCAGTCAAGAGATCTGGGTTAAATTCATTGTTCTTTTGCCCACTGAGCAACCCCAGTTTGGACCCAGCCATATGCAAATCTGTCTTGACCCTAGGCCCCATGGGAACAGTCCAGACCGATCTGCCAAGCGAGGTCCTCCCTGGACTGGAAACAAGATTCAAGGACCGGCCTCGGGGTTTGTCACCCTTTATTAGCCAGACTAGCTTGAATCCAGTGGCAAGGGACCCACATCCGGGCATACCGATCACACTTAGGGAGAAAAGTGTAACTGCAACAAATGTTAGAGGTCACGGAGGCTGCCATCGTGCAGGCACATGCTGAGGCTGTATTAGTCTACTCTACATTTCCCAGCAGCCTCGAGAGTGCGCATCACGTCGGAAGCCAAGTCCGTGGCGCGTCTCACGTGATGCGGAAATACAGACATAGCGAGGCAGCAGGAAGAGGACGCTGCCGATTATTCTTCCGTGCTTGAGTGTTCTTGGCTGCAGTTCCAGTAGCTCTTGGTCGGGTAAGGGTGCCTTGCGCACCGCTTTCCTTATGTTCCCATTTGGATTTCTTACGTACTTTACCTTGCCCCTTGAGAATTCCTGAATGATCATTGTTATCTTCCCTACGTTGGAGAACTTTAAGCATCACACAAAGTTCATGCGAGGGAGATTCTCTTCCTTATCTTTTGATCTGAAACTGGCATTATTCAGAGTGTGTATTACGATCTTTCCTTCAATGGAGAACTTTATATATGGTTCAGAGTTCTTGCGATACTTTATCTTATTTTGACCTGCAATTCTGGCATCGGTCATCTTAAAGTTTTGTGTGCTTAGATTTGCCTATATTGGTGAGCTTTCCTCGCTATTTAAAGCTCATGCGGGGAAAGTCTTTACCACACGAAAACAGATATATATATATATATCCGTTCCAAACTCCTACTGATCGGCTCTGGACGCCGATCCAACCAACGCAGGTACACACCACAACAGCCCTTAAGGGTACTTTCAAAGGTGGTTTATTGCTCCCTTGTCACCAGCATGACGCGTTTCGGCTACGTCACGGTAGCCTTGATCACATGACCGTAATAATTGTGCTTTAAATACAGTGCATGATCAGATTGAAAGGGCGTCAACGTAATAGACATGAAAGACATACTTCAAATTACCCTCCGAAGATACAATTCTTCAAGTAAACCAGGTATAATAAATAAATTTCATCTTATTAAAATTCATGGGCCATCAATATACATTCCATATAAATGTCCTACCATGGCTAATACAGCAGAAGATATATTAAAACTCATGTAAGTAGATATGAAAACAGTCTATTTATAAATTGCCGACTCGAAGATTTATCGATAAATCAATCTGAGTAAAAAAGGGCAAGTGCAAAAACAGTAATAAAGTGCAAAAACGTGTAAAGTGCAAAATGACATAACCCATAAATAGGATTTAAATTCATGAATATAAGAGACGCAATTGGGACGGCACGTTAGAATCCCTATTAAGGAGGGTTACATGACGCTGAAAAACCAATTGTTTATATAGATCACAGTAAAATACTAACACAGGGTATATTCAAAGTGGCCAATCGGATTAGTAACATTATGGCATAGTGCCCTAATTCCATAGGGGAATAGTGATGTAAACGGAGACCAATGACCATCCATTAACAGCACAACTAAAACTGTAATAAAAGCTGGCTGAAATATGGGTGAGATGGATGACGAGACCTCTAATGGGTGACTGATCAAAGAACAGGAGTGTGGCATACTCCACAGCATAGACAAACATTACTAGCACATACATAGGTTAAGAAATTGGTGAACATCAGGATAACCTAATAGGGACGTAGCTAAAAACAGTAGAAAAATACCTCTTTGATTATAAAAGCAGGAGATTCGCAGCACTCTGATGTTAAACGAAATCATAGAAAACAGTGCAAATCTTCCCCTGTATTCATCCCATTCGGAATCCTGGTGTCTAAAAGCAAAATATATTTACTTTCCAATTGTCTTAGAGTTTTCTCCCTATTGCCTCCCCTGATGTTCTTGGGTACTGCGTCAATGATAAAGTACTTAAGGTAATTTAAGTTCTTTTTGTGGACCAATTCAAAGTGGCGTGCCACAGGATAGTTTGCATCTGAATTGACTATGGCTCTTTGATGCTGAAGGATACGGTTAAAAGCCTGCAATTTAGAGCTTCCAATGTACTTGAGTCCACAAGTACACTGGAGCACATAAACCGCAAAATCAGTACGGCAGGTGAAATGGTTCCTGATCTTAACGGGTTTAGAGTCAAATGCAGAGTGGTACTCACTGGTATCAATACCAAACTTGCATGCTCTGCAAGAGATGCATTTGAAAAAAACACATTTGTCTGCTAACCAATTAGATTTAGAAACTACCTCAGGACTAGATCTGACCAGAGCATCCCTCATAGAGGGCGCTCTTTTGAAGACAATGGAGGGTTCATCTGGTATCAGGGGAGCTAAACTGATATCGGTTTTGAGTAGCGGCCAGTGTTTTTTCAGTATCCCTCTCACCTGCCTCTCTTCACCATTAAAGGTCGTTATCAAACTGATATTATTACTGGAATCTCCTTCTTCACTGTTAAAAGGTGTCTGGGTGGAATTAACATTGAGTGAGGCAAGGTAATCCTCTCTATTGAACTCATTAGCCCTGTTCTTAGCTTCTTGTAACAGAGAGGCATCATAACCCCGGCTACAAAATCTCATGAATGCTTCATTCAGACACCTCTCCAAATCCGCCTCCGAACTGCAGATCCTACGCATCCTCAGAAACTCCCCGAAAGGGACGCTTCTGATAAGATGGTTGGGATGCGAACTACTTGCGTGCAATATCGCATTGCCCGCTGTGGGTTTTCTATGGAGTCGGGTCTGCAGTATACCTTCAGAGATGTAGATTTCTACATCAAGGAAATGAATCTGTTGGGTGCTGATTTGTGAGGTGAATTGTAAATTAAGTTGGTTATCATTAATTTTCTCATATGGCCGAGATACCCGCCACCCCCTCTCAACACAATCCCCAAGGATGGGAAACCGGAAACAGATCTGAACTTTTGGAAGACGGGAGGGAGTGACCCTCCCGGCCGTATTTATTAAAATATGAAACAAAATTAAAACATTAAAATAACAGTTTCATATTATGTACAATTTCATTTCCACATTGCGATGTTTGGCTAACCTTAACATAGTCTCTAATACAAAGGTTCTCCTAGCCGAACTAACATCCTACAAAACATCAAACTTGAAATTTTGAAATTGTACATCCTAACGTTTAAGGGCCAACGGCAAGGTCGTAACCGGTGTCAAGATCCCTAACCAGAAATAACCAGAAATATCCCCCCCACTTGTGAGGGGCGACCGCACCGAGGTGTACCTCGAGTGCAACTACCAATTTCCCTTGACTTGACGGGGGCCCCAATAAACTCGACGCCACTTAAAGGTCGTCCGAGGACTCGTGTGAGGAATCTAGAAGGTAGCGTAGACCCCCCCCCAAACCCCACACATCTTACCACATCTGCCGTCGCAGATGTCTTGGCCCCGGGAAATTCTCCGGGAGGGGGCTGTAGCCCCCCCTACCCAGGAAGGGGCCTTGACCGCCTTTCCTTTCCTTTCGGCGTCCCATCCTTAGAAGGGACCGCCTTCCCCGTTGAGGGGCCAATGGCCACCTCCTTCGAGCGCTCCCAACCGTAATGGGTGACGCCCACTCATAGGGATCTACCAATTAGTGCTCACCGATCATGACCTTACCGCCCGACCAAAATAAATACGACAGTTCTAAGCTAAAACAATTCTAACCAAATGACTAAATGACTTAAAAGACAGTCAAAAGTAACAATTTTACTTAAAACATGTTACTGATCAACACTACTAAAACATGCTACTGATCAACATTACAGCAAGATCACTTTATTTGCAAAACAATACACAATTGACCATATCTTTATTGCATACTTAATGTCTATCACGATAATAATCCGACCTGCAAAAAAGAGTTATCACAACAAACTTTATTCAAAACAATTCGCCGTCTTCAGGGGCTGGTGGGTGGGTCAAAATTGGCTCTTTGTTCCGTCTCGAGCTCACGTGCAGCGAGGTGGTGCAGCTTCAGAGCACAGGAACAAGAGGATGCTTCCTTGGCTTGTTGCTCCTTTTATGCGTCTTCAGGGCGGGCGTAAACCCGCCCCGGCCTGCCCCGAGGGCGTGGCCCGGCTGCGTCAGTGTCTAGGCCAGCCCACTCCAGGGCGGGAAAAAGGCGCGCCCCGGCTACGCCGCTTCGGGCATACCAGCCGGGACTCGCCTCCCGCCCAAGATGGCTTCCCGGGGGGATCGTGGTACTCGGCCATACGTTCGGGGGGACCGAATGGTCACCCCTTTCCATATGGCCGAGATACCCGCCACCCCCTCTCAACACAATCCCCAAGGATGGGAAACCGGAAACAGATCTGAACTTTTGGAAGACGGGAGGGAGTGACCCTCCCGGCCGTATTTATTAAAATATGAAACAAAATTAAAACATTAAAATAACAGTTTCATATTATGTACAATTTCATTTCCACATTGCGATGTTTGGCTAACCTTAACATAGTCTCTAATACAAAGGTTCTCCTAGCCGAACTAACATCCTACAAAACATCAAACTTGAAATTTTGAAATTGTACATCCTAACGTTTAAGGGCCAACGGCAAGGTCGTAACCGGTGTCAAGATCCCTAACCAGAAATAACCAGAAATATCCCCCCCACTTGTGAGGGGCGACCGCACCGAGGTGTACCTCGAGTGCAACTACCAATTTCCCTTGACTTGACGGGGGCCCCAATAAACTCGACGCCACTTAAAGGTCGTCCGAGGACTCGTGTGAGGAATCTAGAAGGTAGCGTAGACCCCCCCCCAAACCCCACACATCTTACCACATCTGCCGTCGCAGATGTCTTGGCCCCGGGAAATTCTCCGGGAGGGGGCTGTAGCCCCCCCTACCCAGGAAGGGGCCTTGACCGCCTTTCCTTTCCTTTCGGCGTCCCATCCTTAGAAGGGACCGCCTTCCCCGTTGAGGGGCCAATGGCCACCTCCTTCGAGCGCTCCCAACCGTAATGGGTGACGCCCACTCATAGGGATCTACCAATTAGTGCTCACCGATCATGACCTTACCGCCACAGGCCGGATAGTTGACCGGCTATCCGGACCCCCCACAACACTCCTACCTAAAGGTCATGTCTCAAAGTCTTTAGCCAAGCTATACAGTCTCCTATGAGTAACTCGTTCCCTACCCGGGACAAATGAACACCATCCCCCAAATACATACTGTCGCCGATAATACAACCATGCGAAATAGAATGCAGTGTATTGGAACGGAATAATCTACTCACTTTGTTATTAATTTTTTTTACCGAATGATTCAGAGCAGAAACAGAAATAGCCCCCCGCCATACCTTTCGTGGGATCATATGTGACCATGCAATCGTGCACCCTGGAACACTCCTCGCCAACCAACTTACAGTGGAAAGCATCGCCTCAAGAAGAAGTCGTCTACCAGTGGTGACCAAATCATTGCCCCCAAGATGTACTATGACTATAGACGGCGGTGACCTCGTCCGCCCTAGTAAGCCCTCAAAAAATGACTGAAACTGGTCAATACAGAGCCCGCCCTTTCCGTAGAAGGACATACTGTACCCGTATTCCCCAGCCACGTGATTCATGTCACCTGCTTCGAATACGTCCGCGGCTCGCCTCACGTATGAGTGGCCCACGACCCACACCTCCTTTCTCACAGCCGGTGAAGTATGACCGCTGGCCAGGTGATGGGTCGACTGGATAGTCCGCCCCGCCTCGTAAGCTTGCGCAACTGAAACCAAACAAAACAAGAAGCGTGAGTACATCGTTACAGCTTCACAACATGTGCAACCGCACATATCTCTTATAACAATCGGAGGACCAACGCCCCACACGTTTAATTTGTTCAACATTCAGACCCCTGGCCGTAGCCTCTGTGGCGGCCCCTATCCGAAAGGAATGGGTCCCAAACTCGCTCGGGTTCAAGCCCGCAGCCGTAATCGACATCGCAAGCACCCGCTGAAACTGAAACCTCGTCAGCGGAGTGGTGTCAGCGTGTCTCAACAGTGTCCCCCCCCATGATGCCACCCTCTGAGCTAAATACTCCTCTACACAGCTCACCGGGCACATGGATGACCCGGGGATCCTTCGTATCATTATGCAGTCCCCCACTGAACCCTGATCAGTCTTGGACTTGACAAATGAGACAGTCATTGTCTCGCCCTTGATTCGGACATGCTCTCGGCACAGTCCTCCCCTGGTATCCTGTTTGTTCCTTGCCACTAATTCGCTTACCCGCATGGCCCCATGGAATGCTAGCACAAAAGCGGCTCGGAATAACACTGCTTCATCCTGGGATGAACATGTTGCAGGAAGTACAGATAACAACAAAGCCAACCTATCCAGACCTATCGGGCGCCTATCATCTACTCTGCGACCCTCAAGGCGTTGCCACCCGCGTAGCGCCTTCTGCACCACGAAAGACGCTGTCGGGTCCTGGATCCCATGAGCCCTAGCCATAAAGGAAATGGCGGCCCGATGCCTCTGGGCCGTAGCCACTGATTTGCCTGTCTGACGTAAATACAACAGAAAGTTCACTACCCACTCCTCCTGGCCCCAAAGCTCCCCTCTATCTGCCCCCAAAAAGGCCCAATAGGAACGGAACGCCCCTTCGTATGCCTTCCTCATCCTGGGTGCTAAACTCTCTCCCACGAGGTTCTCTAGTTAGGGGCACCGAGAGACCAGAGAGCTTCGGGAAAGGGTGCTGCCACCGGGTCCGCTGTGGGCAGAAATTCCCAGAAGGCCTGCATACGAAAACGAGAAAGCGCATCAGCCGCCTGGTTCAACACCCCCGGGACATGTCTTGCCTTAAATAGGATATTCAGTTGCATACACAATAACACAATCTCCTTGAGTAATCTCAGGACCCATTTGCATCGTGCTGCCTGGCTATTGATACACTCAACCACGGTCATGTTATCAGACCAGAATACCACAGAGTGATCTCTGAACCCCTCGGGCCAAGTTCTCAGGGCCACCAGAATGGGAAAAAGTTCTAGGAAAGCAATGTTGCTTGTCAGACCATTATCATGCCACCATTGAGGCCATTTTTGTGCCGACCACTGAGTGCCGAATATGGCACCAAAACCAATGCTCCCTGCCGAATCCGTCCACAGCCCCAGCTCCTCGGAGGACACAGCCGGTTTGTTCCAGACTATTCGGCCATTGAAATCCGCCAGAAATGCCAACCAAATGCGCATGTCCTGGCGAACCTCTGCCGAGAGCCGAGTGCGGTGATGACCTTCCTTCAGGCCGACCATAGCTTGAGCGATCGAGCGAGAAAAAGGGCGGGCCATCGGTATAACTCTTAGGGCAAAATTCAACTGTCCCACCAATTGCTGTAATTGATGTAGCCTAACTTTAGACTCACTTATACACATTTGCAGGGATGCCCTGAATTTTAACACTTTGTCCCCTGGTAAACGAAAACAACCTTCCTCGGAATCCAGCTCGATCCCCAGAAACTCGAGGCAAGTCGAGGGACCCACAGTCTTACCTGGTGCCAATGGCACGCAAAATTGATGCATCAGAACACAAAATTCAGTCAAAGCCTGTCCACATTCGGGATCACCGGCTGCCCCCAGAAACAAAAAGTCATCGAGATAATGCATTACATTATTAAACCCCGTTTTCCTCGTGAAGACCCATTGTAGGAAGCATCCGAACTTTTCAAAATAGGCGCAAGATATAGAGCACCCCATCGGCATACACTTATCCATGTAATAATGACCCTGAAACATAAAACCAAGGAGACGCTGATCGTCAGGATGTACCGGGAGCAACCGGAACGCTGATTCGATTTCAGATTTTGCCATCAGCGCACCGGGCCCCAGGCGATTCAAAATGGCTACGGCCTCATCGAAGGATGCGTACCGCACCGAACACACTTCCGGGTCTATCGCATCGTTCACTGAAAGACCACGTGGGGCTGATAAATTATGTATCAGCCGAAACTCACCGGGGTCCTTCTTGGGGACCACCCCTAAAGGGGAACAAACAAAGTTAGCCACTGGAGGCACATTAAATGGACCGGCGACTCGACCTCGAGCCACCTCCTTCCTGATTTTTTCCTGTACCACGGTCGTATGTTGTAGGACCGATATCTGATTTTTACATTGTGGACTACCCTGAAACTCTCCCACTGGGATGCGGAAACCATATGAAAATCCGTTGCGCAACACCCCAGCGGAAGCGTGATCCGGGTATTCGTTGAGCCAGGGGATCATTGCCAAGGTATCAATCGGGGTAGGTAAAGGCGCCCCTCGGACTATGTCAGACCTGTTTAGCGCCTCCTCTACCCCCGTTATCACCCGTTTTGGCTCTGCACATGGACTCAGGGTGGGATGATTGACCACACCCCCCACATTCGTGCCTAAATTTGCATGACCCCTGGGGCCTAGTACACTTCCCCCTGTTAAAGTTCCAACAAACCCCCCTCTTGTTTGCGTTGCCGGCTGGCCCCGAGTGATTGTCGTTACTTGTGCCTGATCGAAAGGGCGTCCCCGCATAATGGCGGGAGGATTCCCCAACGCTACTTCCTATCAATGGCACCTTTAACATACCGGAGTCCTCCATTTTGGACCAAGACACAGAATCATAACAGTCCCAAGTTAAGTTTTTATCATGCTCTTTCGCTTTTCTGAAGACATTGTCGTAACAAAACCAATGATTGCCCTCGTGAGATACGGAGTACCCCATGATCCGTGACTGATAAATCGGCAATTCGGGCAGCAATTCGGGCCTACGTTCACCCAAGATGGATGTAAAAACCCCCCATGCCTTGCCCCAATTACCAATGTTTTCATTTACCTTAAAGGCGGCCATCTTTGCGCGCCAAACACTTGGGTGCATGAGCTCTTTCTGGCTTTTAACATGCTCCATTTCATAATGATCGGTTAACAAAGAGAAGATGTTCACATATTCCCCTGCCCATATCTTCTCCTTAATCGCCAGAGGGACATGTTGACCCAATTTTTCCCGCCGAGAGGGTGCTGACTCATCCCTCGCAATTGGCAATGGCCGCTTACCTGAACCTGAAGCTGTATCTGCGACTGGAACTGATGGCGATGGTGCCGCCGTCGCTTCCCTTGTTTCCCGCAGCTGCCTCATCAGCACCTGCGCGTCGTCAGCCGTGGCGCCCTTGTTACCTTTACCCAACCACGCTGCTAATTGAGCTGCCAGCTCGGGCGGCATATCCTCCCCGGACACAGGGGTGACCACTACGGGAATCGGATTCCCTCCTTCTGGCACGGGAGTTGGTGCCTCAAGCGGGGCTTCAAGCGGGGGACAGGGAAGTGGGTTGTCTCCCCCAGCTGCTCCCCTTCTGGGCCTCTTGCCTTTTCCTCCTGGAGCTGCTCCCGCCATAGGACGTTTCGGGCCCCCTTCCTCATCTTTCTCCGCCATTCGCTTCTTTAACTCGGTCACCTCTTTCATGAGAACACGCAGCATCTGGTCAGTAGTCATTCGCTTTCCAACCTTCTTCGGCATTCTCCCGATAGAGTATCTGAAAAACAAACAAGAAAGATTACAACGCTCAAAATTGGCTCTTCGTTCCGTCTCGAGCTCACGTGCAGCGAGGTGGTGCAGCTTCAGAGCACAGGAACAAGAGGATGCTTCCTTGGCTTGTTGCTCCTTTTATGCGTCTTCAGGGCGGGCGTAAACCCGCCCCGGCCTGCCCCGAGGGCGTGGCCCGGCTGCGTCAGTGTCTAGGCCAGCCCACTCCAGGGCGGGAAAAAGGCGCGCCCCGGCTAGGCCGCTTCGGGCATACCAGCCGGGACTCGCCTCCCGCCCAAGATGGCTTCCCGGGGGGATCGTGGTACTCGGCCATACGTTCGGGGGGACCGAATGGTCGCCCCTTTCCACAAACTCTGTAGCGGATTCCACCAAACCCCTACGTATCATGCAGATATCATCTATGAAGCGCCAAAAGTGCATAATACAGTTGGGGAAAAAACTAGCGAGTGTACCCATGAGGACATGCTCCTCCTACCACCCTACATGTAAGCATGCATAGGTAGGGGAGAAGCATGCCCCCATAGCCACTCCTCTCAACTGTTGCTAAATCTCTTTGTTAAACAAAATGTAGTTGTTATTCAAACACAGTTCTAACATTCTGAGTAGCATAGTGCTGTGCTGGCTATAGGCAATGCTACGTTTCCCCAAATAATATTTGACAGCATTCAGTCCATCTACATGAGAAAAACTGGTATATAGGGAATTTATATCTAAGGCTATAAGCACAAATTCTTTATCCCATTTAATACCATTGATTTTAGAGAGAAAATGTCCAGTGTCCTTGATGAAGGAGGGTAAGGCTTCCACATATTCATGCAAAAACTGATCCACATATCTGGAAATAGATTCCAATAAGCTCCCCTGGGCGGAGATGATAGGTCGCCCCGGAACAGGGGAAACTTGCTTATGGATCTTAGGGATTAGATAAAAGAAGGGATTAACAGGGAAATCATTTTTTCAAAAAAGCATGTTCTTGTTTGCTGAGTAAACCCCCATTGTCCTTGGGCATCACCGGATAAAAGGTCGAAGGAGGTTTGAACTTGGTTGCACACGGTCGATTCATAGGGATACCCATGTTCGATAAGTTCTCCTGGGTGGTGCCAGTTTCAAACTCCTCATCACGCGCCAGTTCATGTGCAACTCTAAGGGCTTTAGTGTCAGAGATCTGGAACACATTTGAAGGTTGGGAATTGTCAATGATGTCAACCGCCTGAACCTGTGCATTAGATAATTTAAAATGCTTTCTCAATTTAAGTTTGCGGATGAATTTGAAAACATCTACGCGCGTTTGCACATAGTTAAAAGAGTTTTTGGGACAATCTAAAAGCCCTAATGAGAGGAGCTGCATCTCTGCTTTAGATAGAGTAGTGTCCGAATGCTGAATGAATCAAACATTCTCCCCTAGTCAAGAGATCTGGGTTAAATCCATTGTTCTTTTGCCCACTAAGCAACCCCAGTTTGGACCCAGCCATATGCAAATCAGTCTTGACCCTGTGCCCCATGGGAACAGTCCAGACCGAACTGCCAAGCAAGGTCCTCCCTGGACTGGAAACAAGATTCAAGGACCGGCCTCGGGGTTTGTCACCCTTTATCAGCCAGACTAGCTTGAATCCAGTGGCACAGTGAGCACGGGACCCACATCCTGCCTCCCCTCACTCCAAGATCCCTGTTATCCTGGGGATGAACAGAACCCCACACTATCCTAACTCCCCCAGACCCCCCTGCAACTCACCTCTGTTCAACTACTCCCCGTCACTAGCAACAACACTAAACCCCTCAACTGCATGCTTGTGAACTGCCGCTCAGCTATCTGGCATGCAACCGAAATATCTGAAACCATTCTTAATGAAGATACCGACATCGCATTCCTCACCGAAACTTGGCTCAAAGACCACTCCATGCTCATCCTTGACCTTCTCGCCCCCCTGCCTACTCTATTCTCAGAAAAGACATACTTGTAAGAATAGGTGGAGGCCTAGCAATAATTTTTTTAAAAGAACTTCAACTTTCCCCAATCACCAACAACGACTATTCAACCTTTAAATACTTAGGAGCCGAACTTAAAATGAAAAGCTCCCCCCAATACGGCTTCATAATATCTATCACCCTCCTGGTGAACCCCTTCCTTTTGCTGAAGAACGTTCGAACCTTCTGACTAAATCTCTACTCTCCAACTCCAAAAATATCTTCATAGCAGATCTTAACCTGCACTGGAATGAACCTGATGACCCCACAATCAACCTTCTCAATAACCTTCTTGAGATTAGTGACCTCAAGCAACTCTACCACTCCCCTACCCACACCAAAGGAGCCATTCTTTACGCCATCATCACCAACCCTGATCTGACTTCTTTACCCACCATCATCCCTATCGACTGGTCTGACCACCATCTCATTCTGTTCACAATCTCCCCTCTAACCCCACCTGCCCCTATCAAACAAAACTACAATCTTAAAGCAGAAATCTTAAGCAAATCCCTCCTGGCACCCTTGAACTCAAACTCCAATTCCATTTCATCCTCACCCCCCTCTTCAAATCCAAATGAACTCACGGAATACTTTAACAAAATTGTTGCAGAGGTCTTAGACGAACTTGCCCCGCTGAAAAGTAAAATGCTAAAAAATAACCCCTCTAAATCATGCTTTACCCTTGCCCTTAATAGAGAGAGACGCTCATTCAGATTAGCGGAAAGAACATGGAGACAACACCCTACACCTGCCCACCTTGCTCTCCTTAGAGCTTCCAGATCCTCTTACAAAAAACACATCTTCTCTGAAAAAGCTTCTTACTTCCGCCTTCACCTCTCAAATGCCAAAAACAGACCTAGAGAATTGTTCAACATTATTAGAAACCAAACCTCCCCCGCACCACCCAACCCAGTGGCCTCTATTAACAAGTGTGAAGAAATTCCCAACTTTTTCGCAGAAAAAATTGCCAAAATTGACCGTGCTTTCCTTTATACCCAACCCTCGTCCAATCCTCAACCCCCCCAGGATACTACACCTAATCTCCCCGCTTGAAAACTCCCAATACACCCTCACCCATCCTCCCCTCTCTTGCCCCCCCAGAAACCCCCTACTATCACTCCGCTTAAAAACAAAGCCTCTTGGCTTACTTTCCACTCCGTTTCTGAAGGAAGTCTACAACATCCTATCAAATCTCAAACCATCCGCGCACACTAATGACCCTCTCACCTCCTCACTTGTCCAAGATCTCAAACACATCATGGTCCCCTACTGGACCACCATCATTAATGCCTCCCTCTCAATAGGGAATGTTCCCCCCTTCCCTTCAACTCGGACAAATCACTCCCATTCCCAAAAATCCTAAAGCCGATCCTAATGACCCCAACAATCTGGGTTCGGCAGGTTTTGCCTTGCAAAGTTTCCCAAATCCCCTCTAACAATGTTGATATCCTTGCTTTAAAAATAATTCCAGAGCAGGGTCCTAGATTTTATATCTTTAACGTCTATGCAAGAGGCCTCATTGGTGGGCGTTGTTCTGAAGTTGTATAGGACCTGCAGAGGCTGCTGGATGGTATACCAAGAAGCATTGGTCCGATAGTCGTAGGGGATTTCAACACTACGTTTGAACTTCTGGGGTTTGAGGATCAGTGTTTCATGGAGGAGGAAGATGCAAAATGGGGAATACCTATCCTCATGACCGAGCCCATAAAAAAATAGACAGAGGCGGCTATCCAAATGAAAGGGATGTGTATGGGCCATCAACTGCGAGCCGCAAATGGGCAAACACAGTCTGACAGGATGGGGGCTGACACCTTTAACAATGGCCTTAGGTCTAGCCGCATCGATTATGTGTTGTTGAGCCTATCATTGTGGCAGTACTTGGGGGATATGGTGGTAGTTACACGCCCTGAAAGCGATCATAACCTACTTACTGCTACAATGGTTGGGTTGTTTGGAGAAGCTCTATCTAAAAGAGTAGAGGTAGGGGTTAATGAGCTAGCACTGTCCAATAATACCCGCCATCTAAAATAGAGTAATGTCGTACAATACCCGGAAACAGTGTTAGCTATGAATAATGAGGTAGACAGGGTACTGGAAGTATGGAATAGTAGTGAGGGAAGCCAGGGCTCATTGCCCCTCATAACTGAGACCCATACCATGCTCTTTAATCATTTAAAGTCATTCTTTTGTAAAACTGTTAACCCTAAGAATGGCAAGAATGAGAAAGTCGAAGGGTGTTTTAATGCGAATTGTCTGCATTCTCGGAGGGCACTAGGAGCAGCTCTATGTACTGGGGATCTGGTTGGAGTAAGGTTGGCACGGGCCTCCTACAGAAAAGCTGTTAAGGAAGCCAAAAAACTCTGGGACCAAGCTAGGTGGCAGGACCTTAAGGAAGCATGTGAATCTCGAAACTTTAAACTATTCTGGGATGTGTATAAATGGGATAGGGGTGGGTGTCCGGTTCCTCCGCAAAATTATGTTGCCCATCACCTGTGGGTTGAATATTTCAAACCCCAGTATGCTTCACTGGTTGATGAGCAGAATATACTTCCGTACCTTCATTCATCTTACACCAGTGGGATATTTACACTAGCGGATGTGGATAGTGCGCTACACACCATCAAACCAGGTCGTGCTCCAGGAGCTGACAGCATCCCTGCGGATGTCTTTACAAATTATAAGTCATCCTGGCGTTTGTATATTAGACATCTAGCAAACGCAAATGCTTGTGGTGCTTCAATTCCGGCATCCTGGAAGGGGGCGGAGACAATTCCAGTTTTTAAGAAGGGTGACAAAGCTGTAGCAGCGAATTATAGGCCAATCAGCCTTATAGATTCCATCCAGAAGATTATGGGTAGGTTGATTTTACAAAAACTTCAGTCATGGATGGATGATGAGCATATTCTTACTAAGCATGGGCGTAAAATCTGTTCCGTTTGCGGAATTTGAGGATTTTCTGCAATTTCGCGGTCCACGAATCTGGCGAAATTGCAGAAAAATCAGCGAAATCACGTGCGGGACGGATTTTGATGAAGCACTTACAGGGTTACAGCAGGGGCCCAAGTTGAAGCTAATTTCTTTGTAACCATTTACAAAATGGTTACAAAGAAATTAACTTCAACTTCGGCACCTGCTGTAACTCTGTAAGTTTTTCCTGAGCGGCACCTCCAACTATTCTCAGACCCTGCTCTGACCCTTCAAGCAGGGTCTAATAGTTACAAGTATGGCACAATGCTCAAGGCTGTCACAAAAGTTAAAGACAACAGGAAGCACTTACAGATAAGGAAGCAGGTGCTGGACATGAAGCTCAAATTCAGTAACACATTAACCAGTCCCCGGTTGAGGCTGGGCAGGTGTGCTTTCTCCCCATAATCTACAGTGATGAACCAGAGGGTGCTGGGATGAACCAGAAGGTGCAGTTGTGAACCAGAAGGTGCTGTGATGAACCAGAGGGTGGCAGTGGTGAACCAGTGATGGCAGTGGTGAACCAGAGGGTGTTGTGATGAACCAGAAGGTGCAGTTGTGAACCAGAAGGTGCAGTGATGAACCAGAGGGTGGCAGTGATGAACCAGAGGGTGGCAGTGATGAACCAGAGGGTGGCAGTGGTGAACCAGAGGGTGGCAGTGGTGAACCAGAGGGTGGCAGTGGTGAACCAGAGGTGGCAGTGGTGAACCAGAGGGTGCTGTGATGAACCAGAGGGTGGCAGTGATGTACCAGAGAATGGCAGTGATGAACCAGAGGGTGACAGTGATGAACCTGAGGGTGGCAGTGGTGAACCAGAGGGTGGCAGTGATGAATCAGAGGGTCGCAGTGGTGAACCAAAGGGTGGCAGTGATGAACCAGAGGGTGACAGTGATGAACCAGAGGGTGGCAGTGATGTACCAGAGAATGGCAGTGATGAACCAGAGGGTGACAGTGATGAACCTGAGGGTGGCAGTGGTGAACCAGAGGGTGGCAGTGATGAATCAGAGGGTCGCAGTGGTGAACCAAAGGGTGGCAGTGATGAACCAGAGGGTGGCAGTGATGAACCTGATAGTGGCAGGGGTGAACTAGAGGGTGGCAGTGGTGAACCAGAGGGTGCAGTGATGAACCAGAGGCTGGCAGTGGTGAATCAGAGGGTGGCAGTGGTGAACCAGAGGGTGGCAGTGATGAACCAGAGGGTGGCAGTGATGAACCAGAGGGTGGCAGGGGTGAACCAGAGGGAGGGTGGCAGTGGTGAACCAGAGGGCGGCAGTGGTAAACCTGAGGGTGGCAGTGATGAACCAGACGGTGGCAGTGATGAACATGAGGGTGACAGTGATGAAAGAGAGGGTGACAGTGGTGAACCAGAGGGTGCAGTGATGAACCAGATGATGGCAGGGGTGAACCAGAGGGTGGCAGTGGTGCACCACAGGGTTGCAGTGGTGAACCAGAGGGTGATGTGATGAACCAGAGGGTGGCAGTGGTGAACCAGTGGGTGGCAGTGGTGAACCAGAGGGTGCTGTGATGAACCAGAAGGTGCAGTTTTGAACCAGGGAGTGCTGTGATGAACAAAAGGGTGGCAGTAATGAACCAGAGGGTGGGAGTGATGAACCAGAGGGTGGCAGTGATGAACCAGAGGGTGGCAGTGGTGAACCGGAGGGTGTCAGTGATGAACCAGAGGGTGGCAGTGGTGAACCAGAGGGTGGCAGTGGTGAACCAAAGGGTGTCAGTGGTGAACCAGAGGGTGCCATTGGTGAACCAGAGGGTGCTGTGATGAACCAGAGGGTGGCAGTGATGAACCGGAGGGTGACAGTGATGAACCAGAGGGTGTCAGTGGTGAACCAGAGGGTGGCAGTGATGAACCAGAGGGTGGCAGTGGTGAACCAGAGGGTGTCAGTGGTGAACCATAGGGTGTCAGTGGTGAACCAGAGGGTGGCAGTGGTGAGCCAGAGGGTGCTGTGATGAACCAGAGAGTGGCAGTGATGAACCGGAGGGTGACAGTGATGAACCAGAGGGTGTCAGTGGGGAACCAGAGGGTGGCAGTGATGAACCAGAGGGTGACAGTGATGAACCTGAGGGTGGCCGTGGTGAACCAGAGGGTGGCAGTGATGAACCAGAGGGTGGCAGTGGTGAACCAAAGGGTGGCAGTGATGAACCAGAGGGTAGCAGCGATCAACCAGATGGTGGCAGGGGTGAACCAGAGGGGAAAGTGATGAACCAGAGGGTGGCAGTGATGAACCAGAGGGTGGTAGGGGTGAACCAGAGGGTGTTGTGATGAACCAGAGGGTGGCAGTGATGAACCAGAGGGTGGCATTTGTGAACCAGAGGGTGGCAGGGGTGAAGCAGAGGGTGTTGTGATGAACCACAGGGTGGCAGTGATGAACCGAAGGGTGGCATTTGTGAACCAGAGGGTGGCAGTGATGAACCTGAGGGTGACAGTGATGATCCAGAGGGTGGCAGTGGTGAACCAGAGGGAGGCCGTGATGATCTAGAGGGTAGCAGTGATGAACCAGAGGGTGGCAGGGGTGAACCAGAGGGTGTTGTGATGAACCAGAGGGTGGCAGTGATGAACCTGAGGGTGACAGTGATGATCCAGAGGGTGGCAGTGGTGAACCAGAGGGAGGCCGTGATGATCTAGAGGGTAGCAGTGATGAACCAGATGGTGGCAGTGGTGAACCAGAGGGTGCTGTGATGAGCCAGAGGGTGGCAGTGATGAACCAGAGGGTGGCAGGGGTGAACCAGAGGGTGTTGTGATGAACCAGAGGGTGGCAGTGATGAACCAGAGGGTAACAGTGATGAACCAGAGGCTGGCAGTGGTGAACCAGAGGGTGCTGTGATGAACCAGAGGGTGACAGTGATGAACTAGAGGGCGACAGTGATGAACCAGAGGCTGAGAGTGGTGAACCAGAGGGTGGCAGTGGTGAACCAGAGGGTGCTAAGATGAACCAGAGTGTGGCAGTGGTGAACCAGAGGGTGGCAGTGGTGAACCAGAGGGTGGCAGTGATGAACCAGAGGGTGGCAGTAATGATCCAGAGGGTGGCAGTGGTGAAACAGAGGGTGGCAGTGATGAACTAGAGGGTGGCAGTGGTGAACCAGAGGGTGGCACTGGTGAACAAGAGGGTGCTGTGATGAGCCAGAGGGTGGCAGTGATCAACCAGAGGGTGGCAGTGGTGAACCAGAGGGTGGTAGTGATGAACCTTTGGGTGGCAGTGATGAACCAGAGGGTGGTAGTGGTGAACCGGAGGGTGGCAGTTATGAACCAGAGGGTGCTGTGATGAACCAGAGGGTGGCAGTGATGAACCAGAGGGTGGCAGTGGTGAACCAGAGGGAGCTGTGATGAACCAGAGGGTGGCAGTCATGAACCAGAGAGTGGCAGTGGTGAACCAGAGGGTGCTGTGATGAACCAGAGGATGGCAGTGATCAACCAGAGGGTGGCAGTGGTGAACCCGAGGGTGGCGGTAATGAGCCAGAGGGTGCTGTGATGAACCAGAGGGTGACAGTGATGAACCAGAGGGTGCTGTGATGAAATAGAGGGTGGCAGTGATGAACCAGAGGGTGACAGTGATGAACCAGAGGGTGACAGTGATGAACCAGAGGGTGACAGTGGTGAACCAGAGGGTGGCAGCGGTGAACCAGAGGGTGGCAGTGATGAACCAGAGGCTGTCAGTGGTGTACCCGAGGATGGCAGTGATGAACCAGAGGGTGGCAGTGATGAACAAGAGGGTGGTGCTGCTAAACTGCCCAGGAGCCCTGTGGGTGTGAGCCCCCATGCTGCTGAGCTGTCCTGGGGTTAGGAGCCCACGTGCTACTGAATTGCCCCGCCGGAAACAGTGTTAGCTATGAATAATGAGGTAGACAGTGTACTGGAAGTATGGAATAGTAGTGAGGGAAGCCAGGGCTTATTGCCCCTCATAACTAAGACCCATACCATGCTCTTTAATCATTTAAAGACATTCTTTTGTAAAACTGTTAACCCTAAGAATGGCAAGAATGAGAAAGTCGAAGGGTGGTTTAATGCGAATTGTCTGAATTCTCGGAGGGCACTAGGAGCAGCTCTATGTACTGGGAATCTGGTTGGAGTAAGGTTGGCACGGGCCTCCTACAGAAAAGCTGTTAAGGAAGCCAAAAAACGACTGGGACCAAGCTAGGTGGCAGGACCTTAAGGAAGCATGTGAATCTCGAAACTTTAAACTATTCTGGGATGTGTATAAATGGGATAGGGGTGGGTGTCCGGTTCCTCCGCAAAATTATGTTGCCCATCACCTGTGGGTTGAATATTTCAAACCCCAGTATGCTTCACTGGTTGATGAGCAGAATATACTTCTGTACCTTCATTCATCTTACACCAGTGGGATATTTACACTAGCGGATGTGGATAGTGCACTAGACAACATCAAACAAGGTCGTGCTCCAGGAGCTGACAGCATCCTTGCGGTTGTCTTTACAAATTATAAGTCATCCTGGCGTTTGTATAGTAGACATCTAGCAAACGCAAATGCTTGTGGTGCTTCAATTCCGGCATCCTGGAAGGGGGCGGAGACAATTCCAGTTTTTAAGAAAGGTGACAAAGCTGTAGCAGCGAATTAAAGGCCAATCAGCCTTATAGATTCCATCCAGAAGATTATGGGTAGGTTGATTTTACAAAAACTTCAGTCATGGATGGATGATGAGCATATTCTTACTAAGCAAGGGCGTAAAATCTGTTCCGTTTGCGGAATTTGAGGCTTTTCTGCAATTTCGCGGTCCACGAATCTGGCGAAATTGCAGAAAAATCAGCGAAATCCCGTGCGGGATGGATTTTGATGAAGCAATTACAGGGTTACAGCAGGGGCCCAAGTTGAAGCTAATTTCTTTTTAACCATTTACAAAATGGTTACAAAGAAATTAACTTCAACTTCGGCACCTGCTGTAACCCTGTAAGTTTTTCCTGAGCGGCACCTCCAACTATTCTCAGACCCTGCTCTAACCCTTGAAGCAGGGTCAGAGAATAGTTACAAGTATGGCACAATGCTCCAGGCTGTCACAAAAGTTAAAGTCAACAGGAAGCACTTACAGATAAGGAAGCAGGTGCTGGACATGAAGCTCAAATTCAGTAACACATTAACCAGTCCCCGGTTGAGGCTGGGCAGGTGTGCTTTCTCCCCATAATCTACAGTGATGAACCAGAGGGTGCTGGGATGAACCAGAAGGTGCAGTTGTGAACCAGAAGGTGCTGTGATGAACCAGAGGGTGGCAGTGGTGAACCAGTGGGTGGCAGTGGTGAACCAGAGGGTGCTGTGATGAACCAGAAGGTGCAGTTGTGAACCAGAAGGTGCAGTGATGAACCAGAGGGTGGCAGTGATGAACCAGAGGGTGGCAGTGGTGAACCAGAGTGTGGCAGTGGTGAACCATAGGGTGGCAGTGGTGAACCAGAGGGTGGCAGTGGTGAAGCAGATGTGGCAGTGGTGAACCAGAGGGTGCTGTGATAAACCAGAGGGTGGCAGTGATGAACCAGAGGGTGACAGTGATGAACCAGAGGGTGGCAGTGATGTACCAGAGAATGGCAGCGATGAACCAGAGGGTGACAGTGATGAACCTGAGGGTGGCGGTGGTGAACCAGAGGGTGGCAGTGATGAATCAGAGGGTGGCAGTGGTGAACCAAAGGATGGCAGTGATGAACCAGAGGGTGGCAGTGATGAACCTGATGGTGGCAGGGGTGAACTAGAGGGTGGCAGTGGTGAACCAGAGGGTGCAGTGATGAACCAGAGGCTGGCAGTGGTGAATCAGAGGGTGGCAGTGGTGAACCAGAGGGTGGCAGTGATGAACCAGAGGGTGGCAGTGATGAACCAGAGGGTGGCAGGGGTGAAACAGAGGGAGGGTGGCAGTGGTGAACCAGAGGGCGGCAGTGGTAAACCAGAGGGTGGCAGTGATGAACCAGAGGGTGGCAGTGATGAACCTGAGGGTGAAAGTGATGAAAGAGAGGGTGACAGTGGTGAACCAGAGGGTGCAGTGATGAACCAGATGGTGGCAGGGGTGAACCAGAGGGTGGCAGTGGTGCACCACAGGGTGGCAGTGGTGAACCAGAGGGTGATGTGATGAACCAGAGGGTGGCAGTGGTGAACCAGTGGGTGGCAGTGGTGAACCAGAGGGTGCTGTGATGAACCAGAAGGTGCAGTTTTGAACCAGGGAGTGCTGTGATGAACAAGAGGGTGGCAGTGATGAACCAGAGGGTGGGAGTGATGAACCAGAGGGTGGCAGTGATGAACCAGAGGGTGGCAGTGGTGAACCAGAGGGTGTCAGTGATGAACCAGAGGGTGGCAGTGGTGAACCAGAGGGTGTCAGTGGTGAACCAAAGGGTGTCAGTGGTGAACCAGAGGGTGCCAGTGGTGAACCAGAGGGTGCTGTGATGAACCGGAGGGTGGCAGTGATGAACCGGAGGGTGACAGTGATGAACCAGAGGGTGTCAGTGGTGAACCAGAGGGTGGCAGTGGTGAACCAGAGGGTGTCAGTGGTGAACCATAGGGTGTCAGTGGTGAACCAGAGGGTGGCAGTGGTGAACCAGAGGGTGCTGTGATAAACCAGAGAGTGGCAGTGATGACCGGAGGGTGACAGTGATGAACCAGAGGGTGTCAGTGGGGAACCAGAGGGTGGCAGTGATGAACCAGAGGGTGACAGTGATGAACCTGAGGGTGGCCGTGGTGAACCAGAGGGTGGCAGGGGTGAACCAGAGGGGGCAGTGATGAACCAGAGGGTGGCAGTGGTGAACCAGAGGGTGTTGTGATGAACCAGAGGGTGGCAGTGATGAACCAGAGGCTGGCATTTGTGAACCAGAGGGTGGCAGGGGTGAACCAGAGGGTGTTGTGATGAACCACAGGGTGGCAGTGATGAACCAGAGGGTGGCATTTGTGAACCAGAGAGTGGCAGTGATGAACCTGAGGGTGACAGTGATAATCCAGAGGGTGGCAGTGGTAAACCAGAGGGTGGCCGTGATGATCTAGAGGGTAGCAGTGATGAACCAGATGGTGGCAGTGGTGAACCAGAGAGTGCTGTGATGAGCCAGAGGGTGGCAGTGATGAACCAGAGGGTGGCAGTGGTAAACCGGAGGGAGCTGTGATGAACCAGAGGGTGGCAGTGATGAACCAGAGGGTGGCAGTGGTGAACCAGAGGGTGTTGTGATGAACCAGAGGGTGGCAGTGATGAACCAGAGGGTAACAGTGATGAACCAGAGGCTGGCAGTGGTGAACCAGAGGGTGCTGTGATGAACCAGAGGGTGACGGTGATGAACCAGAGGGCGACAGTGATGAACCAGAGGCTGAGAGTGGTGAACCAGAGGGTGGCAGTGGTGAACCAGAGGGTGCTAAGATGAACCAGAGTGTGGCAGTGGTGAACCAGAGGGTGGCAGTGGTGAACCAGAGGGTGGCAGTGATGAACCAGAGGGTGGCAGTAATGATCCAGAGGGTGGCAGTGGTGAAACAGAGGGTGGCAGTGATGAACTAGAGGGTGGCAGTGGTGAACCAGAGGGTGGCAGTGGTGAACAAGAGGGTGCTGTGATGAACCAGAGGGTGGCAGTGATCAACCAGAGGGTGGCAGTGGTGAACCAGAGGGTGGCAGTGATGAACCTTTGGGTGGCAGTGATGAACCAGAGGGTGGTAGTGGTGAACCGGAGGGTGGCAGTGATGAACCAGAGGGTGCTGTGATGAACCAGAGGGTGGCAGTGATGAACCAGAGGGTGGCAGTGGTGAACCAGAGGGAGCTGTGATGAACCAGAGGGTGGCAGTCATGAACCAGAGAGTGGCAGAGGTGAACCAGAGGGTGCTGTGATGAACCAGAGGATGGCAGTGATCAACCAGAGGGTGGCAGTGGTGAACCCGAGGGTGGCGGTGATGAACCAGAGGGTGCTGTGATGAACCAGAGGGTGACAGTGATGAACCAGAGGGTGCTGTGATGAAATAGAGGGTGGCAGTGATGAACCCGAGGGTGACAGTGATGAACCAGAGGGTGACAGTGATGAACCAGAGGGTGACAGTGGTGAACCAGAGGGTGGCAGTGGTGAACCAGAGGGTGGCAGTGATGAACCAGAGGCTGTCAGTGGTGTACCTAAGGATGGCAGTGATGAACCAGAGGGTGGCAGTGATGAACAAGAGGGTGGTGCTGCTAAACTGCCCAGGAGCCCTGTGGGTGTGAGCCCCCATGCTGCTGAGCTGTCCTGGGGTTAGGAGCCCACGTGCTACTGAACTGCCCCGGGGCCCAGTGGGTGTGAGCCCCCATGCTGCTGAACTGCCCCAGAGCCCTCTCAGTGTGAAAATCATTTGTGCTCAATTGCCTGGGAGCCCTCTGGGTGTGAGCACACATTGTGCTAAGTGCCCCCCTGCCCCAGTACATCTATACCCGTACCGCACAGCACCATTATGCTCTTGCATCATGAAGTCTGGTGCCTGGATGCTCCTGATCCGTGTAGGTGGTACCACTGTCTGGTGCAGTCAAAATGTAAAGTCATAACTTGCTACACAGCACCAATAAACATGTGTCCCCCCTGGCACCAGTATGTGCATGTACCAGGCGTGGAGGAGTAGTCTTTCTACTACCTCCATCGCGGCCCCGGTGTTAGGCACCACCCTCTCCTTCCAACCAGGAAGTTTACATAGCCTTTGGAGTTGGACGGATACCAGAGCGGTGTTCGTTTGCTGAAATTAACCCGACGTATGTCCCAGCGTTGATGGTAAGCGCTTCGATTATACCCTGTCCTTCGCTCTAGGGTACTACAAGACAACGTGGCACATTGAGACCTAATATACAATGAACCCATCAGTGTTTCCATTTCTTTACAGAAGGGTTCTGCTGGACCAATTCTCTCAACTATGCCGTCATAACATAGCCCTTGAGGTAAGCCCGACGTTTGTTTAAAATGTGCTGTTTGAAGTATATCTGTTTTAATACGGCCTCTATACCAACTGCCCTCCATTTTCCCTCCATCCAACCAGTAAGTCCAAAGGCGCCGGGTGTTTGATACAGAGCGGACCGCGTTTGGCTGCATAAATATAATACGGCTCCACAAAACGCGCAGAAGATAGGGGTTACTGGTTAAATACGACCCACTTCACCGCTACAGTATATATTTTGAGGTAAGCTCCACTTTAAAAACCGTACATTTTGAGTGTAAACTAGTTTCCATACGGTTTCCATACTTAATGCCCTCCTCCCTATCCATAGGCAGAAGAGTTCTGGACTAATAAATAATTTTTGGGAGAGACGCCTCCAGAACCCCTTTGTGTTCAGAGGTATGTTTAGAATTTTGTTCACAACGAGGTACACATAAATGTGCTCAAATGTTCTGCAAAGATAGAACCATTTTTCTGATTTTGTCTCCCTTACACAGGCATTTCTTTCCACCCCCAACGAGTTGATAATACCAATTAGCTTAGGGTCTCAAGGTATGGTCTTTACAATTGAAATGCATTATGTTTTAATGTAGAACTAGGGACCGGTAAACCTAATATATGCCTCCCTATAGGTTGCAGAGAGACGACATTCAGGTCTATACTATATAAGGAATATACGCGCTTCCAGATATTATAGAAGCGTTTATGAGGTATGCCCTTTTTTGAATCTTTGGGAAGAGACTTCTTTAGAAGCCATCTTTGGCTGAATGTACTTTAGGAATGTAATATACCTTTTAGTGTTGAACTAGGGATGGGCTTACCTAATGTATGCCTTATAATTGGTTGCAGAGAGACGGCCCTCAGGTCCTTGCCACATATGAATTATACGTGCTTCTAAATAACCCACAAGTGCTCGTAAGGTACGTCAGTTTTTGAGCCCCAGGTGGGCAGAATGTGAAATTGGTGCACTCGTACCATATACATTTGAGCTGAGATTCTGGTATTGATCCTGTAACCTGGAGTTTGGTGAAGCCCTCTTGGGCAATCCAATAGCGTCTAAGTATCAAGATGACAATGGTTGTGTCTGTCTGTCAGATCAATAGATAACAATGCCTTTCCTTGCAATTTTTATGCAGAAACCCTATCACGAGGTCCGGGAGATATCATCACCCCCTGGTTACTCTGTCCCTCTCACCCTCCGCGATAGGTGAGCCAATACTTGAATTTATATATCTGGATTGCAACTCCCTGCAATATTAGAACCATGTGTTTAGTGTCATTTGTAAATTGACAACGCGTTTTTAACTGATACGTCTCTACAAATCCGCCTTCCTTGTATTAAGCAACAGGATGGTTGTGTGTTAATTGATTTCTTTTTAATTGCCCTTAGGTCGCCCACCCACAACTATTTCGTCCTGAAGAAGACCCGCTTTGTAAGGACTACCATCCTACATATATTTTGGGTCGAAACGTAGACCACACAACTATCACCAACTCCTACCCCAAGCTAGACTCTAGCGGCTGAAGGCGAGTTAGGTTGTTTACATTGGCTCTATCAGGAATCTTTATGAACCTTATATTGTGGCCCTTGTCACAGGGAACCACATGTACTTAGTCTTTGAATTGTGAACAATACTTGTCACTGAGTGATTCAGACTATCCCCCCATCCTACTTTATCCTTGACACTTTCCCTCACTTCACTCCTTTCCCCGTTGTGTATGTGGGCACATATACAAAAAAAGTTTGCTGAAAAATTGTGATGTGTTCTAACCAATGCAAGGTAACATGTGCAAATTTGAATTCAACTCTTTTGCATCTAGTTATTTTGTTTCTTGAAATAATTGTATATTTTTGATTTAAATCACATTTGAATTACCTGTTCTTTGTCTGGGACCCCTTTCCTTTGTACTACACAGCACAGCTGAGCAGATCGAAGGAGACGGCCCGCCGCAGCAGGGACACCGGTTGCCGTGATCCGTAAAATCCGGCTGAGTCCAAGGGCGGATGCGGAGGCCATTGGTAACTATTGACCTCAGAACTCGGACCTGAGGCTTGAGGGTCCTGCCGTGCCCGAGGTGCCACGGCCTCATTCTGTGCTACTGCCGCTGCTCTGCCATGCCCTCCTTGCCAGCAGTACCAGCTGCCAGGGGGGGCAGGGAGGAGAGGAGGGGCATGGCAGCTGTACTCAGCTGCCTCTAAGTGTGAGGCCTAGGAGTCCCACGGAGCAGGCCTGGCTAGTACTGGGTGAGGCTTGTGGGTGTCCTTTAGTGAGTCTTCTCAAAAGACAGGGAGGTCTCCTTTTAGATCCCATCTGGGACAAGGAGTAGAGAACAGCAAAAATATAGGGAAGTCCCTAACTTGCCATAGAATTGGGAAGAAGAGTGTCCACTGAATAGTAGAGAAGGTACTCACAGCCCTTATGTACAGACCATAACCACATGTTTAATAAATCACAGGAATGGATAAAATGAGATCAAAAAACAATTTCAAATAGTGTATAGAAAAAATTTACAATTTATTCAAAGAATAATACATTCATAAAACAGTTTTTTTTAAAGAATTTTTCTAAAACAATTTTTAGTGCCATTGAGAACAGTTAAAAAATGTGTCAATCCACATGAAAAACGTTTAAAAAGAATTGTTACAACTGCTGCCCGGCTGGCAGGCCCACAACCATGTCAAGGAGAAACTTACTACGGTAGATTGACGCCACGGTCGGAGCCCCCAACTACAGGGTTCCCTCAGTGTGTTTTGATATACCCAGCACCTGTCTAGCCTGCAGGCCTAACTATGTGGTCCTTAAGGTGCCCGCAACTAAGCAGCATATGCGCAAGCACACATGAGGACAAAAGGAACCAATGAAATGAGGTCAGGAAGGAACAGGGAATTACTCCCTCTCTAAATGCGGGAGCCCAAACAGAGGAAAAAGACTAGGCCAACCAAACTTGATCAGACGGGTCTTCTAGAGGCCCACCACAAACCTCTTTCAGCCAAAAATTGCTCAAATTCTTTTTCCTTAAGTATGCAGCCTCCTCCATATTCTCCTCATTCGGTGGAATCCACAGTCTTCAGTTCCCCCTTTTTCTAACCCAACTAACCATCCAGCCTGTTGCCCAACTACCTCCCCAATCAGCACCCCCAGGACAATCTACGGATGCCCCACTAACAATGGAAGAGCAAGTTGACCCAGCCAAAACTCCCAACGCTGGACAACCATGGAGGGAATCAAAAGAAAAGCACAGCTCATCCATCCAAGTCACCCTTAATCCCTCCTCCAGGCAACTAGCCAACAGACCCAGCTCTCCGGCTCACCCACTCAAGCAGGCACCAACCAGGACCACAAAACAGTTCAAGTCCTTACACATCATCACTTTGGACTCAATGCGGATAGCTCTGGTGCACATCCTGAAGCCCATCTCACCCATCAAAAAGTACCTAGAAAGGGGAAGGGAAAAAACATGACACTTCTGTTGAACAAAAACACAATCCCATCACTCTCAACACCACTCCAAAAATATAACCTTGTTCAGCCCCCACAACAGCTGTCAAACCTGGCTGAAAAGGAGCCCACCAAAGCCCTGAAGGAGAGGGGGGGGACAAAGTTCCAGAGGGGTAGTGACCATGAAGCACTCTCATACCTGTGAGTTCGCAGACCTGGTTGCATCCTATTCTTTGGACTCCCCACACAGTTCTGCACTCAGACCATTCAGTACAAGGCTAATTACACAACATTGTGAACAGTGATATGCAAACAAGCTACAGCGCCGCACCCCACACCACTGTTTCATTGCCCCGGACAATTAACACCTGGCATATCCTACTAAATACCATGCAATGTACAGGTCAAGCCTTTCAATACTAGTCTGACAAAATCGACTTGCCGCTGCCGCTACTTAATACTTTGACGCTCTTCGTAGAAGGGATCGATAAAAAAATGGGGAATTTAAATCCAACAGGAATATCTGTAGCTGCAAACTAATTGTTGGCAAACTATCTTCATTACCCTCCTTCTTGTCCACCTTCCTCGACTTTATAAATAAAGAAGGAAAAGACAACACAACCACTGCTAAGCTGGAAAAAGTACCTCCTAAAAAGTCAAATGCAACACAAGCCACCACCAAAAGCCTAATTCCTTTAACAACCAGGGGGCATATTACCAAGCAATAGCGATAATTATCGCTATTGCTTGGTTAGAGACAAAAATTTACCGCTGAGCTGCTGCGATTTTTACCGCAAATAAACCTTGGTATTACCAAGGTTTATCGCAAATGCGATAAAAATCGCCGCAATGCATGAATATCACTCAAAAGTCAGCGATATTCATGCATTATCGAGCTAATGCTTTTAGCCATGTTATCCACCTCCCATTGGATAACATGGCTAAGAACTGCTCAGGGCAGGTGTTAGCTTTTGGAGATATTCGCGCTTAGCGCAAATATCTCCAATAGTTGGTAATAGGAGATAGCGATGTTAGCAACTGTTTTCAGTCGCTAACATCTTGGCACGCCCACTTTGCATGTCATTAGTGATAAATATCACTGACATGCAAAGTGGGGCCCAAGATGGTTGCTATCTCCTACTAGCTGTCGCTAACTGGTGTTAGCGACAGCTAGGTAATAGGGAGATAATTTTATATCCTCTTGATAATATGCCCCCAGGAGTCCCTCACGATACTGTGCCAACATCATCACAATGCAAAATAGCCTAAGCACAAAACACCAAAAAAAGACGGCAACTTAGGAGTAAAGGCTTGAACAAAGCAGACAACTCAAATCATGCAGCAACATACCCCCTCTTCGGTTCTAAACAACAGACCCAGGTTATAATACATCCTGAAACAACCCATCAACCAACAGATTCTCCAAGTACTACAATCCGGGAGGCTGACCAGCCAGAAATAGCACCCAGCAAGCCTGCTAAGATGGCACAGGGAGGGTTAATCATCACACCAGCCATTAGAAAAACGTACTCCAAGTAACCCCACTGGCATTGCGGCTACACTCGTGGCTCACCAAAATCAGCAACAGGTAAGCCATTATCAACACAGGCATACAACCAGGAGAGAGTTCCTAAAATACACCTGACTGGCGCTGGACACCCACAAGGGATAAAGCAAGGGCTAACACAACCCCAACACAGGCACAGTCAAACGCCCCCTACACTGCCATAACTACAGCTGCACTATTGGACCCCAGCCCCATTTACTTACCAAACCCTCGGGAAGTCACAAGAGAAAATGCTAGGGCTAACTAAGCCCCACAGAGGCACTGACAAATCCCCCTGTCTCAACCATAAAGATTGCAGCAACCTTGGATCCCACCCTTCCACAAAATCTAAAAGAATTAATGACAACAGAGCACATATGACAACAGGGATAGTCTGCTGCACCTGCGACCTCCTAGCCGGTCACACAGGTCGGTGAATCCTTCCAGAGGAAGTCCCGCCCAGCAGCCAACAGAGTTTAGCATTCTACTTTTCATTCTGGAGTTTAAATTAAAAGGGAACTGCAATACTCTGAATGGAGGAAATATTCTTCAATAGTTGGCAACTATTCTAACTTTAAGCGATATCAACACAACCAATCTTCTCTCAATAGAATTTATAAGGGTTGACTTGGTTCCGGGAAGGGACACCACCAAGGCCCCTGGTGACCAATTCATCTTGCCAACAAAGTATTCAAAGAATACAAAACCTTCAAAGCATGGGGAATAAGCATTTCACCCTACCATAGTACCGGATACCATTTCCCGCTATTTCCTACTAAGCAGGTTAAAACCGATGGCAGCAGAGAAACCACATCCTTTGTGCTCAGGAAAGCATTAGGCCAGTTGCCTGAAAGGGAACAGGCATACAGTAACCAATGTGACTCTATACAGTGCTCTCCTATGCACCTGGAAACCCAGCAGATCTCCAATGTATCTTCAATATAAATACGGATGCCCAATGACAAAACACCCAACATAAAAGACAGCCACAACAGGACAAATCAATCCTGCACTTCTCCTCGTTGAACATCAATGGGCTGAAAAGCAAGGTTGCCGATCCTGAATTCAAGTCATACCTCAACTCATTCAACATTGTTCTATTGAAGGAAACATAGATAACAGACTCATACCAACTACAAGGTTTTATCTGCTTCCATACACCAGCATTTAGGAAATCACAATACGGTCATTTATCAAGTGGTCTAGCAACTTAAATCTCAATAACAAACATCTACACCGCATGGGAAATTCCCTCCCCCTTAACATCAGTAAATTATATTAAGCTAGTTCTAAACCTTAAAGGCTCCAAGGAGGAGGTGTTAATTATTAACACTTACATAAACCCAAAACAAAAAAATCAGGAATCTAGGTAGCTAGTGGACCAGCAGCTGTCACCATAAGCTTACAGAACACTCCAAACCTTATTCTCTCAGGTAATCGTAACCTACAAATTCTAGGCTCATCAGAAAATGAGGAAATGCTAGCCCTTACTCTCACTGGAATGTACCATCCCAAACAAGAAGCGTGCATGGCAGATCGAAAAAGATGGCTCGAAGACTACTGGAAGACTTGGAGTATCTCAACGAAAGGGCAGCGAATAGAAGATTTCGTGAAAATTCCCCACCAGCCGCCTCACTCTATTTAGAAACCAAATGTTAAACTCTAGATTGCAAAGCAAACAGAAGGAGATGATGGACAGAGCGCTGAAACTTTTCGGACACTCACCCGCAGTCATAGATCTGAGTTTAATCCATCATTGTTCTTTTGCTCACTTTGCCACCCTAGTACAGAAACAGTTATATGCAAATCAGTCTTGATCCTGTGCCTCAAGGGAACAGTCCAGCCCGAACTGCCAAGCAATGTCTTCCCTGGACTAGAAACAAGCTCTACATTACATTTTCGTTTCCCGCCCACTCTTCCACCACATAGTAGGGTTCCATTTAAGGGACAAGGAGGACAATGATCATCGTTCCAAGGAAGTATTACTTCAAACAATTACACCTAAGCCAACACTCAATCTAGGAGGCTCGCTCGCAGGCCATACAATAAACTTAAAACGTATCAAACAGAGGGGAGGTCCTTCAAGTCGCAAAGACTCTGCTACAGGACCAAAACTACTTTACAGATCACCCAATTAATAAATGGGAAACTTTTATCACCAAACTTTCAAGTTCCTTTTTTATCTATTGCCAGATATAAGCCACCCCATAAAACAAGAGATGACGGCTGGGCCTCTCGCGCACAGCGGTACAAATAGAAAACATTAAAAAAATCAATAAATAAACTGCTCAGATCACTGTTGTACCAACCTGGAGACCAGAAATGCAATCTATCATTAAGTCAACAGAGAAGTAAGATCAAGAAATTCAAGTGGGACATTAACAGGTCCAATGAAAAGTGTTCTGGACAAAACTTTTGTGCAACTCCAAAGCAAATAACAGCATGTGCTTCTGGGCCACCATAAACAAATTACAAGGGTATCTGCACTCAACACAGTGGAGTCCTGGACAGCTTTTTTGGAATCCCATTTCAGCCAGAAAGCGATAGGTTTAAGCTCTAACTTGGACCTTCAACTCACACATTTCACTAAAATTGAAGGAAACGTGGAGGAAGTGGACAACCTAACTCACACAATAACTATAAAGAACCAAACTTCCTAAGGAAGGAGAGAAGGGGCACAGAGCCAAACAGGATTCCTGCAGCTCTTTTCAAACTGGACCCCGAGTTCTGGTCAGGTACCCTGGCCCTCTCTTCCAAAGAATCAGACAGCTCGGGCATCTACCAGTCCCCTGGAAGGGTTCTATAATCTCCCTTATTCATGAGACCGGAGGAAAATATTTCCTGAAAAACTAGCGCCTGATTGCGCTGCTGGATTGTGAGGAAAAGTACTTTTCCGGAATCTTACTGTTAGACCTGCATGACTAGGGTAAGGAGCATTAAATTCCCTCAAACCAAACCGGATTCTGCAAAGTCACATGTACATCTACCAACATACTAACCATGTCACTACTTATTGAAATTTCAAAGACAACAAAACAGGTGCTCCATTTTTGTTTCATCGACTTAAGGGCAGCATTCGACAATGTCAACCGAGCAAGATTGTTGAGGAAATTGGCACACTGGGGAATCGCGTCAGCACTTCTGAACCTCCAAAATTCTTGCAATGCGCACTCCCCTCAACTAGGTGGCAAAGTCATTAGCAGCATTTTATATGCAGATGGTGTGGTCCCGGCAAGCCATACCCAAGTGGGCATGCAACGTCTCCTCAATAAAATGCAAGAGTATGCAGTGGAAACTCCCTAGAAGTGAATCATGAGAAAACCTTGACAATAAAAAGTTGCAAACGACTCGTGAACACCCTCAATTACAAATACATAGGGGTAGTCATCGATGAAGGGGGACAATTTGCCAGTCAACTCGCGACAATTGGAAGAAAAGGGAGGACTGTAGCAATAAAACAATGGCAGCTAAAATCAAAACTACCAGGCCCCATTCTTCCCCCCCTCCTCCGGGTAGCACAATCAAAAATCTTACCTACCATCACCTATGGAAGTAAAGCCCTGAGGGGAAGGGACTCAAAAATCCTGTACACCTCTGTAGTCAAAACAACACCTGGCAAGGCAAGGGTCTTATATGCTCTGCTGACATAAAATCAGGAACACACCCCTGAATACATTCAATCACCAGCTTTAGCAAGAGCTTCAGTTTAGAGCAACATTGCCGACCAGGCAATTCTTAAAAGATTCTCTGGATACCACTGGTTTCTCTGACCTCTGGGAAACTCAAACCACCCACACAGTCTTCAAGAAAGCAGTGAAAAAGGCAATAAGGAGACTCTACCTAGTGGAAGATAAAGCTGCCTTTGCCCAAAGAAACCACGCCTGGATGACAATCAGTGGATACAATTCACCTTGCATATAGTCATACTTTCGCCTGGGATATTCTAGGAAGACAAAATATTATTTTTTGTAAATACAGGTTAGGAATCTGTCAGCAATCCTGCACCTCCCACCATGGCTGAGGGGGCAATCGGCGAACTCTTGCCGCTTGTGCAGCAACGGTATCGAGGACATGGCACACTTATCTGCTCATTCACCAACCTAAAGGAGGAGAGGGCACGCCTAGTCAAATCGCAATTTAATCTACAAGGGATGCACACCTGGAGGCAGGCTGTTATTGCATGCTTTAACCCCAACAAGCCTCAGTTAACAGGAAATTAGTTACATTTTTGGCACAAGCAGAACTCAAGCTAGAAAATGCTGTGCACTATCAGTTCTATTAATAACTAATTCTGCTACTAGAAAAAACTGCAATTTCCATCACTGATGATACTCCGCTCAGCCAGCGGAAGTCCCTGGAACACAGCCGTAGGAGGTGCCTGCAACATAGACGAACAAACACAAAGGAAACTGACTGAGCCTGCTGCTGCTAAGCTCCCTGACTTTTATTGTTTTACAGTTGTTACATCCTTAATAATAGAATCTGCCAGGGCGAGGGCAACAAACTGAATAAGGGTTGGTCCCATTCCACTAGATGCAGTAGCCAAGGCTCGTCAAATTTGAAAATACTTGTGAACTTATTAACTCGGACATTACTATTATTTACAGTCTTCTTAATATCTTTATTTTTTAAACATGATTTTACGGTGTATTTTTGTAATAATTTTAATTAATCATATACAATGAAGTTACTTACTAACTTACCACAAGCACAAATCGGGCAACATTCTTAGTGCAAAATCTTTTTTTATTTACAGAGAAAGTGTCATGGAGAGTGAGATTACGGTAAAAAGGGTAAAACGTTCCTCTTCCTGTCCTGAAGACTTGTTCTTTTTTAAGTTTTTGCTCACTTTGGATTTGGAATATGGAGGGAAAGCATCACTGATTCTTTGCCTGTAGTCTCTGTTGCATAATCCACTCTTTGATTTGTTTGCATTTTTAGAAAAATCAAGTATGCTCAGTTCAGTGCCAGTACTTTGAAAAGTATTTGATGGTTAAGGGTTGACTTTAACTACAATTTTTTTCCTCTGGATTGTTTTAATCTTTATTTGCTACATGCTCAGTGGTTTAGAGTAGGGAGCATAAGGAAGATTGTAGAGCCAATTGGCATTTTGTGGCACTGGAGGCCTGGGGTTACAAATCCCCCTCTTCCTTGTTTTATGTCCAGATTGGGGATTGTACTTTGTTTTTAAAAATGTTTTTTGGTAAATTTTTTGCACGTCTTACCCTGCAAAGCTGCATGTGTTTGTGGATGGTGAGGAGATGAAGGGGTTCCAGGGCAGGCAGACATTTTCACTCTGTCCTCCACGCCTGCTTTTTGCTTGCCATGTGCTCATCCGCCGTTTTAAGACTAATGTGTTTCTGATAGCCATTTTGTCATTGTTCTCAATATCTTCTTTCTTGCTAATAAGATATTTAGCATGTCCTGTAGCCATATTATATCCACTTAGAGGATTTACAGTGCAGCAGCAGTAATTGTAATAGTCAAAAGGATCAGTGTGTCTCGCGAAAATGTGAAAATACTACCAGTGATCAAAATGAATAAGCATTTAATCCCTTCCAAATGTTAGGCTCCACAAGACACAACAATGGATGAGAGTAATTTCTCATACAGCACGAGTGGTGAATAATCATCCTCCAGTGGAAGTCTCTGAATAGGAGGATGAACTGTATATATTGGACTAAAAACTTACAAGTCACAACACAAATCCACATTATATCAGGTATGCCACAAGATGTAAATACAGAAAAAAGAAAGGTATGTGTTGGACTTGGCCCTTTTGGCAGGTTCACACCTAAACTTTTTGGTTTAAAATGTGAACTGATACTAGTAGTTTTTAGCTTCTGTGCACTTTAGCACTGTGTCCGAGTGTAAAGTGCTAAAGTGCACAATCTGAGTGCGTGTGGTGAGAATGGCCGGCCCTCCCATAGGAATGCATGGGTGATATGTGTGTCCATGGTAATTCCTAATGTGAGAGGAGTGCAAGGGCGTGTTTAGTATGTGCGAACTCGTGAGAATAAATGCTGCGCAATGTGTGCAAATTGATTGTGTCTAGTGGAGAAGTGGCACTTTTAGAAGTTGGCATTTCTGTATGCTGTGAGATGTGAATTGCCTGTCTGGCTTGTGAGTGACATGGGTTGACTGGTGTGGTTGGCTTCTGGAGCCAGGATGAGTCTCCCCGGTGGTGAATAGGGAGATCTGCATGTAGATTGGAGGGAGGAATTGCACCTGGGACCGGAATAGGGCAGTGCCTTCCCTCCACAATGCTGGCTCCACCTCCTGTGGTGCGTCTGATGTCCCTGGCCTATCCTGTAAATAGAGAGGGGAGCTTAGCAAAAGAAAGTGCTCCCGAAGCAGTTGCATCTGGTTTTGCCCTTGCCCTGCACCTTTGTGACAAAGGAAATGTGTATATAAGAAGGGGCTGTGACCCCTTGAAAAATGTTCTCTTGTTCCTGACTTGCGGGGAGCCTGCTGCTGCTGGGCGGTAGGAGGAACCGCCACTGGGGATTGCCTCCCTGCTGGAGGACCCTTTGAGCTGGCCCCTGGGCCTAGCCTTTGCCCCCCCTTCATTCTGAAAGACTCTCTTCGGACTTTGCATGTAAGCGCCTGATAAGCGCTTTATTCCCATTCCTAAAGAAGCGCTTTATTTTCTTGAGAAGAGCTTGACTTTCCACTGCTGAAGAGAGGCTTTGTTTTCCTAGGGAGTGCTTTATTTGTATTTTCTAAGGAGCGCTGTGGTTGGGCTGCCCCAGAGGAGCAGCTCTTCTGATCTTGACAGCAGCACAAGGCTGCAATCATTTTGGGTGGGGGGATCCCTGGCGTGGAGATTCCCCCGCATTGTCCTTTTTAAATACCACTAGCGGGTGCCCACCCCACCAGGGGCTTTGTTCCATTTTTTTTATAACCCTAGCAGGTGCCCACCCCACCAGGGACTTCGTATTGAAACAGGAGCCTACCCCGTATTGTGCCAGAGATCACTGCCGTGACCCAGGGAGTCAGTCAACCACGCAGAAGACGTGGGCGGGGCCGCCAGCAGAAACAGGAAGCGGACAGGTGCAGAGAAGGCAAGTGAATCCTGGAAGGCAGGGCTCCCGTGGCCGCAGTGTGAGCCCTGCGTGTGCTGAAGGATGTCTCCAGCGGGAACCTACCCCGCAGTGAGGACCGGAAAGTGACTGGAAGTGTGGGTCGAGCTCTGGTGTCAGAGGAGAGCCCCGCATGCTGCGTAAGTCCCTGGAGCCTTGGAGGCTCCACCAGAGAAGCGCCACCATCCAAGAGGAAGCGGAGGGGGCACAAGGCACATTGCCGGTGCCTGCCCCCACTGCGGTGAGAGAAGTGAGCCGTGAGGGAGAGCCCGCGCCAGCAAACAGAGTAGTCCCGGAGAGCCCCCGTAGTCTAGCCGGTGAGTGGGGCTCCTAGGTTCATTGTTGTTAGAGGGGGAGTCGGGGCACATTTCTGGTGCCCGCCCCCTGCTGTACCGACTTTGTTGGGGCATAGCAAGTTTTAGTCCCAGAGTGGGACTCCCCTTTGCCCAGTGCTAGTAAGTTTATGTTTCACTGCGTGACCTATGCCTAAGGTGATTAGTATTGTGCAGTGTGTTCCTATTTTTTACCAGTAGTTACGGGTTATTCCCTACAATTATTATTTTGTGCTTCAGTTATTCTATATTCTACATCTACTATTTCTACTAGGTGCTGATTCTGACAGTGGTCCCTGTGGCCCTCTCCTGTGTATATAATCCCCTGTAAAAACTGCCCCGTGCCAGTTGGCACAGTATACATGTGTGATTATGATCTAATGTGTTTATGGTAATACAAAGGCTATTTTTATATATAACCTTGTGTGGAGTCCCTTTTTGTGGTGTGCCTAGTGTGTTGCGGCTGTATGTGTGTTGTGCAAACGCTTTCCACATTGCCTCGGGGATAAGCCTGACTGCTCGTGCCAAGCTACCAAGGGGGTGAGCAGGGGTTATCTTGGCGTGTAACTCCCAAGCCCTGACTAGAGTGGTGGTCTCTACCTAGCTTTGAAGAAAGTCTTAGTCAACCAGAGATTCTAACAGTATGCAAGACAGAGACAGATAATCAGTGACAGTCATTTTGGCATGGTGAGTGGTGACAAACACAAGCTACTTAACCTTAAGGCCAATCATATACTCTACAAAGAATGAAGAAAAGACTTTAGGTCTACAATGAATGCTGCAGTTTGTCGAACAGAATACGATGCCACCCATACCAAATTGTTTCTTTCCATGCTCAGCTCAGCTCACATTTTAGATTGCAAGGAGAGCATAAGTAAATACGTCCAATGTTAAGAGAAATGCAATGTTACACATGCTTCTCTGTGTCTCGTGAAGTGGTGCTCTACTGGCTTTTAGGTAACTTAAGACCAGTAACTCTTGGTTATTCAGAGACCTCTCAGTTTACCTTGACTCTAACTGTTGGTTTTGTCTTTTCTAGTCCAAAAGATCTGTTCAATATTAGGAGAAACGAAGATCTCAAGTTCTGGCCCATAACAATCAGTTTGATGGCCTATTTCTGAATGTTTACTTTCATAGCTAAAGATACCCACCTATTTGGACTAGAAACATATTATATATTTTCAATAACTCGGACCAGTGTTTTAAGAGGCAATTGCAAAGTGATTTATGTGGTGGACATGAGGAGCATAATTAAACATGCTTTTTAATGTTTGAGTGTTCAACTATTTTGGAATCAAGTAGTTAGTTTTGGGATTGGTACTAGATTGGACTTTAGCTACTAGTACTGCAGACAGCTTATGCCTCTCACTTTGAGACTTCATCACCCTGTATTCTGTCTTCTTTCAAATATTTTCCTTTTCTGTTCTCATTTAGCCGGTCTTCACTTCTACAAGTAACCTAAGTGGTGCTTCTGCTCTGCATTTCAGCCCTGCTCTGAAGACGAGCAATGTCAGAATGCAGTTGCCTAAGTTTATGGAGTATCAATTCTAATAATATGTTTGAATTGTGTGTGTCCTTCCTATTCTGCATGCCAAAATAGGCAACTAATTTTGGAGTAGGTGGGTTGTTAATAACCGTTTGAACAGTGTCATCTTCCTTCCATCACCTATGTGCATTCCAGTTGAAGTGGATGAATTATAGGTCTGCTTATCTCTCTCCCTAATTCCTCCTACCCATTCATTGAATCCATAATCTTGTTCCCCCCAATTATGATCTCTATTGTGCTATAATTTATTTCCACTATCAGCTGCTCTCACAGTTGGTGGGCGGATGCAGTGTAATCAATGTTAAATCATTTGAGGAGGATGGTAAACAAACTGCAAAGGCATCCATAACATCTGCAGACCCCGACCATAGGACATCCCGGTTCTCAAAAGAAATCATAATCAATGTTAGGTTAGGGCTAGTTAATGTCCAACGTTCATTTTATAATCTACATCCAAAGCAAAGTGAGTTTCTAAGCAAACCACCTAACCATTTCATAATCCAGCTGTTCCTATAGAAAAGATTGAAGGGGGAGGGGGGGCAGTTGGAATACACTGTGATCAGGAAAATATTCCTTATCTGAAGATAGAGTCCTCACACACCTAAATGGATGTTATGCTTCATCATAGGGCTTTACTCCTCATAAATCGTAAATCATAAATAATACGTTCTTATATAGCGCCTTTCACCGTAAGGTCTCATGGCGCTAGCTTTCGGAACCCGTCCTGGCCTTTCCCTGCGAGATTACCTCTACTGGGCATCCCCAAGGTAAAGACCAGGCATCCCATCGCGGTGGGGCCGTAGTGGAGATTAAGCAAGCTATTGCCCAGAGTTGCAGAGTGTAAACCCACGATTCGAGTAGGCACCGAGGCGAGAATTATCGAGTCCATGGACAATTTGAGCTCAAGGCCCTGCCGCATCAGGGATTGAACCCTGGTCCCGGGTCTGACCTCTGCATCAGGGACTGCCTCCTCTAACTGGTGAGCCACACTTCTCCACTTCTCATAGGGCCAGTGCTGCAATGCCACAAAAGCCCCGCAAGAAGGAAGATTTTTCTGATCACAGTATATTCTCTCTATATACTCTCTATATTGCAACCACCCCTTCACTCTCTTCTTTAGGAACAGCTACCGTCCTTTTTTGAATATACTTCTAAATGGGAGCATGGGGGATGGACCATAAATGGTTCCTAGCTTCCCCTTCTTTTGATTGATTGTTTAATAATCCATACTTTGCATATAACGTACAATGTATGACTTTTGTATTGGGAATGCATAATATGACATTTGTATTGTAAATATATAGGGGACCTTATTTAGTGTTGGTGGACTGTGAGTCCCTTCAGTAAGAAAAGTGCAGCAGTGGCTACTCACTGATTTTGGTGGGGTTGAGCATTATCTCTGCTTGGATGAGGAGGGAGATGTTTGTGTTCAGGGTATCCTGGTGTTATGTGGCATTTATTCCATTACTACTTAGGGGCTGAGTCTGATGCGTTGTAAATGGCTCCGACCCTTGGTCGGTGCTCTTCAGACCGCATCGGAATTGGCTGTTCAGATTCCTTTCTGACCGACCCATTTTGATGGGGCCAGTCGGAAAGGAATCGGAACCCGATTTACGAATGACTTGCGACGGGCTCGGACACCCCGGCGGTTATTCGGAAATCCTCCATCAATCCCTTTCCGGCTGAGGTATTATGATGGAGGATTCCCACAGCCTTTCTGTGCCGGTCCTTACAACACAGAAAGGCTGTGGGAATCGTATTGAATGACTGTTGATCCCTGCACCCGGTGGCAGGCACCCAGTTCCCAAACGATGTTGGGTGGACTCTGGTCTGTCTGACATCAGAGTCGGCCTCTTAGAGGGGACTTTAGAAGGATGGGTAGTACAAATCAATTACTAATGGAAGGGCTCTCAGGAGACAAGTGAAAGAGGGAATGACATGAACATGGTTACGTTTCAGATATTGATTGAGCACATTGGGAATGGTCTGGCTAGTGGGCAAGTGTAGACACTTGTAGTGGACAGTGGCACTTCTTTGTTCTCTGTCATGGGTCATGTTTGGGCTTTTGTCAGTTGGTATATTTTTTACCTAGTTTACCTTAGATGTGATTAATTACTACACAGTACATAATACTATTAAACAGATAAAGGGAGTGCAGGATATGTTTTAGTACAACAATCTTTATTTAAAACACTGCAAGGGTTGAGGTGGGAGAACATGGCAGCTGACGGAGTATTCTGCTGAGAGTGCATTCTCTCTGTTGAGACTGGATCCTAAACAGAAAAGGCAAACCCCCTAAGGATAGACAGAAATAGTCTGTGACAGAATACTCAGGATATCTTCATATGTTTTGTATTACATTTTAACTACTTGAGCTTCATTCCTTTTTTTGTTCCCATTTTCTCCTCATCCTGTGTGAGGAGCCTATGGGCTGTGCAAAGAGAAGAACCACGTTGTTTGGATGGCCCATACAGAGGCCTGACTCCTTACAGACAGAGAAGTAGCATGGCGAATCTCCTCCCATAGGAACAGAGGCAGCACGTGATGGCATGAGTCAGCGCATCAAGGGAACAAAGCCCTCAACTTCAAATGACAGCAGGGTGCACACGAATCTCGGGAAACAAGGAAGTACTCCGTCAGCCACCATAAATAGCATATGACATTCTATTCCAGAATCGTCCTTGCACAAGAGTAAGTGGCTATGTGGAAAATCTATTTAAGGTAAAAACAAACCAGATAAATAAAATTCATAAAAATAAAGCATTTACCATAGTAAACCTAGTTAAAAACTGAACAGATACCAATTTAGGTCCATAGGGTTGGATGTAGAAAAACGAACTGATAAATACGAACATGAGGCTCATTGCACCATCAGGATTCAAGCAAGCCAGGCCGACGACGGCTGAAATGCCAGAAACCGGTCCCTGGTAGCTTGTTTCTTTCCCAGTATAAGAATTGGCTTGGTAGTTTGATTTGCCCTGTTCCCATCATGCACTGGGACAGGAACAGACTAATTTGCATGTAGCCAGGTTCTGAGCTGGGATGGTGCAGTGAGCTAAAAAAACGGTGATGGATCAAGCCTTGATCTTTGGACTGGGTAAGAGTGGTCTGCTTAATTCAGACACTCTGTTCATCACCACCCCCTTTTCTGAATCATTTTGTCCACCATAAGCGTGGAAGGGTATACTCAGATGTGAGTCCCTTGCTCATTGCACCATCAGGATTCAAGCAAGCCGGGCCGACGGCGGCTGAAATGCCAGAAACCGGTCCCCGGTAGCTTGTTTCCTTCCCAGTATAAGAATTGGCTTGGTAGTTTGGTTTGCCCTGTTCCCATCATGCACTGGGACAGGAACAGACTAATTTGCATGTAGCCAGGTTCTGAGCTGGGATGGTGCAGTGAGCTAAAAAACGGTGATGGATCAAGCCCTGATCTTTGGACTGGGTAAGAGTGGTCTGCTTAATTCAGACACTCTGTTCATCACCACCCCCTTTTCTGAACCATACAGAGGCCTGACTCCTTACAGACAGAGAAGTAGCATGGCGAATCTCCTCCCATAGGAACAGAGGCAGCACAGGATGGCATGAGTCAGCGCATCAAGGGAACAAAGCCCTCAACTTCAAATGACAGCAGGGTGCACACGAATCTCGGGAAACAAGGAAGTGCTCCGTCAGCCACCATAAATGGCATATGACATTCTGATCCAGATTCGCCCTTGCACGAGAGTAAGTGGCTATGTAGAAAATCTATTTAAGGTAAAAACAAACCAGATAAATAAAATTCATAAAAATAAAGCATTTACCATAGTAAACCTAGTTAAAAACTGATCAGATACCAATTAAGGTCCATAGGGTTGGATGTAGAAAAACGAACTGATAAATACGAACATGATACAAACAAGGGGAAGCAAAAACGAGGCATCGTTTTAAGATACCTCTCAGTAAAAGAGGGAAATACATCATTTACATAAAATGCGGAACTTATAAATGTGCATAAAGTCAGTAACAAGTCATTCAAATGCCAATTGTCTCTTAAATCTAGCACGTCTGCAAGCTTCTTTTTAAAGCTGGCAAAGGAAAATAAAGACACTGACAGTGTTGTCAAAAATAACACCTTCAAACAGGTAGACAATTAGGGCCAGATGTATGAACACATTTGCCCATAGGCACAGAATGGGCAAAACTGTTTGATACATCTGGCCCTTAGAGTTCAGAAAGTATAGAGAGCTAATGGATAGAGTGAACCGTTGCAGGGGTCAAAGAATGGGAAGTAGCACGAAACTTTGAGCACAGAGAAACTGATATTCTTAATAACCAGGGGTCAGATTCATACAGACCATAGGGGCACATGCATCAATATTGCTTTTTCCGATTCCTTAATTGCAAAAAATAAGGAATCGCAATTAAGGAATTGCAAACTGCAATGTATCAAGAAATTGCTAAAAAAAATAGCGATTTCTTAAAATTTCTTAATTGCGATTCTCTAATTGAGAATCGCAATTAAGGAATACCTCCCTATCCATTCCTATGGGTCTAGAGGCCCATAGGAATGAATGTGAAGACATTCTTAATTTGCGATTCTCCATTAGAGAATCGCAAATTGAAAATGCAATTTCAAGGGTGCAGGGGTGTCCAAAGGACACCGTGTTGCACCCCTGAAATCTGCCTATATGTACATCTTGCACACACACATACCCCAAGGGCATGTGTGTGTGTAAAATTGAACTTTGAAAAATGCACTTTAGTGCATTTTTCAAAGTTTTTGCAAATTACCATGAAGGTCAACTTCATGGTAATTTGCTCCCCTTATGTGCGAATTTGCAAATTTTTTAAGTTTGATGCATTGCAATTAAGGAATCTCAATTTGAGATTCCTTAAATGCAATTGCAATTTAAGAAATCGCAATTTTGCGATTTCTTAAATTGCGAAAAAGGACAAAAATGGTGATGCATCCCAAAAATTGAAATTGCTTTCGCAAACGGACGAATTTTGAGATTTGCACCATTTGCGAATTCAATTTACAATGATGCATGTGCCCATAAGTTGACAGAATTGGAATTCGATAATCAGCAAAACAATGAACATGTTTTATTTGTAAATCAAGATATTGCTTTGCCTAACAGCTATGAGGTTTTGGCAAAAAACAAGAGATGGCGATTAAGAATAATCTTGCCAGATTAGGTCGAAAAGATACAATAATGGAAAGCAAATCTGTATATTTGTAGGTTGGAAATTAATGCAATATAGGACTGTAGGAGAGTAGGGTCTGCTATCCTATGGTCACCCCTATTTTTGCTTTTTGCTTCACTGGTTTTCGACTTACTGAGGCTGTGAGCCTGCTAATTAGACCCCCAGCCTGCTGTTCTCTCTCTAAATTTGAAATACATGTGCTATAGGTACATACCACAATTGGAAAATGGACTCATTGTCAGCCCCTGTACCATGCACTATAGGTGCTCAGGGCATAGGTGCCACCAAGGCCTACCAGGGGCTGAAGCATAGCTTTTGCCACCCCTGGCTGGTTCTTAAATTGACACAAGTGGCTGATCACTAAGCTGGGGCAAGTGGGTGTAATCACCCCTTTCTTAGATATAGTATACCTATATCTAAACCTATATCTGGACACTTATAAACCTGTGAGTCACTCCTATGGAAGGCCTTATCAATCCTGGAGGCAGAGTGTGTGGTTTAATGTGAGATGGAGCTCTGGCATGAGCTGAGCCTGTCTGCAGCTGTCGGGAACAACTCCCTAAGCTGATCCGGGATAATGCCATACCATATACTATTAAGTGCCTTATAATCCTCGTGGTTATATAGCAACTTTGGTTTGGCTTTATCAAAACATGTCGTATAAGGTGTCATACGAATTGGAATACTACCCCCTTGCCAGTTCTGGCAACGGGGGTAGCATTCCACCATTCTAGAGGGAGAAGACATGTTACTTTACTGAAACGCGGTTGATTTTAAAAGAGCCTCAGATCCACAAAATGGATGCCTCTGCCACAGACACGGGTCTGGCCTCCTGCTGCTGACCGAAACTCAGCAAATGGTGGCCTGGACAAAAGGTTTCCTGTCGCAGGGCGGTGTTAAACCACCCCAGACAGGAGATAGTGGATTGTAGCAGGGAGGTTTCAAAGAAACCAGACACTGCCTGGGGAGCACAAGGCTGCCCCTTGCATAATCCGGCCAAACCGGTTCTGGGGCACACCAGCCCCAGTCCTAGCGCGGCCTGGATCAAAGGAAAGGGGTGTATCCACCCCTTTCCTGGGTCCCACCCATAGGAGGGGACCTAGCAGGATGTCCAGCCCACCAGATTCGAATAAGAGTGGGAGCAGTGCCAATGCAACTCAGATTATCCTGAAGAAACATAAGAAACGAAACTCTGGACCCTTTGACATCCTACTCAACGTAGAAGACTGAAGAATATCCCTTGTGGTCAAGGAGTGACCTCCCTGTGCAAACAGGTACCATCCAGCACCTCCACCCTTGCTTTGTTGCAGTTCCCGCCGGAACTCGAGCGACAGAGATCGACAAGATCAAGCTTGCCTGCCTTCATCTAGCCCTATCCACAGTCCCTGCAGAGCTGAGACACGTGAAGGCGACCAGAAGCGTGGGGCACGCCATCTTGAAAAGGCCATGAGACGCTGACCGTGCAGCCCACGAGTGACCCTTGAAGCTGTACACCAGGGTTTGAGAAGCCCCAACCCTGAGCCACACTTGCACCAAAGCTACCCCTGCCACACTTGACGAGTGCTGCGTGGGGCCCTTCTGCTTGTGTTGGCTTGACGCGCTGCCCGGGCACTTGCCAGCTGGCTTGTGGCCCCTGTGCCAACGAAAACCCAAAACCGACTTGCTTTTCTGGTTGCTCCAGATCTGCACCAGCTCCTGTGAAAAGGAGCCCCCACTCTGACCCTCCTGGTCTGAGTGAGAAGCGATCTCCCGGTTCCGCGTGGATTGCTTTTGCCAAGTGCTGTTTGCTGCAATCTTGAAGCCGATGATGCTGACGGCGAGAACCTGCGTGGGACAGATCGTGACCTGCTCCTGGACATCGCAGATGCCCCAGAGCCCACGTGACAGCGGAGAGAAGCCTGTCGACAACCATCTGATTGCGCCCGACATTGCCTGGTTCCGTCCTGGTTCCACCCTGGTCACTGCTGACTGAGTGACCCAGACTCTGTCCCCTCTGCTTTAAGATTCATCTCGACTTCGATCCACCCTTGGATCACACCGGACACTTCTGCTTCCCATTGCCTGCAGCATCTTCAGCTCCAAGCACCAAGAGCCTGCGTGTCAAAACCCGACGCCACTTCGACCCTGTGCACCAACTTCCTGTGGGTGGGGTAACATTGCAACGCCAGTGTGACCACGTTGGTACACACCTCTAGGGTCTGTGTCTTAAGTTTTGTTCCTCTTGGTTCAGCGGAAGTATCTTTAAACTAACTTTGTGTAACTTTTACGCACCATTGACATTGCATTGGTGCAAGCCGCACTTTACGTGCTGCACCCGAATTCTGCGGGCTTCTCCCGACTTCAGCATTGCTAGTCCTGACTGCTCCCAGCGATTCTCTAGGCCCTAGGCCTAACCACTGTTCGATTGGTATCTCTTATACCATTTTTTTAGTATATGGTTTGAGTGGCCACCCGCCCTCATCCATAATTGTGCAACTTTATATGTTATACTGTGCTTTTGATTTAACGCTTGTGCCCCTTTGCTCATAAAGAGTACTGGGGATTAATTTAGAAATAAACACATATATTTTTATAATATATACTTGTGTGGTGTCCTTTCATTTGGTATTACAGGATTGTATGTGGTAAAACAGCTCGCTTAACACAACCTCTTAGGTTAAGCCTTTAAGGCTGCTTAGTCCATGCTACTCCTAGGATAGCTTGTCTAATAAGGTTGACTTACAACCAGACACCATAAGGGATTGTTTGGACTGATACAAGGTGGTTCCAGAATTGGAAACACCACATATCAGGCCAACTTCTCACATTGGTGCGCAGCGGTGCGGATTTGAGCTTGCTGTTTGTTTTACCATTGCAATCTTTATATCAAATTGAAAGATCACATCAAGTACCTTAGGTACATATAAATCAAAAGCTTTGCATATTAAGTTCTACTGAACTTAGTAGTTGTAGATTAAAGGGATTAGCACACCCTGACTACAACTCACTAGCAAGGTACAGTAGGAAAACACTTAGTGTAGGTAAGTGCATCACTTACACCTCACTAGCAGTCATGTCTGATGCAGGTGGAGCCTCAGGCCCTGCTCCTGTAACAGTTGACAAGGCAACTTCCAGATATGACAACCTTAGCCACAAAGACTTGGGTGCCTTGTGCACAGCAAGGGGGCTAAAGCATGGCAGAGGCACTACCAATTCTTCCCTGATGGCTATCCTGGAAAAGGATGACTTAGATAAGGTGAGTCAGGCTCCCTTAGTTTCAGGAGAGGGGGAGAACTCCCCTGAGAATGAGAATCTTCCAGAAGAAGAAGAGGAGGAGGAAGAGGAAGAAGAAGGCTCAGATATAGAGGAGCCTGAAGATCAGGATCAGAGGGTGACCCAGGTACAGATTGGCAGGCTTAACCAGACCAATCTAGACCTACTAGGGAGTGGAGAGGGCCAGCACCTCCCCAGATCCCATAACTTAATTCTCCCAGGCAACAAGAGGGTGAGATCTCCATCAGGGGACTCTCATGTTTCTAGTGTCTCAAGAGAATCTCAAAGGGGAAGGACTTCCCCCCAGAGGAAAGATCATAGGGCCAGGATGAGGGCTGTCCAACTCCAAATAGAGAGGGAAGAGATAGCCTTGGCTCAAGCTAAACTTGCTTTAGCAAGAGAAAGAAAGTTGTGTGGCTTAGATGCCACTGGTGGCAGCAAAATCCCTAAAGATAAAGACAGGAGCTATGATAATAGAAACCTGACAAAAATGGTGCCCCCCTACAAGGAAGGGGATGACATCCACAAATGGATGACTGCTCTTGAGAGAGCCTGCATGGTACAGCAGGTTCCTGAGGATCAGTGGGCAGCAATGTTATGGTACTCCTTTTCTGAGAAAGGGAGGGATAGGCTCCTCACAGTTAGACCTGAGGATGCCAAAAACTACTCTGTCCTGAAGAGTGCTCTTATTGAAGGGTTTGGCCTAACCACTGAGCAATTCAGGTTGTTGTTCAGAGACACCCAAAAAGCACAGCCTCAGGACTGGACTGATTTTGTTGATTGTGCCACTAAGGCTTTGGAGGGTTGGCTGCAGGGAAGTAAAGTCTCAGACTATACAGGATTGTACAATCTTATAATGAGAGAGCAGATCCTTAATAACTGTCAGAACCAGCTGCTGCATCAATACCTTATTGACTCTGATCTGACCTCTCCCCAAGAATTGGGAAAGAAGGCGGACACATGGGTCAGAACAAGGATTAAGCAGAAACCCCAGAACCATGGTGACCAGAAGAAAACAGACCAGAAGGGTGGAAATCAGAAAGATAAAGAAAAGGACCAGAAGTCTTCAGGCCCCCAAACTAGTAATAAGGAGGGTGGTTCCCAAAATGACAAAAAGAAAAAGAAGAATGATGGCCCAAAGAAACCTTGGTGTAATACCTGCAAATCAGTTTCACACTGGGGCAGTGAATCCACTAAGAAAAATCCAGTTCCTACCACTGCAGCTCCTAAAGCACCTGCACACCCTAGTACAGTCAGCAGTGGTAGTGCACAACCTAAGGGGTTAGTAGGGTTAACCTTGGGTACAGAGGTGGAATCTGGCCTAGTCAGAATCCCCACACAGGCAGTTCTCCTTTATGATGTGGACTTATCTTTGACCACTGCAGTGAGCCCCAGTAACCTGGGCAAATATAGGCAGACTCCCTTAATCAATGAAAAACTGGCTCAGGCCTACAGGGACACTTGTGCCAGTGTCACTATGGTGACACCAGACTTTGTGGACCCTGGTCAGATTGTACTAGGTGAAAGTTACCTAGTGACCAATGCAAGGAACTCCACTACTTCACATAGTGTGGCTGTTGAGAACTTCTCCTGGGGAGGGGTAAATGGCCTAAAGAAAGTTGTTGTGAGTGCAGACCTCCCAGTAGACTGTCTGTTAGGCAATGATCTTGAAAGCTCAGTTTGGTCAGAAGTGGAGTACAGGACTCATGCAGAAATGCTTGGGATTTCAGCTCATGTCATTGCAGTGACAAGGTCTCAGGCTAAGAAGTGCCTTCCTAAACCAGTGGTGGATCTTGAAACATTAGACCAGCCACAACCCAAGAGAAGGAGCAAGAGGGTTAAGGCTGTGCCTTCCCATTTGCCCCAGGTTGAGGATCAGGTTTCACAGGAAACTGATTCTGCAGTCCAAGAGGAGACTGTCTCTGAGGAGCTTGAACCTGACCAGGTTGAGTTTCTGGGGACAGGGGGACCCTCAAGGGCAGATCTGGGGCAGGCCCAATTAGATTGCCCTTCACTTGAACCCCTCAGACAGCAAGCTGCTGCTGAGGCTGCAAGGAATGCTCAAGGTGCCCATAAAGTGTATTGGGATGATGGACTCCTTTACTCAGAGGCTAGAGACCCCAAGCCTGGTGCCACCAGGAGGTTTGTTATACCTTTGACGTTTAGGAGTTTCCTTCTCACCTTGGCCCATGATATTCCCCTTGCAGGACACTTAGGCCAGAATAAGACTTGGGACAGGCTTGTTCCACACTTTCACTGGCCTCACATGTCAGAAAATGTCAAGGAGTTTTGTCGCTCCTGTGTCACTTGCCAAGCCAGTGGTAAGTCAGGTGGCACAACAAAGGCCCCCCTGATACCACTACCTGTGGTGGGGGTACCCTTTGAAAGAGTTGGAATAGATATTGTGGGCCCCATGGATCCTCAAACAGCATCTGGGCACAGATTTATACTGGTGGTAGTGGATCATGCCACCAGGTACCCAGAGGCAATTCCCCTGAGGACCACCACAGCACCTGTGGTGGCAAAAGCCCTAATTGCAGTTTTCTCAAGAGTGGGCTTTCCAAAGGAGGTTCTTTCAGACAGAGGTACCAACTTTATCTCTGGATACTTAAAAGCAATGTGGAAAGAGTGTGGAATAAACTATAAGTTTACCACACCCTACCATCCACAGTGCAATGGGCTTGTTGAAAGGTTCAACAAGACCCTTAAGGGAATGATAAAAGGTCTACCAGAGAAGCTTAGGCAGAAATGGGACATCCTTTTACCCTGCTTGCTCTTTGCTTACAGAGAGGTCCCACAGAAGGGGGTTGGCTACAGCCCTTTTGAACTTTTGTTTGGCCACCCTGTGAGGGGTCCACTGTGTTTGGTGAAGGAAGGATGGGAGTTACCTCTCAAAAAGCCTAAGCTAGATATTGTGGACTATGTACTTGGTCTCCGCTCCAGGATGGCTGAATGCATGGAGAGAGCATCCAAAAACCTGGAGGCCAGCCAAGAATTACAGAAAGCTTGGCATGACCAAAAGGCTGTTCTGGTTAAGTTCCAGCCAGGGCAGAAGGTGTGGGTGTTGGACCCAGTGGGCCCAGCAGTACTCCAGGACAAATGGACTGGACCCTACCCTATCATTGAGAAAAAGGGAGAAGTCACCTATGTGGTTGACTTTGGCACCCCTAGGAGCCCCCACAGGGTGCTCCATGTGAACCGTTTGAACGTATTTGTTGACAGGGAGGACATGAGTCTCCTCATGGCCACAGATGGGGATCAGGAGGAAGAGAGTGACCCTCTCCCAGACCTGCTTTCCTAGAACCCTGATGATGGTTCAGTTGATGGAGTAGCCTTGGCAGGCAGCCTCACTGAGCAGCAACAGGTGGACTGCAGACAGGTGTTGCAGGCCCACAGGCATATGTTTTCACTCACACCCAGCCAGACTGACTGGTGCTCCCACGAGGTGGATACTGGTGACAGTCTGCCTGTGAAGAATAAGATCTACAGGCAACCTGACCATGTCAGGGATTGTATAAAGGCTGAGGTGCAAAAGATGTTGGAGCTTGGAGTGATTGAGCCATCAGAGAGCCCATGGGCTAGCCCAGTGGTCTTTGTGCCAAAATCTCATACCAAAGATGGAAAGAGAGAAATTAGGTTTGTGTGGACTACAGAGGTCTCAATGCTGTCACTAGGACAGATGCACATCCCATTCCAAGAGCAGATGAGCTCATTGATAAATTGGCTTCTGCCAGGTTTCTGAGCACATTGGATTTGACAGCTGGCTACTGGCAGATCAGACTAGCTGAAGAGTCAAAAGCCAAAACAGCATTCTCTACCCCTAGTGGACATTATCAGTTTGTGGTAATGCCCTTTGGGTTGAAGAATGCACCTGCCACCTTCCAAAGGTTGGTGAATCAAGTCCTTGCTGGGTTGGATGACTTTTGCGCAGCATATCTAGATGATATTGCTGTCTTTAGCTCCACCTAGGAGGATCACCTGATCCACCTGAAGGAGGTTCTGGAGGCCCTGCAAAAGGCAGGCCTGACTATCAAGGCTACCAAGTGCCAGATAGGGCAGAGCAAGGTTGTGTACCCGGGCCACCTAGTAGGTGGGGGTCAGGTTCAACCATTGGAGAGCAAGATCCAGACCATACAGGACTCAGCTCCTCCAACTACCCAGACTCAAGTCAGAGCCTTCTTGGGCCTGACTGGGTATTACAGAACATTTGTAAAGAACTATGGGTCCATTGTGACTAAGCATGGGTGAATTTTGAGAATCTCGCGTTCGCGAATTTTGCGGATTTGCGAACTCGCAATCCGCAAAAATCCGCGAATTCTCGCGAATTTGCGGATTTTTTTTTGTGTTCGCGCGGGTTTCTGCCAGTTTGCGAGGGTTTTGTACAATTTTGCAAACGCTAACTTACCTGTCGGGTCGCAAGTTTTGCGAACTTGTTGTTTCTACGTGTCCAGCCTGTTTGGGACACTCTTCTTCATCACTGCCACCCTCTGTCACCACTGCCACTCTCTGACTACTCATGCCACCCTCTGGCCCACCCATGCCACCCTCTGTTTCATCACAGCACCCTCTGGTTGTCCAGTGTACATTATTGTGGCAAAGCACACCTTCCCTGCCTCAAGTGACCTGAATTAATTTGGGGCTGATTAATGTGTCACAGAATATTTTTTTAGCTGGCACCTGCTTCCTTAGTGCTTCCTGATTAGTGATCTTTTGCACTTGCTAAGTGCTTTCATTGTTGCAAAATTAGTTACAACACCTGCCCTGCCCCAACTGACAATAATGAATTAGGGGCTGATTAATGTGTCACTGTTGGATTTGAACTTCCAGCCTGGCTCCTGCTTGTCTCCCTTAGCTGCAATTCAGGACCTTTGTGGCATATGTGTAACTATTCTGAGGGTCAGAGCAGGGTCACATAATAGTTGCAAGTAGGCAACTGAACTCTGGAGGGGCCCCTCAGGAAGCACTACAGGATATGGCTACTAATGATGAGCTTGAACTTTGGAACCTGGTAAGTAGTTTCAGTTTTGCTAAGATCGTATTTCTGCAATTTAGCGCTTATTCGCGGGGCGCGAAGTTGAACTGGGAAGCCGCGAACTCACGCGAACAGTGCGAGCAAGCCATAAAATCCGCTGCTCGCGGATTTGCGGATTTTGCGGGAAATTCGCGAATATCGCGGATTGCGAATTTACCGAAAATCCGCAAAATCCGCGAGCGGAACGGATTTTCCGCCCATACTTAATTGTGACACCATTAAATGACTTGACATCCAAGAAGATGCCCAAAAAGGTTCAGTGGACAGTTAGCTGTCAAAAGGCATTTGATGACCTGAAGAAGGCCATGTGCTCTGCACCTATCCTGAAGAGTCCTGACTACTCCAAACAGTTCATTGTACAGACAGATGCTTCTGAGTTGGGGGTGGGAGCTGTGCTTTCTCAACTTAATCAAGATGGTCAAGACCAGCCCATTGCATTTATTAGCAGGAGGCTGACCCCCAGGGAGAAACGTTGGTCAGCTATTGAGAGGGAGGCCTTTGCTGTGGTTTGGGCCCTGAAGAAGTTGAGGCCATACTTGTTTGGTACTCACTTCCTAATTCAGACAGACCATAAGCCCCTCTTGTGGCTAAATCAGATGAAGGGTGAAAATCCCAAACTACTCAGGTGTTCCATTTCCCTACAGGGAATGGACTTTACAGTGGAGCACCGCCCAGGGACTGACCATAGTAATGCAGATGGTCTCTCCAGGTACTTCCACTTAGAACATGAAGACTTATCTGGTCAAGGTTAAGTTTAATGTCCCTGCGTTTGGGGGGGGGGGTTGTGTAGGAGAGTAGGGTCTGCTATCTTATGGTCACCCCAATTTTTGCTTTTTGCTTCACTGGTTTTCGACTTACTGAGGCTGTGGGCGTGCTAATCAGACCCCAGCCTGCTGTTCTCTCTCTAAATTTGTAATACATGTGCTATAGGTGCATACCACAATTGGAAAATGGACTCCTTGTCAGCCCCTGTACCATGCACTATAGGTGCTCAGGGCATAGGTGCCACCAAGGCCTACCAGGGGCTGAAGCATCGCTTTTGCCACCCCTGGATGGTTCTTAAATTGACACAACTGGCTGATCACTCAGCTGGGGCAAGTGGGTGTAATCACCCCCTGCTTAGATATAGTATACCTATATCTAAACCTATATCTGGACACATATAAACCTGTGAGTCACTCCTTGGAAGGCCTTATCAATCCTGGAGGCAGAGTGCGTGGATTAATGTGAGATGGAGCTCTGGCATGAGCTGAGCCTGTCTGCAGCTGTCGGGAACAACTCCCTAAGCTAATCCGGGATAATGCCATACCATATACTATTAAGTGCCTTATAATCCTCGCGGTTATATAGCAACTTTGGTTTGGCTTTATCAAAACATGTCATGTAAGGTTTCATACGAATTGGAATACTACCCCCTTGCCAGTTCTGGCGACGGGGGTAGCATTCCACCGTTCTAGAGGGAGATGACATGTTACTTTACGGAAACGCGGTTGATTTTAAAAGAGCCTCAGATCTACAAAATGGATGCCTCTGCCACAGACACGGGTCTGGCCTCCTGCTGCTGACCGAAACTCAGCAAATGGTGGCCTGGACAAAAGGTTTCCTGTCGCAGGGCGGTGTCAAACCACCCCAGACAGGAGATAGTGGATTGTAGCAGCGAGGTTTCAAAGAAACCAGACACTGCCTGGGGAGCACACGGCTGCCCCTTGCATAATCCGGCCAAACCGGTTCTGGGGCACACCAGCCCCAGTCCCAGCGCGGCCTGGATAAAAGGAAAGGGGTGTATCCACCCACTTCCTGGTTCCCACCCATAGGAGGGGACCTAGCAGGATGTTCAGCCCACCAGATTCGAATTAGAGTGGGAGCAGTGCTAATGCAACTCAGATTATCCTGAAGAAACATAAGAAACGAAACTCTGGACCCTTCGACATCCTACTCAACGTAGAAGACTGAAGAATCTCCCTTGTGGTCAAGGAGTGACCACCCTGTGCAAACAGGTACCATCCAGCACCTCCACCCTTGCTTTGTTGCAGTTCCCGCCGAAACTCGAGCGACAGAAATTGACGAGATCAAGCTTGCCTGCCTTCCTCCAGCCCGATCCACAGTCCCTGCAGAGCTGATACCCGTGGAGGCGACCGGAAGCGTGGGGCACGCCATCTTGAAAAGGCCACGAGACGCTGACCGTGCAGCCCACGAGTGACCCTCGAAGCTGTACACCGGGGTTTGAGAAGCCCCAACCCTGAGCCACACTTGCACCAAAGCTACCCCCTCCACACTCGACGAGTGCTGCGTGGGGCCCTTCTGCTTGTGTTGGGTCGACGCGTTGGCCCGGTCACTTGCCAGCTGGCTTGTGGCCCATGTGCTGACGAAAACCCGAAACCGACTTGCTTTTCAGGTTGCTCCAGATCTGCACCAGCTCCTGTAAAAAGGAGCCCCCATTCTGACCCTCCTGGTCTGAGTGAGAAGCAATCCCCGGTTCCGCGTGGATTGCTTTTGCCAAGTGCTGTTTGTTGAAATCTTGAAACCGATGGTGCTGACGGCGAGAGCCTGCGTGGGACAGATCGTGACCTGCTCCTGGACATCGCAGATGCCCCAGAGCCCACGTGACAGCGGAGAGAAGCCTCTCGACAACCATCTGATTGCGCCCGACATTGCCTGGTTCCGTCCTGGTTCTACCCTGGTCACTGCTGAGTGACCCAGACTCTGTCCCCTCTGCTTTCAGATTCATCTCGACTTCGATCCACCCTTGGATCACACCGGACACTTCTGCTTCCCATCGCCTGCAGCATCTTCAGCTCCAAGCACCAAGAGCCTGCGTGTCAAAACCCGACGCCACTTCGACCCTGTGCACCCACTTCCTGTGGGTGAGGTAACATTGCAACACCGGTGTGCCCACGTTGGTACACACCTCTAGGGTCTGTGTCTTAAGTTTTGTTCCTCTAGGTTCAGCGGAAGTATCTTTAAACTAACTTTGTGTAACTTTTACGCACCGTTGACATTGCATTGGTGCAAGCCGCACTTTACGTGCTGCACCCGAATTCTGCGGGCTTCTCCCGACTTCAGCATTGCTAGTCCTGACTTCTCCCAGTGATTCTCTAGGCCCTAGGCCTAACCACTGTTTGATTGGTATCTCTTATACCATTTTTTAGTATATGGTTTAAGTGGCCACCCGCCCTCATCCATAATTGTGCAACTTTATATGTTATACTGTGCTTTTGATTTAACGCTTGTGCCCCTTTGCTCATAAAGAGTACTGGGGATTAATTTAGAAACAAACACATATATTTTTATAATATATACTTGTTTGGTGTCCTTTCATTTGGTATTACAGTATTGTATGTGGTAAAACAGCTCGCTTAACACGACCTCTTAAGTTAAGCCTTTAAGGCTGCTTAGTCCATGCTACCCCTAGGATAGCTTGTCTAATAAGGGTGACTTACAACCAGACACCATAAGGGATTGTTTTTTTGAATTGGAAACACCACATATCAGGCCAACTTCTCACAAGGACCAGTGCTGAAAAATATATATCCTGTGAACTAAAACATAGGTTGGCAATGTCTGAGAGTAACCAGACGGACATTCAAGATGCCTGTCATTTGTAAGGAGAAATATTAGAACGACCTAATTAATATAACTACTTAACTTGAGGATGTCATGGTAAACATGTCCACAGATGTAGAGATGAATGCATGTTGTTCAATAACCCATTCAAAAAGTCCACGATAGGGCTATTTCTGAATCAAATGAGAGACTGGAGAGTTAAGCAAGAAGGGACAAAATCAAAATAATAAATGTTCTTGAGGGGGACAGAGTTTAGCAGTATCAAGAAGTTTGTTATTGGTTTCAAAACAAGATGGGCTCCTTCATAGGCTATCGCAAGCTGATTTGGAACAGGGAATAAAAAGAGTGCACAGATAGCCTTTCAGGCTAAACCCAAATTGAAAGAGATTCCAAGAAACCAACTTTTCACACATTTTTGGTAATATAATAGCTCATGTCCAGTGAGATGGGACTTATGTCACACAACAAAGGAAAGGCAATGGTTGCTTGGCAAAAGAATGGAAGAGCCACGAAGTCGGGGGCAAAAGTCCAATAATAGTGCCAGCAAAGTTGAAAGTCATGCAGAAAAACAAAATGTGGTTCATAAGAAATGAAGGGAAGTGGAAGAGCTATTTCAAAATATCAAGTTGAGGAAATCATAATGGAACAAGAGACATGCAGGAATTGAGGGGACTAAGTTTGATTCATGTAGTAGGAATGAAGCAGGTGGCCGAGGGATAAGTCAGCGATTGAAACAGGTCTAATAAAGCAACATGTTTTTTTAGAGGTTTCTTTAGGATGGGTTTCACTGTGTGGGGAGCAAGTGGGAGAAAATTTTTAAAAAATATGTATTTTTCCTCTTTCACCCTGCGGGTGTAGGTGTTTTGGAATGTGCGCCCACTATAAAAACACGACAACTGGCGACGAGGGAAACGAGCCGACGTGTAGATCGACGTGCATCGATTGACGGCGACATCAGCGTATCAGGAAGAACCAGGTGCCCACCCTGGATGTGCAAGAAATAAGGGAGGAAAGGAGCAACATCGGAGCCCACCCGACCGCTTCTGAAGAATCACCAGCAAACTGCGGTAAGCGCGAAGGAACACGTGATCTCGAAATAGAGGTGCGAGCTCTCGCGAGAGTCTCGGCGGCCATTTTGAGATCAGGCAGCTGGGCCAATCAGAGGCGAGATCGGGGAAGCAGCCATTTTTAAGTCAGGCGAGCGAGATTTCAATTGCGAACTTTCGCGAGAAGAGCAGCGACCATTTTGGGAAAAGGACAATACAAAGAAAGACCATAGGAACCAACAGGGCGGCCATTTTAAGGCCAGGCAAGAAAGAAAAGAAGCAAAAACACAAGGAAAAAGACAAGAATAAAGACAAAAAAAGGACTAAGAATTCCCAGAAGAGGCTAAATAACGTAAAATAAAGGAATAAAAAGAAGAAATAAAAGGGACAAAAGATCACAAAAGAGAAAAGAAGATAAAAGGCAAACAGAAAGAAAAGAGAGAAAAGAGATAGTAAAAGAAGAAAAAGAAGAAAAGACAAAGAGTGAAGGAAACATAGAACAACACACAAAGAAGCGAAAGAACAAAAAGAGAAAAGAGCACATAAAGGCAAGAAGGCAAGAATGGCAGACCCAAAGCCCAGCGCACAATACAGGAGGCCACTGCCGTTCAACTTATCGGAGCCACAAATAGGAATCAGGTGGGAGAAGTGGATCAGACAGTTTGAAAGATATATGGAAGCAACAGATGTAACAGACGGAAAGAGATTAGGGTTACTGCTGAACTTAGCAGGGGATGACGTCGAAGAACTTCTGGTGACACTGCCTACTGAAGAAACAAAGACATATGAGAAACTAAAGAAATGCGTCACGGCCAAATTTGACCCACAACGGAATGTTGACTTCGAACGATATACATTTACTATTGCGTGTCAGCAAGTTGACGAAACGCTAGATGATTTCGCAACAAGGCTGAGAAAACTGGTGACACATTGTGAGTTCGACAAATTCGATAACGAACAAGCAATAAGGCTACGGATCATTGAAGGCTGTTGTGACACAGGATTCAGGACAAGGATCCTAAAAGAACCGACCTCATTGGAGAACATCCTGTCACTGGCGATAGCAGAGGCGAGAGCAATGGCACATGCCAAGGAAATGGAAAGAGGGAAAAACATCGAAATCGAAAACGCACACCACATGACAAACAAATATCGCACAGGCCGGTGGAGGAATGACTGGAGGGAACAAACAGAGAGGAGACAACCTGAAGTAACATGCTACAGGTGCAGAATGGAATTTCCACACAGAGGCCCAAGCCCAGCGTTTGGCCAGACGTGCAAAAGATGTAATGGAAGAAACCACTACGCCAGTGTGTGCCAAGGCGTACAATTCAGAGATGACAGAGGAAGAACAGGAAGACAACAAGAGTCGACAACAAGACACGTCAGATATGTCGACAGAGAAAGGAGAAGTTCATCACGAGGGTCAGGCGAAGAAGAGGAAGAAGAGAAAGTGGAAAGACTATACAACATATCGGATGATTACACACAACACTGAGTGGGGGAGACAAAAAAGGAGAAACAACAGACAGAAGCACATGAGAAAAGACGGACTCGGCAATGATAGGAGTAGGAGCACATGAAGCGGAATTTGTACCGGACAGTGGTGCAACATGCAATGTCATGTGTGCATCAGAGTACGAGAAGATGGAAGCCAAGCCTACACTGAGAGCGTCCAGGGTGGAGGTTTTCACCTGGGTGTCAAAGAAACAGGTTCAATTGCGAACTTTCGCGAGAAGAGCAGCGACCATTTTGGGAAAAGGACAATACAAAGAAAGACCATAGGAACCAACAGGGCGGCCATTTTAAGGCCAGGCAAGAAAGAAAAGAAGCAAAAACACAAGGAAAAAGACAAGAATAAAGACAAAAAAAGGACTAAGAATGCCCAGAAGAGGCTAAATAACGTAAAATAAAGGAATAAAAAGAAGAAATAAAAGGGACAAAAGATCACAAAAGAGAAAAGAAGATAAAAGGCAAACAGAAAGAAAAGAGAGAAAAGAGATAGTAAAAGAAGAAAAAGAAGAAAAGACAAAGAGTGAAGGAAACAAACCTGGGAAAGTCCACAGAGGAACTGAGGTATAAAGACAAAAAGAACAAAGAGGACATCCATGTGCTGAAAGGCGATGTCCCAGGACCGTGCCTGCTGAGCAACAGCACCGCCCAAACCATGGGTCTCATAACCATGACATATGACACAAAAAAACGAAAGACACACTGAGCGCAAGCAAAGAGAAGACGCAGGGACCAGAGAAAGAGGAAGAGAACGAAAAAGAATCACTGAGGGAACAAACACAACGAAGGGCAGCCGTAGAAAGAGAGGAGCCTACGAAGGTGGTGCCAGCTGGCCCACACCACTGGGCACACGGCAAGGAGCTAGAAGCAGACGAAGAGAGGCTGGCAAGCGGAGAGCAGAAGGAGGATAACCGACAAACAGAAGCAAAAGCTGATGGCAGAGAACAGCGACCAAGGGAGGAATGCAAGGGGACAAAGAGACTAAGTGATGAAACGTAGGAGTCAGAGACTGGGGAGGCGGGTCGACCAGACCTATGGACACTCTCTCTCTCTCTCTCTCTCTCTCTCTCTCTCTCTCTCTCTCTCTCTCTCTCTCTCTCTCTCTCTCTCTCTCTCTCTCTCTCTATCCCTCTCACCATAACAATCAGTAAATGCTGTCAAGGGGAAGGGGGCGAAAATGATCAGTAGAACTGTACCATGAACATTTGTTTGCAGCAAAGGGGGAGATGTCGTGACCCGACAGACAGGACGACAGGACTGGAGGACACTAGGACCCTGTGGGTCATGAGGGAGGTGACCAGGTCACTGGACACCACATCCGGGAAGGACAGGAAGGACAGCAGACTGACCAGGACGGGTATGGGGACGGACGTGCATGTAACCAGCGGCCAAAGGAAAGAAATAAAAGAAGCATTGAGCAACTAACCTGTGTCCCGAGTTTGGTGTGTTGTCTGGCACCCACTATAGAAACACGACAGGTGCAAACTAGGAAAAGTCACAAAATTATACTGGGTTACCTTACAGAGTGTAGGGCTCATATAATCGTATTACAAGAGACACATATTACAGCACCAGAATGCTATTCAGTTTCACAAGTAATCTGTACATCTGAAAGGGGTTAGAAATTCTGTTGAAGATGAAGAATTGCAAAGCTGCAAATTAATAGTATGCCTATCGCTTGTGATGGATATCTTGTACTGAATGTCAATGATCCAGGACCTCTGTTTCTCTTATTTTCAAGATTATTATAGAGTATGACGCACCAGTAAAATTGGTGCTAATTTTAATACCTTAATGAATAATGTGTTAGGTAGATCCACTATACGCCCACACATGAATTTTCCCAAAACCACAAATTATTTAAAGAATGTAAAATAAGAGTGTGGATTGCTAGAATAGTGGAGGGTGAGATCGGGACAACAGAGGGTATACTCTTTTTACAGTAACAAATACAGACATAGTTCTTGAATAGACTTCTGGTTTATAGATTGAAAATGGTCTGATGCAGTACAACAGACAAGAATATCCCGGTGAATTTATCTGATCTGGCAGCGGTGTGGGTGGAACTTGTACTAGACAATCTGTGGGATTTTATTTTTTATTTATTACATTTATTTTTATTTATTTAAAAGGTTTTAGATAGCGCTGGCTACACCGAAGGTATCAGAGAGCTTTACATCAACATTGAAGATGAGAGGAAAATATAAAATAAACAGTATGTGAGGCACATAACAGCAAAATATCACATGAAAATAAAAGTATAAATAGAATAACATAATGATCATCGTGCATAAATCTTAATAGAGATCTGATAGTTGTGATCAATGAGTTGTTGTTTTGAGTAAACTATATAATAAAGTAGGGAGTACAAGAAAGACAATCTCCTGAGGGGGCTACACTATGATGAGGGGGGACCTAGGCTCTAAATTACCCCAAGAATTTGGTAAGGAGGTGAATTTTAAGGTCTCTCTTAAAGCTGTCATAGGAGGGGTTGCATCGGAGGTCTTTGGGGAGGGCGTTCCAAATGGTAGGGGCCTTGCCAGAGAAGGAGCGGGAATTAGATGAGCTTTTTTTGAGAAGAGGTGGAATGAGAAGAAGGGTGTTGGAGCTTCTCAACAATCTGGTGCCACCAGATTTTTTGAGTTTCGTTGAGAGGTATGTTGGAGTGTCCTGATAGAGGGCTTTGTGGGTGATACAAACAATTTTGTGAGAGGATCTGCCTTCGATGGGGAGCCATTTGAGGGTAGGGGAGATGTGGCCAAAATGTTGACTGTTAGTTGGTAGTCTGGGTGCGAGGTTGAGGACGAATTTGATGGGAGTGAGGTGGATTTTGGGATAGGACCAGAGATTGAATAATTAATTTGAAGTCATTGGCTGGAATGAAAGGTTCGATTTTTTTTGAGGTGGCGAAGTGTGAAGAGTGCACTTTTAGCTGAGTTCCTTACATGGGAGTTGAGTGTGAGTTTATTGGTGATGGTGATACCGAGTGATTTGACAGAATCAGCGAGGGAGAGAGAGCAGTTTAGGGTGTTAAGGTCCGCAATTCATGTTTGGATGGGGAGAGGGTTGCTTTTGGGAGAGAAGAAGATGATCTCGGTTTTGTTAGGGTTGAGTTTAAGATGGTAGTTATGGAACCAGGCTTGGATCTTGGTTAGTTTGGAGTTTAGGTGAAGGATATCGGCATGTGATCTAATTTTATAGTACAGTTGGGTGTAATCAGCGTTAAGGTGGGAGTTGATTTTTGCTTGTTTTAGTATGATGGTAAGGGTTTCCATAAAGAGGTTGAAGAGGGCGGGGGAACGGATGGATCCTTGGGGGACACCTAGAGAGACAGGAGTAGGTTTAGAGAGGCTGTTTTGAATTTTAATGTGTTGTGTTCGATGTTGGAAGTAGGATGTGAACCAGGTAAGGACAGTGCCAATAATGCCAAAGCGATCTTTGAGTGTATTGAGTAAGGTAAGGTGGTAGACTGCGTAAAATGCGGCGGTAAGGTCAAGGAGGATAAGTAGGTAGCTCCCACCCTTGTCCAGGGCTAAATGAATATCATCTACTATGTTTAGCAGTGCAGTTTCGGTGCTACAGCCTTTGCGGAACCAGATTGAAGGGGGTCTAGAAGGTTGAATGTGTCAATATGATTGTCCAGTTTGTGGAGAGCACCCTTTTCGAGGGCTTTGGAGAGGAGAGGAAGATTGAAGATAGGGCTGAGATTGTTCGGGTCATTAGGTTCGGCTTTGGCATTTTTAGGGATGGGTGATTTGTCAGAGTTGAAGTGAAGTGGGAACATTTCCTGTAGCGAGGGATGTGTTAATGATGTTTGTCCAGTAGGGGACAATTATGTGTTTGAGATCTAGGACGAGTAAGGATGGGAGAGGGTTTATAGTGTGGGAGGATGGTTCGAGTTTAGTTAGGATTCTGAAGACTTCCTGGTCAGATACGTAAAGGAAATTATGCCATGAGGCATTGTTTTTAGGTGGTGGGATAATGGGGAGAGGATCAGAAGGGGTGAGCGATGAGAGGAGGAGTGGAGGAGTCAGAGGGGTGTTCCCAGGGACAGTGAAATAAGGGGTGGGAAATGCGAGGGAGTTGAGGGGTGGGTGGCGGTTGAGGGTGTAGTGTAGTTCCTATATTCCCAATAGGCTCTGCGCATTGGAATAATATATCCTATAGATTAGACGTAAGACTGCGGTCGACTAGGTCTCTATCAAATATACTAGACTTAATTGTGTGTGCCAGCTAGCTCAGAGGTCACTAGAAACTTTCTCGAATTCACAAGAAGGGATTCGTCTCTGACAACCGCATAAATATGACAACTTTGTTTCTCCAAGATAAAACGTATCTTCAGAGTCGTGGAAACAATAGATAGATATTTCACTCAGTCAATTGTACATGCTTCATTTCACTAGAGGTGCAGAGAAAGTAGAACGACAAGCGTTTTCAATAAAAGTATTTATTGAAAAGTCTTCTTTCTCAAGCATAAGAAATGAACTGCTACAATAGTAAAACTGTTTGTAAAATATAATGCGTACAGTACAAATATTAGAACTGTAAGAGCATTGTATGGTTCCTAAACGATATATAAATACGTACATAAATAACAGAGGCTAAAAGTACTCAACTGGTGCTTCTAAAATACGCTACCCCGGTGTACCTAACCTAAGCTTAGTACGAGCGAGGAAGTAAGTGAGGTATAGCATAAATGTAGTATTCTTTTGCCAAGAATCTGCCCAAGATTTCTCTAAGGGTCTAATCAGCTCCGTACCTTAGTTTGGAATGGAGAAGGCTGATCTCGGGACTCGTTTTCCCAACAACCCGCAAGGGTAGCTTGGAAACACTGGAGCTGGATTTCTCGGCAGGAGAAAAGACAGCGTCTCTCCCAGTGCGTCTGCTGGAGGGTCGGCTTCCTTCGGCACTTGCTGTAGCAGGGCGCGTCCGGCAAGTAGATTTGTCAAACTGCTCCAAACCACTGTGGTTTTGCTTGGGCGAATGTGGGCATATTTATACCTTGAAGGTGCCGACTTTGACGTACAGTTGGACATAATAACATCATCAAAGAGTCTCAGTTCTTTAAAAACTCCATGAGTTCTTGGATTAATCAATATTCAAGCAAGGGGAAGTCCCTGACTCCAGAAGGCGGGTTTTTCCAAGAAATCGTTGTGGATTATCGGAACTAGTAGAAGTAGCCCTGCCCTATTTGAACTGCATGAGCTATGCCTAATATGGGTATGATTTCTATGCCTATATAAGGATATGGTGATTTATACCTATATACGTTCATGAATTGGGAAACTTACAATAGGGTGCTAAAATGATACATAGCATGGGTGGAGGAAGGCGCGGTCAATTTTAGCAATTTTTTCACTGAAAAAGTTGGCGATTTCTTCACATTTGTTAACGGAGGCCACAGGGTTAGGCAGTGCAGGGGAAGTTTGATTTTAATAATGTGAATCTAGGTCTGCTTTTGGCGCGAGAGAGTTGGAGACGAAAGAATGAGGCTTTCTCTGAAAAGATGTGTTTCTTGTAGGACGATCTGGCATTTCTAAGGAGAGCAAAATGGGATGGGGGAGGGTGTTGTCTCCATGTTCTTTCGGCCAGTCTCAGAGAGCGCCTTTCATTATTAAGGTCAAGGGTGAACCATTGTTTAGAGGGGACTTTTTTTGTGTCTTCATTTTAAGGGGGGCGAGTTTGTCTAAAACCTCTGAGATAGTTTTATTGAAGTGCTCGTTGAGTTCATTTGCGTTAGATGAGGGATCAGAGTGACCGAGATGGGATTGGAGTTTGTGCGCTAACACTCCAGGGGGTATTTGCGTAAGATTTCTGGACATAGTTGTGGTCTTCATGTTTTGTTTAGGGGCGGGTGGCACTGGGGGGGAAATAGTAAACAGGATAAGATGATGGTCAGACCAGTCAATGCGGCTGATGTTGGATAAGGATGCTAGATCAGGTTTGGAGATGATGTCAAGAGTAGCTCCTTTAGCGTGGGTGGGGGCATTGCAAATCTGCTTGAGATCGCTAATCTCGAGAAGGTTATTGAGAAGGTTGGTTGTAGGGTTATTGGGTTCATTCCAGTGGAGGTTAAGATCTCCAAGGAAGAGATCGTTGGAGTTGGAACGAAGTAGTGAAGAGGAGATAAGATTGGAAATTTCTTCTGCAAATGGGAGGTGTTCGCCAGGAGGGTGGTATATGTTATGGAGTCATATTGGGGGATGTTTTTTATTTTGAGTTTGGCTCCTAAGTATTCAAAGGTTGAACAGTCATGGTTGTTAATTTGGGCGAGTTGTAACTCTTCTTTGAAAATAATTGCTAGGCCTTCCCCTATATTTTCAGGTCTATTCTATAGCGTTAAAGATAAGATCACTATAGGTGGGGGACAGTAGGGGACGGGCGGGAGTTCGCAGTCACAGAGGGCAACAGGAAGAGAGGGCGGTCAGTGCTATGGGGAGAGAAAGGGGACAGGTTGGCGAGTTTGTTAGGGGCAGAGACAAATTTAGCAATCAAAAAGGGCATCAGAAAAGGGGGTAGGGTCGATGGAAGGAGAAGAGGGGGGCCAGTACTGGGGAGGAGATAGGGGGCATTGGTTAGGGGGGATGAGGGGCAGGAGTGTATAAGAAAAGAAAAGGGAATTAGCAATACATGTGAGTGTAGGGCAGTATGTTACAGAAGCATTCACAGGCAAAGATAATAGTAGAAATAGCCTAGTAGGTCATCAGTGTATACGCCGTGTTCTGAATTTTCTGTAGACAGAGTAGAGTAGAAATAACAGGCTTAGAACAAAATATAAATTACAATAGAGGGCCAAGCTGGTCATCGGCAGTAAAGTAGTGTTCTAAATACTTAGTGGACAGATCAGAGGGGCTGAGGGATTGTGCGGTGACAGGGCGAAGCGTGGGGCACTGGTTCAGGACAGGAAAACTTAGAGGGGATAAGATGAACAGAAAGTTGCAGGGTTAAACAGGATCGTTATCGAATTAGATGAGGTTAAGAAAAAGTTAAAAGATTAAACGGGATTGGTTGGCAGTTAGAGCCAAATATGTTAAAACAACTTTCAACAATGCTCAGGATTTCGCCTGAGCTGAGGCAGTATGAGCTCCGTGGAGAGCGTGATCGGTCTAGTAAAAGGAGAGGACCCAGGGATAGTGAGGAATGACTTGTTCTGGCCTAATTGTAGGACGCGAGGTTAGACATCTTGGGGGGTGCTGTGAATAATCGCCATTTTAGAATTGGCAGAGTACCACCATTTAAGGGAGTAGGTAAATATGATGAGGCTGGTAAACAAATTAAAATGAGAGAGAGGAAAATTAAGGAGGTCTACATAATGCCGGTGTTAGAGCCGTGCGGCGGTGTGGCGTCAGTTAACTGCACCAATATTGGTAGGGGTTAGCAGAGTCAACAACTGACGGGGGTTAAACAGACAGCAAAACAAGCAGGGTGAATGCGGTCAAAAACCAAGTGGCAGTCGGAGGTGTTGGGCATCATCCGTAATAGGGAAAGGCATGTCAGGCCAACAGCTAAATCGAGGCAGCCAAAGGGTATCCGAAAGGTCCGAAGGGGCAAACAAGCCTTGAGGCCAGTTGCGTGCAGTGCTGCATGACAGCAGGGATCAGACAGGACCTCCGAGTCTTGTTCGGCTCTAGAAACGGAGGCTCCATCACGGGTGGTGTGTGACGGCAGGGAGCCAGGAAGGACATTAACCCTCGACGGACCTTTAAAGACAGTCTGAGTGGAGGCAGGGCAAAGGAGGTCTGATCGACCTCCTCCTGAGGTCAGAGTGAGGTTTGGAATCTGCTCAAGCGGCTCGGCCTCATCGACCTTCTTTAACCCCTTCCATGCTGCCGCCATTCTGTGCCTGTGCAGCAGAATAACGAGTGGGCGGGTTTATGACGGCCCCCAGCCATCATCAGCACACAAGCACCGTAGTGCATGACGGCTGGGGGCCGTCATCAGCAAGGAAGGGGTTAATGTCGGAGTGGATATGAATATAGTCAGTTATGGATACTTGCTTTTGTGGATACTGGAGGCTTCAGCACCAGTCGTGTGCCAGCCCAGTAGCCTCCCTCGACTGGTCTTTCCGAGGGCAAGGCAGTCGAGCACCAGGGAAGTACGTGGCAGATCAGCTGGCGGGGCTTCGTCAAATAGCAGGGAAGGACGTGGCAGCAGTCGAGGCGGCAGGAGGGTTCAGAGAAGGTCGAGGTGTTGCACGCCAGATCGGCTGGCAGAGCTTAGTGCGGACAAAATCAAGATCGCGCACCAGTAGGCAAGAGGCGGCAGGGCATTGATCAGCCCATGGTGTTCCATTGGGCCTTAATCCAGGACCTCAGCGGAACACAATTCTATGGGTCTTTACCACCAGTGAGGTTGAAGGCACGAGTAGGGGCTTAATATCGGTGAAGGCGGATGATCAGCCAGCAGTGGATGGGGGGTGCAGAGGCTGGAGATACCACACCAGCACTGGTTCGTGGGCAATCCGTACCGGGGGGTCCGGTTCCAGTGAGGAGCGGCCTGGTCAGCGAGTCGGCGGGGTGTAAAGTCATTGGAATTCATCTCCAGAAGGGGAAGACACGATGCATTAATCTTTTTATGAAATTTAGTTAGATCGGTTGTAGGATATTTACAGGATAGTGGTGGATGGCTGGGTTAAAGACGGGATATCTACCGATTTAGTAGTCCCAAACCCAGGAGCCTCAGGGGAGAGCTCCTACTCGGCGGCAATATTAGGGCCAATTTAGGGCAGCCTATGGACTGGTGATAGTTAACTTAGAAGTCCCTAATTCAAGAGCTGAAATCGGGACTCATAGAGTTTATAAATGCAAATTTAGTAAGTTGATATTAAAAAAGAAATTATGAGATGCATATACGGCTTACGTCAGAGGTATAAATGTTAAGTGATCAAGAAGGTTTAGTAAGACAAAGCCAGATGAGGATAGATCAATGTTACAATGCTACTAGACTTGGAAAAATTGGAGTTGCAGTTTCAGAAGTCACATTTCTCTACCGAAGTACAGCATGTAAAGTTAAAATTGGATAAAAGAAAGGGTACGTCAGAAAAGAATAGAACAAAAGGCTAAAGCCAAATGGGAAGCAGGGTACTTCCAACAATTTGAATCTGGAAAGAGATCAGGAAATTACTAGCCTGCAAAGTTAAGACTCAAGCCACGCACAATGGTAAAGAATGTAGTCAGAGAAGCTCCGACAGAGCAATGGTGTGTAACAGAAAAAAGTGGACCTATATTTTACAATTACTAAGAACTTTATCAAGGGCGAGAACCCCCAGAAGTCCTCAGTTTGCTGGAATGGATAGATTTTTTACAACTGTCAGTACTTGAAGCAGATGAACTAAAATGATCAGCACAAAAAGTTACATGAAATTAAGCTAGTTCTATCACGAATAAAATAGGGAAAGGCAAGAAGCCCAGATGGAATTCTAGGTGAATTATTTAAGATTATACCTAGCAGAATTCAGTGAACTCCGCTCAGAGTTAGTGACAACTGCGTCTTGTGCATTACCTCTAGACAGCCACACCCAAAGGAAGCTTAGATGTGTCTGGTGGGCCGTTCATATCCTGATGGGTCCTCCTGTGCAGGATGGGAGGGAGGAGCTGACACTTACATCTGAATGGGCTGTGTCCTGCTCTCACACAAAAGATTTCTTCACCTCCTGTAGCGAATCTGGAGTCAGGGCAGGAAGGGAGGATCTATGTTCACTATAAAGCCCCTCTACACTACGAAGTATAAGTACTGGACCTCAGACACCACAAGCCAGTATACTTCTTGACCTGTGGATACTCTGCCAGGAAGAGCTGCTGAGCTGCTGAAGAACTGCCACTCTGCCAAACTGCTACTTTGCTGTGCTGGCCTCCTGCCCCCTTGCCTGGGTGAGAAGGGCTGGACCTACACCCCTTTACCCCAGAACCTAGTGTGACCCCAAGTTCTAGTTTTATGGCCTCCTGACCTAGTGTCTCAGGGTCATGAAATACTCCCAAACCCTGCATCCGGCCATCTGTGATTATTGTCCTGCCAAGTGGTGCCAATCCATTCTTGGGCCCTTGGAAGTGGGCTTTTCTATGCTGTACCTATAAAAACCACACATTGTTATTGTAGAGTCTGTCGGAATCGACCCATCTCCCCTCGACTTTGAAGCATCACTTCTTTCGCCAAGGATGAAGATATTGCAGGCTGTACAGCTCAATGACGACGCATTGCCTTCATCCATAGAGGCCTGATGATGTTGCATTCCGAAGTTGCATGGCACAATGATGATGCATTGCCTATGAATCCTAAAGACCGGATCAGGCGCATCACTGCCTGGGCCTCAGATCTCATCCTCAACTTTGACTTAACCGCAAACAAGGTACTTTTTCTGTGGGGCAAGGTTGGTCACGATTCAACCCACACTTCATCGCAGTCATCCTGAAGTTTTGTATTTACCCTGGTCAAAAGGTACCAGATAGCTCCAGTTACAGCTTTATACTTTTTAGCACTATGCTTGCGGATATTCTATAAACATGAATAACTCTGGTTCTACTTATTTGAATTTTGTTATTTTGGTCTTAATTTGTTCATTGAATTGAGCTTTATGTTTCTCATCTGGTGTGGTGGTTTCATTGTTTTACTGTTTCAAGTGAACACAAATACTTTACAAATACTTTACACATTGCCTCTTAAGTTAAGCAGGCCTGCACTGTGCCAAGCTACCAGAGGGTGAGCACAGAATAATTTAGGGTGTATGGTGGTTTACCCTGACTATTATTGTGGTTCCTTCTTGGACAGGGTTCAGTGTTGTGCGACCACTGCTTTATGCATCTGTCCCCAAGAGTAGAGGATGGCCCTAAATGAACTGATCATACTAACCTCTTCTGGAAATGAGAAGGTGTGACACATAACGCCATCAAGATGGCATTGGAATGTCAATGTAATTAGTGTTTACAACATGTAAATTATGTTTTCAAGAAATAACTTAAAAACAATGGTAACAACAGATGAAATCTACAGGACAGAACATTTTTACAATTAATTTACACATCTATTGGTTTTGCACAAGTCTTTTAACATGATACATTGGCATTTTCGCCATTATGTACCATATCATGTGTCTCTGCAAGGAGTTTGAGCTTTCTACTAAAGGCTTCACAAAGAAGGTGGAGCTGAAAAGTCACTGAGGGCCTGGATAGTATGTCAGGGTGTGTTACCTGTCACCCAGTAGGGGGAGGAAAGGGTAGTGGAGGATAATGAGGAGCTGGACCAAGATTCACTGGATACTCTGGGATTGGCTGTGGGACAGATGGCCTATATCTTGCCAGGAGCAGTTTTTTCCCCAGGACAGGAAAAAATATATATCACCGAGGGGCCTGTCCCCAGAGGAGTCGGAGGACAGGTGGGAGGAAGGAAAGCTCAAGTTGAAGCTGGCAAAAGGATGGAGAGAAGCCTCTGATAGAAATGCGGAAAGCTTTGATGGACAAGGAGAAAGCTATGGAGGAAAAGAGCTGACCATGGAGGCAGATCCAAGGAATATGGACCACGAGCTAAGCCTCAGACCGTTGAACATCAATGCTATGGAAGTGGAATCTAGCAGTAATGGTGGCAGCAAACGTGCGGTGTCTAATGGTGAAAGAGGGTCCATATCCTAAAAGATTTAGGGACCAGTTCTGGGGAGGGGGTAACATATATAAGTGGTTCTTAGCCTATGAGATAGATCTACGGGTGCACAAAGTTCCTGGAAAAATGTGGGGGCTTGTTTGTGGAGGTATATACCCACAAGTTGAGGGATACACTCCTGACAGTAGTGGAGCAGGACCAGACCCACTACACACCCATGCAGGCCATACTTATCAATAAGTTTGGGTTAACCCATGAGAGATACAGAAAGAGATTCAGGAATAGCCACAAACACCTCGGATGATTTCCTTGACAGGCACAGTTTCCTTGACAGGCACAGTTGCATAGCATCTATTAGACAACTTGTAAAGCACCACCACCACAACATATGCATCGTTGATCCTTGATCATTAACATGCTTCAATCCAATGTTAATGTACTGTACATGGATATATTTGTGCAATGCATTGATGTGCACATCTGTGTGATGAGATCAGTGCCATGTGAGATGCTTTACCCGCTTATACATGTCTGTAATGCCTTCCTTTAGTGTTGTTATTCCACTTTCACATGATGTTGTGTATAGCCAAGTTACAGGGCTGTGACTGTGACCTTGTGGATGAGTGGTGGACAGGTCAGGCTGTACAGTCATGAAGTCACAGTTGTAGTCCTTCTGGATACTAAAAATTTACTAACAGATGACTTTGCCTTTACAGGTCAGATATATGTAATGATGCAAACTGAGACCTCTAATGATGTTTCATAACTTTCTCACATAGCTATCCTGGGAGAGGTATGGGACAACGTTCTCCACAGTTCTGTTGTTTACTGACCTACAGACCCTGCAGGAGTGGCACATTATCCAGAAATACTGATTAAAGCGACATACCATCCTGGATATGACTCATCAGTTGGAGATGGACCTCTTACCTGAACTTAACAATTCCCACAATATCACCCCACTTAATAAAATAATGTCAGTTTAGAATTTTTGGCCATAGGTTCATTTCCATTCACTGTTGCCATTTCTGGTGGAATGTCTCAACCAATATTCAGACTTGTCCTGACATAGGTGCTTACAACAATGTTGAAACATCTGGGTGGTTACATCCAGTTCCCTAGCCATGAGGATTTAGCTACAGTGAAGGCAGCTATCTATGGAATCAGTCACATCCCATATGCTATTGGATCAATTGATGGCACCCATCTTCCTTTAGTACCACCACGCGACTGAGAGCAAGTCTACAGGAACCGGAAGCAATACCACTCTATCATCGGGCAAATTGTTAGTTTGGCTGATCTGTACATCTCTGTCTGTTCCTATTTTCCATAATCTGCAGGCCTGGGAGTATTTCCAAGAGTTTTGCTACGTGAAACTCAGTGAAGTTACAAAAAAGCTCTGCAAAGTTCCGTGAGTTGCGGAGTGCAGTGCGAACTGCAGTTTGTACTGATATTCCAGCCGCTCAGGTAGAAATTCTACCCCAGTGGCAGCTCGTACTTGCAAACTTACCGTTTCAATTGCGAACTTACCGCTCGTAATCGCGAGTGAGGACAAAACACAACTGCACATCACGAAGTGGAGTTTTCTGCACTCTGCAAACTCCACAGAGTGGGAAGTGCAGAAAACTCTGCAAACTCTGCAAACGGAGCGAAGTTCACCACCCAGGCCTCATAATGGGCACATGATAGCTTCATCCTGCAGAACAGTAGCAGAACAGTAGCATGCTACAGCTGATGTCAATCTCCTGGCAAGGGCACCCCTTTGGACTTGCCATAAGAATCACTAACACTTCATTTGTTGTTCAGTGGACTAGCTGAAAATTTGGAACGAGGAGCCACTTTTTTTTTTAACACCGGCCTCCCACTTGGACACATGTGCTGCTCTTCATCAATCACATTTCTGAATTTATTGGTCTACTCTCATTTCGTGGCAAGATTGGAATTTGATTCCATTTAAAAACTGCTAGAACGGGGCATGGCCATGATGGCGGTGGAGTAGCACAGTTTCTTCAGAGCTCCGCTTGCCAGGGCCGAGAAAGGCATCCACACAGCATTATTGTGATCCCAGTTAAGGCGAAATTTCAGCCCTGCATCCCTGGACACAAACGGGCTGGGCAAGATCGAAAATGCTTCCCTGATGCTACCAGGATCTGCAACAGTGACACCAAGGCTGCGGAAGGGAGATGAGGCCTAGAGAACGCTGTGACTGCCACACCCAGCCGCCGCCATAGGAGAGATTGGCATGGCGGTGGAGATTGCTGACTGCGGTGCTGACAAAGCCCCGGCTGCACTCTTGTGAGAGCAACAACGTGGAACTGTGCTGGCATTCTCTAGAGCGAGGTGCCCTGGAACCCTGTGGTGAGGAGACAAGAATGGACCCCGGAGCTGTTGGAGAGTTGACTGTGGAAAGGGCCTAGCGACTGAGTCAGGTTGCTGGTGAAGTGGCCGCTAGCAGTGCTCCCACCCGGGTGGGCAGGAAGAGGCAGCGGTGAGGGGCAAGAGATGCCTGTACAGAGAGGGGCAGGGCCAGTGCAGCTCATAAGAAGTGCCACCAGCACAGGGCGGGACTTCTCTGAAGGGGCAGGCGCTCCCGCAGCTTTTGGGTGTAAAGGCCTGAGCTAGGCCCAAAGGATGGACCTGAGGTCTGCACCACCCAGCCACCGCCACTGATAAGGTCAGCCATGACTGGCACACAAGTCTACCCAATCAGGTAAGCCGAACCTGCTGGGATTGTGACCACGCTGGGTTCCAGGCACTGTGGGTCGGCCCTCTCATTATTCCTGGGGCTTACATTGCTCTGCCAATAGCCCTATCTGGACTGTGACCCACTGTTGAGCGCCAACTGGAAATGCTGGAGGGACGAGGAGCATAAACGGCCATGGGAATAACCCCTCAAGCTCAGCATAAGCTGTGGGTCGGTAGGTATTTTTGTCTGCAGCATAGTGATTCTTCATTTGGAGACGCTACCACCCTGGGTGTACGAGGCAGTCAGTGCCGGTGAGGTGGTAGGTAGAGAACCTCCTTGGGCTGGAATGAAGGTCACTGATATACAGGGGGGCAGACGTCGACGGAACTCGCCCTCTGGCTCTCCAACTGCACTGTCTCTTGACCCACTCTGCGCTCCCCCCCAGCAATGTCTACACAATGAACTAGGAAGAATTCCACGATTAAAGAACTCCTTCAGAGACCAAGCGCCAAAAAAAAGGGAGGACCTGGACTTGGACAACAAATGGCTCATCCCCAGAGAAAGACATGGATCAGGACAAAGACCGCACAGACGAGCCGATCACACAGGTCTTTATGGAGAAACTCTTCGTCATGCTCAGGGAGGACTTTGCAAGCCTGAGGCAAGATGTAGCCTTGGACATTAAACAGCTGAGATAGGAGATCCAAGAATTTGGGGGTTGAGTGTACTCCCTAGAACAAAGCGGGGACCGCAGAGAAGAAGAAATCACGGAACAAGCCAGGGAACTAATAGACCTGCGGGAGCGCAACAAGGAGCTTTATCTCAAGCTGTGGGGTCTTGAAAATCGCTCGAGACAATCCAACATTCACATCAAAGGCCTGCCACTTCAAGCAGACGGTGGCAGGCTGGAGGAGTGGGTAATCTGGTTTTGACATCATGCTGCACCAGCAATAGGAGATAGGGAGATTATCTTGGATCACACTCACCATGCTAGGAGGCCCGTCTCTGGTCCGGGACAACAGCAGGACATCCTCACCTGTCTTCACTCATATCTGCAGAAGGAGATTATCATGAGTGCCACCCGTAACAAGGCGACTGTGGCATTCAAGGGTTTACAAGTGGGTTTCTTCCAGGACCTCTCGCCCCTCACTCTGCAACACCGCATAGCTCTGAAGCCGGCCATGGCATATCTCAGAGACCAAGGTATTCAATACCAGTGGGGACAACCATTCAGACTATCTTCCATTTGGATTAAAGTGCTGCAAGTGGTGTCGCTAGAGGAAGGCCCAACCTCTAAGCTGCCACCTAAGCTGAACCGAAGAAGGGGTCCCAGACGAGGAACAAAAAAAAACCCTCTGAACAAGAAAGCCAGTAGGAAAGGGAAGCTCCTCTGCAACAGATACAAAACTGTAACCCTCTTAATGACTGCTCTTAGTCGACGCTTGTCTGGGGCCCACGGACTGAGACAGCAGTTAGACAAACCTCTTTAGGTTATCTTTTTTGCCCTGTTTCTTTCTCCTCCAGAGGTCTTTACACATTTAGGCAGGTATATATCCTGGTGTGAGGTTTCATTCATATAATGAAGTAGCGTGGGGTACACGAACCATATCCTTGGTGGGCACAAGTAGAAAGGGGGGATATGCCTTAGCATCCTGCGCTTCTGGCCGGACACTCTCTGGTGGATTGTTTGACCCCCCCAAGGCGAGCAATTAAATCCACAAATGCAACATACACAGCAAGCTTACTGCACTCTGTCATGCGGGTGGCCTGTAGGCCTGGGTGGGGGGTCTCAGGCGGTGGTGTCCCCAGTGAGACGTTACGGGGGTCTGGGGATGGGTGGAAACGCCTAGTCAGGCTCACTGTCATGCACTTAAGTTTTGGCATGGCTTATGCCCACATATCCCCCAATGACAGTTCTTAAGGTTCTTATCCTGAGCTTCAATGTCTGGGGTCTTAACTCGCCCATTAAATGGAGGGCGCCCCTTGCTATGCTAAGAGATGCTAAATGCAATATCTGCCTCCTACAAGAGACTCTTCTCCTGCGCGCTCACTGGAAACGCCTCAGGTCAAAATCGTTTGACAGACCGTATTTCTCATTGGGACCGGGAAGAGGGCGGGGTGGCCATCCTGCTGGCAACGCAGGTTCAGGGGACAGTGCTGGGAGTACATGCCGAAACACTGGGCAGGATGCTGGAACTGAGCGTGTCAGTTGGGGACCATACATACACACTAGCTTCGGTCTACAGCCCTAATGAACAGCAGGAAACCTTCCTCGGAGACTCGCTGAACACTATTGGAACTAGAGAGTTGTGCTTTCACTCGTGGTGGGCTGCTCATAACGCTGCTGCACTTGCGAAATACGCTGCTATTTTTTGCATATTGGATCCTTTTTAACTTTTAATATTTTAACTATAAAATTGTAACTTGCACTCTGTAGATTGCACTGATCCGAGCTCGGCGCTCACTTACTTCCGCTTCGGAGAACCTCCAGTCTGCCACGGTCTAGTGTTCTGAATAAGCCAGCCGCTGCTCAGCAGGGCTGAGTGGTAGGTGGGAGGAGTCTTTGGGTTGAAAAACAAAGCTGGAGCAAGCATGCAGGTTGGGCACCTAAGGCAAGCCCATCTGCGCCCGCCCGCACCCGACTGGGACCAGGGGCCAGAACCCCTGGCCCCCCACTCACGTATTTTATGGAGGAACTCCCGCTCCTAAATCAAAGCTTGACACCTCTAAATGACAATGTAGCTGTCGCACTCAGGTTAGAAGGGGTACTGAGGCCACACACAGGAACTAGTAATTTAGTTCGTACAAAACACTGCTCCGGCCCGTTAAGCACCGGCAGCCACCAGGAACTCAGGTTTGCTACCCTTAACACCCGCTCACTGCAGAAACACAATCTGGAGGTTCTCTCGCTCCGCCAAGACGATACTCTGGACATTCTAGGCATTACAGAAACTTGGATCGAGGAATCCTCATCCCCAGACCAGGTAGCCACACTACCGCTAAACTATGCAGCCCTTTGCAACAATAGAGCAGGAAATGCTAGAGGGGTGGGGTCGCAATCCTACATAAACACCCACTGAAGGTTGAGACCGTTTGTGCAGAAAGCATCAGAGGGGCTGAAGTGCTGGGGGCCAAGTTCTGCTCCCAGACTACCTTTCTAGTTATCCTGATAATGTACGGCCCCTGCGAATGCCGCCCAGGTTCATTGAGCTCTTTACAGAACTAGATATTCGTTCACGGTACCAATGCATTTTGGTGATGGGGGATTTTAATTTCCACTGGGATCAAACACCCAAATATTGCAAGGCCAAACAGTTGGAGGAGGCGCTGATCACTTAAGAACTCCACCAGCTAGTGAATGGTCCCACTCATGGCAAGGGCCAAAAACTCGACTTAGTTTGGACATATCATCTCCTTACTAGCCCTATTGTTGCCAGTCCCTGCTCTTGGTCTGACCACTATTTAATTAGTGGTCGATTCTCACTCAAAAAACAAACAGTCTGTCCGGCTCCTGAATGGAAAACGGTGCGGAGCTGGAATAAAATCAGAGCCGATGATTTGGTCACTACCCTACATAACTCTGCCACATCAATACAGGGAGACCTTGATGTTGAAACCGTTTCCCTCTCATCTAAGTTGAAGAATGCTATTGACATGGTGGCCTCTACACGAAGGAAAAGAATAAGGGACAAAGTTAAAGGGGTCCCCTGGTTCAATGATGTTTTAAAAAACATGAAACAAACCCTCCGCCAATGCAAAAAAGCTTATGACCCAAAGGCCAGAGCAGAATAGCTCTCAATGTTCACTGTATAGAAGCCACCTGGCTAATGAAGGGTGTTACCCAGATTCTGGTCCCAGAATGCACAGGGAAAACCTAGCTTGGCAGTTTGGGCATGACTGCTCCCATGAGGCACAGGGTCAAGCGTTATTTACATATAGCTGGGTCTGAATTGAGGTGGTGAAGTGAGCTAAAGAAGGATGATGGATTCAACCCTGATCTCTGACTGGGGGTGAAAAGTTTCAGTGTTCCATCCATCAAGTCCTTTTGTTTGCTTTGTTCTCCCTACATTGGCAGGGTATGCCCAGAATTGGGTCCCTTCCTGACTTTGCCACTGGTTTCAAGCTGACCTGGCTGATGAAGGGTGTTACCCAGAAACTGGTCCCAAAAGGCTTGTTTCTGGTTCAGGAAAAACCTGGCTTGGCAGGCCAAGCTGAACTGTTCCCATGAAGCACAGTGTCAAGACTGATTTGCGTATAGCTGGGCCAAACTGAGGTGGCATAGTGAGCTAAAGAATGATGATAGTTTCAACCAGATCTGGGGTGAGTGTCTGAAAAGTTTCAGTGCTCCGTCCATCTTCTCCTTGTGTTTGCTTTGTTCTCCCTAAGTTGGCAGGGTATGCCTAGACGTGGGTCCCTTGCTCACTTTGCCACTGGATTTAAGCTAGCCTGGCTGATGAAGGGTGTTACCCAGAAACTGGTCCCAGGATGCTTGTTCAGGTTCAGGGAAAGCCTGGCTTGGCAGTTCAGGCCGGACTTGTCCCATGAGGGACAGAGTGAAGCCTGATTTACATATAGCTGGGTCTGAACTGAGGTGGAGGAGTGAGCTAAAGAATGATGATGCATTCAACCCAGATCTGTGACTGAGGGTGAGTGTCTGAAAAGGTAAAGCGCTCCATCCATCATCTCCTTGTATTTGCTTTATTCTCTCTAAGTTGGCAGGGTATGCCCAGATGTGGATCCCTTACTCACTTTGCCACTGGATTGAAGCTAGCCTGGCTGATAAATGGTGTTAGCCAGAAACCGGTCCCAGGATGCTTGTTTCCGGTTTAGGCAAATCCTGGCTTGGCAGTTCAGGGTGGACTGTTCCCATGAGGCACAGGGTGAAGACTAATTTACATATAGCTGGGTCTGAATTGAGGTGGTGAAGTGAGCTGAAGAATGATGATGGGTTCTACCAAGATCTGTTAATCGGGGTGAGTGTCTGAAAAGTTTCAATGCTCTGTCCATCATCTCCTTGTGTTTGCTTTGTTGGCCCTAAGTTGGCAGGGTATGCCTAGAGATGGGTCCCTTCCTCACTTTGCCACTGGATTCAAGCTAACCTGGTGAACTACTCAGAGATCCTAGCTAAAGTACAAAGGGAACTCCTTACCTGGAAGAAGCACACAATGTCATGGTTGGGCAGAGTGGCTGATATCTCTTACCCCACGTCTTATATATGATGCAGACATTTCCGCTAAATCCCCTGCTAGGAATACTGGCTCAACTTCAGCAACTTATTGAGGATTTCATATGGGGAGGCAAGAGGGCCCGCATGGCTCGACACCTGAAGCATGTCAGACAAGAAGATGGGGGACTCGGGGTCCCACACATGGGGCGATACTTTGAGGCAGCGTAATTACGCTGCATGACAGAGTGGTATAATTTGAAATCGGAAAAGCACTGGTGCTTTATTGACCATGCTATTGCAAGCATGCATATTTGGAAGGTTCTCTGGCTCCCCAAATGACACCGCCCGCCTGGAGTGTACATTTCCCCTGTCTAGAGGCCCACCATGAGGGTGTGGGACAAAGTGCAGGAGAAGTGAAGTACGGGCTCTCAACCGCTATGTCACCCCTGACCACCTTCATAAGCAACCTTGACTTCGCCCATGCTAACAATGGGAATGAATACTTGAAATGGCAAGAAGCCAACTGCAAAGGAATAGGTGACCTTTTCGACGAGCAGCATGTTATGGACTTCCCCCAACTAGTGTCAGTATTTGGGATCCCCAGAGATGCATACAGGCAATACCTGGCAGAGCGTCACTGGATCACCCAACCCCAAGTGCATCCCCACGCAAGCCACCCCCTCACTAAATTTGAGCTCTGGTTCATCACTCGTAACTCAGACAAACACCTACTGTCAGGCATTTACATCTTTCTGAACAAAGCTAAAAATAACACAAAATCCCAGGCGCAGTGAAGGTGGGAGTCAGAATTGGAACAGGAATTTTCCCCGAAGGAATGGGGGGATATTATTCATAGGGTCACAGCCTCCTCCTGGAGCACTGCTGCTAAGGAAATGTTTTTAAAGATTGTGCATTATTGGTACTATATGCCGGCCCACCTTGACAATGGAAACCAAGAGGGGATGATCCCTGTTGACGCAAATGTGGACAGTCAGGCACACTAACAAATATTCTCTGACAGTGCCCTAGGATACAGACCTTTTGGGACTCCATCTTACCGAACATTGACAACATGTACCGCACTGAAATACCGAGAGTCCCCAGCTATATCCTACTGGGACTCCCTATCCCCTTATACCCCCTTAGGTCTTGCAGGGGCAGAGCGATCACCATGGCACTAGGCGAGGCTAAGCAAGTGTTACTATCCAGGTGGGGAACGGAGGACATCCCAACAAAATTGGACTGGCTTCACAAGGTCTGGGAAGTGGTGGGCATGGAGAGGATAACAATGGGGATTTCCCGAACATTACCGAGATTTAACCAGATATGGGGCTCCGCTGTTACCTATCTATCATTTGAATTTGTAGAGCTCTCCCGCCCATGATACCTGCTGGTTCTCAGGCTTGCAACCACAACTTTCACCGAAGAGGAACACACTCATAAGCAGCCGTGGCCGGCAGTGGGAGTAAATGCAGGGCGGTGACGTGGGGAATGGGAGGGGCAGGGTGGGGGGTAGTAATGTATGGATTACGGAGTTTTACAGGTAAGTAAACATTTAAATAAATAAAACGAATTTCATTGTGCGCACTGCTTCGCATTTTGGGATGCAATGTACTCAACGAAATTCGTTTTATATATTTAAATGTTTACTTACCTGTAAAACTCCGTAATACATACATTACTATCCCCCACCCTGCCCCTTCCCACGTCACCGCCATGCATTTACTCCCACTGCCGTCCGCAGCTGCTCATAAGGAGGGGATGACTATCTCCTTCTCTGTTTCTTTGAGTCTCTTCTTTCTACCTTCTATAGTATATGCATATTCTTCATTAGTCCCCACTGGACAATGGTTGTAGGCTGTAGGTGGTGGTTTTGTTTAACTTTGACGCCTAAAACTCAATAAAACGATTTAAACCATAAAAACTGCTAAAAAGTGTATGATTAAGAAATGTTGACAAAATATTGCCTAGGAGAAGTGTGCAGTCACGTAGTATATTCACCTAAATGCAATACAGTGGAAAATGTGTTGTATGATTTCTAGCCCTGTAGAAGTTTGAAGATCTTGTTAAAAAATATTCACTCATTTTATTACTCTAAAGAAAATCTTGCTATGTATTTTTTTGTGTACTACATTTTATTGGAAGGAGATGTGTCATATAGTATGTAATTGTAATATTTGTAACGAAACTTGAATGTTTAGAATGAGAGTTTTTATGAGTTTTTGCGATTAAAGATCAATCAGGGAAATTGCTGGTGGTCCCTCGTCTGTGTATAACCTATTGACAGATGCTGGATAAACCTAACTTCAGAATTTATATACAAGGATATTGAAGGTAACTATAAAATGTAGTCCGGCTTGTCAGAAGCATAGTGGTGGGCTCTACTAGCAGGTCTTTTCTAACATCTTCATAAACAGATGTAGTAGTAATTCTTGCAGTGAAAGCTGTTGATTTTTTACACTCAAAACATGACTCCAGCTGGCTAAATATAATTCTGAATGCTGATCAGAGTCAACACTAAAAGGCTTATTCCTGCCAGACTATTAGAGAACAACTGTTAGAAATCGGAATGTCAAGTGTATCTAATTTGAGCACAACATTTAGAGTACAATCAGAAATATGGAACGATTATTCAGAAGAAATTGTATTTTACGAAATCCAGAACCTCTATTTATTATGTGCATAAATACTGGAGCCAAGATTCTTTCAAAAGTAAATTTTGAGGTGATGGAAGAATTGAGACATCCACGCTACCTCTATCCTAATCACTGTTCAGAACTGTGTGAGGTGCTAGCAAAGCTTTTACAGGAAAAAATGTATTAAATGCATATTGAGATAAAAAAAACATCAGAATCAACATATCACATCTCAGTAAACGGCAGAACAACAAGCTACCCACTGACAGGAAACCATTATCCACCTAGGTACTCCAGCCATGTGTCAACTTTTAATTGTAACCAAATACTGTATATGGTAGCAAAGACCAACAAATGCTCAGTATGACTACTGGGCAATTTTCCGGCAGCCTCTTTAAAAAAAATGCCATACAACCGGATAACAGGAAAGAAAATTTCACAAAACACATGAGTCCAGAGCAGCCTCCACCAGAAATAAACATGCAGTTGTAATACCAATAAGCCGTCAGCCAGTACTGGATTCGAATTAAGCAGGAACCCAGTACTAGATCCTTATGATTTTACATGTGTATATAATTTGGCATACTTGCTGAAACTCCTCGTGAAAGCAGTCACACCACACCTGAAAATTTTGCTGAACATCTTAAGTTGCTCTATTTAACTACATCTTGATAGAGGGTCATTCTCCCCCTGACTCATGGAATGGTGCCTCCATTACGCTAATTTTGAAACCGGGCAAGCCCGCCACATCATGTGGGTCCTATAGGCCAATTTCTATACTTAATGTAGATTATAAGATATTTACTACAATATTGGCCAGGAGGTTGGCAGGGGTTGCTCCTGAGCTGTTACATCAGGATCAGAAGGGGTTTGTAAAAGGACGACAGCTGTACGAGCTAACCTACGATCTTATTGGGGCCATTGAAATGGCCACGACTGCATCCCTCCCCCTGGCAGCTATAACATTGGATGCCACCAAGGCCTTTAATATGGTAAATTGGATCTACCTTGCGGAGGCCTTGGTGAAATTTAACATCGGGGAGGGTTTTCAGCGCACTATTGAACTTTTACACAAAAGGCCCTTTGCTCGAGTCCTGGTTAATGGGGTACTTTCGGATCCGTTTAATATCTCTAGAGGGACGAAGCAGGGCTGTCCCCTTTCCCCTTTACTTTTTTATTTATATATTGAGCCCCTAGCGCAACGCTTGAGTGATGCCCTAAATATCTACAGCCTGATTCATGAAGTGAAATTGCGCCCGCAATCGCTGCGAAAATGCAAATGCGGGCGCAATTTCCGTAATCGGCATTCAACAACAAAATAGCGAATTCGCAAACACATATTTGCGAAATCGCTAATATATTCGCAGAATCCCAGCCGCTGAGCATTAGCGATTCGGAAATAGCGACACACCACGGATTCTGCGAAAATAATAGCGAATTCGCAAAATAATCGCAATCGGTATTCAAGAAAAATCGCAATTAGCGAAAAACCCAAAAATCGCAATTTGCACCGCGCAAAATAAGGACAACTCAAAGCAGGTGGTAACCATGAAAGCCATGGAAAAAAAACTTTCAAAAAACCGTTGTCCTATCACCAACAGGTACTGGCCTGACCAATCACACATAAGGACCATCATCAGCAGCAGCATTAGGAGTCCCACAATGCCAGCAATGTACATGGTGGTGAGGCGTCGCAGGCTAGAGCGATTAGCACGGAGGAGACGCAGGATCCAGGACAGGATATTCCGCCAGCGGGTCACCTTGCTGGGCCAAACCAGAGAGCAGATATATGCTAAATACAGGCTGAATGGGGAAATGATAATGCAGCTAATACAGGACCTTGACCCCCTGATGCAGCACCCAACAAGCCGTACCAATGCTGTGCCTACACATGTGCAGGTATTGTGTAGCCTGCACCTCCTGGCCTCCGGAAGTTTCCAGGGGGTAGTAGCAGCTGCTGGGGGAATATCCCAGCCCACCATGTCACGTTGCCTCCACACTTTTGTTGACGCCATGCTCACCCAGCTACACCGTCACATCAAATTCCCTGCCAGCCAACAGGAATTGGACATGACCAAGCTACAATTCTACAATGTAGCCCATTTTCCACATGTGCTCGGATGTATAGACTGTACCCACGTCGCCATCTGCCCACCAGCTGGCATGGAGTATATGTTCCGCAATAGAAAGGGCTACCACTCCCTCAACATCCAGATGGTCTGCAATGCCAAGACATACATCACTGACATTGTCGCACGGTACCCAGGGATTACCCATGACTCCTTCATTTTCCGGCACAGCGGACTCCACACACGACTGGTCAGGGGAGAGTTTGGGGAAGGACACCTACTTGGTAAGTACACTTTGATTGAAATGTCACATTGCAAAGATGTAACAGCGCAGCACAGGCAATCACCATCTGCTCCTCTCATTTAGGTGACAGTGGCTACGCCCTCCGTGAATACCTCCTGACCCCATACCTCAACCCTGCTACACCCCAGCAACGGCGCTACAATATTGCACACATATGGACAAGGAATTGCATAGAAAGGACATTTGGCCTGCTCAAGAGCAGGTTCCGCATACTGCACAAGACAGGTGGGGCCATGTATTACAGTCCTGAAAAGTGCTGCCGCATAGTGGCTGTCTGCGCAATACTACATAACATTGCAACCAAGCGCCGGATACCTGTTGACATCTCTGGCAGTGAATCTGAGGGGGAAAACCGGCCACCTGCACATGCGCGCCATGCACAAGGGGAGAACCCAGCAGAAGGGCACAGACGTCGCAACCACATCACAGTGAACAGTTTCTAGTACAACCACTTCCATCACCCCACAAATCAACAATGCATGCAAAATGTAATGATGACACAACACTAATGTGTGTAGAAAAATAAATGTATTTGTTAAATTCACAAAATAGAATATAAGGTTTCTGTCCAAATAGCAAAATAAATGTATTTGTTAAATTCACAAAATAAAATATAAGGTTTCTGTCCAAATAGCAAAATAAATGTATTTGTTAAATTCACAAAAAGAAATATAAGGTTACTGTCCAAATAAGTCCAACAAACAGTATTACGCCATACTGCTGTGCATCACTGCATGGCAGGCTTGACCTCAGCCTGTGCCATTGGTGAAGTGCAGTTCTCTAGGTGCGCCTAGTGCGCGTTCCTCCATAGCGCCTCTGAGGGGCATCCTCCTCCGGGGCTTCAGGCAATGGGGGGGTCCTGGTGCTGCGAGTGGGTGGTGGGGCCTGTGAGGCAGATTGTGAGCTGACGCTGGACTCCCCCTCACTCGCATCATCACCCCCCACAACAGATGGAATAGGTGGAGGGTGAAGAGCAACGACGGCCGTGGTGAGGGTCTCCAGCACCCTTGTCATGTCCTCGCTGCACTGTATGATTGCGTGCTGCTGGGTCAGAGATCGCCGTGCCAACAGAGATGTCGCATTAGCTGCCACGTAACTTGCCCTGCTGTAAGTGGCAAGCCGGGTCAATAGTTGGCGGTGGCGCCGGCGTTGCCCACTGCGCACTCTCAACATGGCACGGGTGTTGGCCTCCACGGCTGCAGCAATGCGGGCCATTCCATCTCCCACACCTGCCAGGTCTGCCCTCATGCCTTCCATGTGGCCTGCAACAGAGGCGACATTGCGCCCGATCATGTGCAGTTGAAGCTGTATAGCTCCCTGATGCTGAGCCTGGCGCTGGTGGATGCGGAGCATGCGTCTCTCGACGCTGAGCCGCGCCAGTCCATGAGCATTGGCCCGCCTGCTAGCTGCTCTGGAGCGCTGGCCTGACCTGCCACGCCTGGCCTGCTGGCCTGAGTGTGAGGCTGGCCGCTGTGTGGACAGTGGCGCAGCCCCGGATGTAGAGGCAACAGCTGCTGGGGGTAAGACCGCCGGTGTTGCAGGTGCGCCAGTCGCAGAGGGTGTGCCTGCTGGTGTGGCAGTTGCACTTGATGCAGGGGGAACAGGAGTGACTGCCCTGGCTGCGGCTCTGGGAGGAGCAGCGGTGGCAGGAGGCACAATGGGGGCTGACATGCCAGCGGATGTGGGTGCTGCACCAGTTGCAGGGGGGACGCTGCTGGTGGTACTTGCTGCTGGTGTAGATGCAGCGGCAGGGGCTGGTGCCTGGGTTGGTGTTGGCACCTCCACCTCCGGGACGCCCTCATCGATCTCCAGCCTATCGCTGTCACTGGTATCGCCACCTGTGGGGGTAAGTGGTGGATCATTAGTTGCATGTATCTGGCAGACGTGCAGTTGCTACATGCATGCTGGGTGACATTCCCTGAATGGCAGTGGCTTTGTGTGCTTTGGGACCTGTCTGGCTGCATTGTGGTACTACAACAGTGTGGCCAGACTACATCTCCCACAATGCTTCAGGACATTCCTTGTTGTGCAACTATGGCATGCCTATGGGACATTGGGGGAGCCTATTTAGACATGGACATCCATAGGGGGCAGGGTCGCAGTCGCATGCCACTTACCTTGGGTGTCTTGGGTGGGGCGGGATGAATCCAGTGTAGTGAAACCGACACAGGCCTCCTTCTCCAGGGTGTTCTCAACCTGGTCCTCCATGGGGGTGTTTGGTGGTACCGTTGGTCCTCCTCCTCCTGTGCCCGAGGACTCCCCAAGGTGCGCCGCCACCTTCTCCTTGGCACGGCCTCGGAGGTCGTACCACCTTTTTTTAAATTCCTCCAGGGACCTGTCCGCCATTCCCACGGTGTTCACTGCTGAGGCTATCCCCTGCCATATGCGCCGCTTCTCCTGTTGTGGGACCCTCCGTGAATTAGCGCCAAACAGTCGGTCATGGTTGGCCACAACCCCCTCAATTAGGTGTTCCAGCTCCTGCTCAGAGAATTTCGGTTTTCTCTTGCGCCCAGACGAGCTGCTGGTCCCAGGTGCAGGTTCCTCAGCCATGGTATAGGGTTGTGGATCTGTGGATCTGTGTACTTTCCAAGATGAGCTGCAGCTCTCCAATGTGCTCCCTCTCTCTCTCTGCCTCAATGTGCAAAATGGTGGTGGGAACCGGCATCTTCCTGGTTGTGATGTCATCACTGGGCTCGAAATGCGACTTCCCGTTTTCCCGATCTCGCGAGTTTGCGATCTCGCACATAGCGATTTCACAAATAGCGATATCGCTATTTGCGAGATTGCAGTCCAGGCGCGGGTAGCCGGAAATTGCGATTATTCTGCGATTAATCACAATTTCAATCGGATCGCTATCGGATTTTGCGATCGCGTGCCAATCGCTTTTTTTAATCGCAATTATTCATGAATTCGGATTTGCGATTTCTGAATAGCGAATCGCTTTTTTTCGCTATTTCAGAATCGCAAATGCCGATTTTCATGAATATGGCGGCAAGCCTTTTATATCATGGCTGGGAGCGTAAAGTTGCACTCTATGCGGACGATGTGCTTATTGTGACATCTAACGCACAATCCGCACTCCCAGAAGCCTTTGAATAGCTCAGGAGTTTGGGGATATAGCGGGCTATGAGGTGAACGCTGCAAAAAAGTCCTGGTTTGGAATGACGACATCGGCGATACTAACATCTTGCCAGGGTCTTCAATGCGATACTTGGGCTTAAATATCCCGAAGGATATAAATAATCTAGTTACATCTAATTTTTCTGCTGCAGCAAAGCATTGCCGCCAGTTAATGCGTTCTTGGGAAATGCTTCCATTAACTCTTTTAGGAAGGGTTAATTTAGTTAAAATGACCATCCTACCTAAAATTTCTCTTTTATTTAATACAATACCACTATATTTTGAACCTGCCATGATTGCGAAGTTCCAGTCAGACATTACATCTTTTATCTGGAACAGGAAACAATCACGGATCTCCTGGAAAAACCTTAGGAGGCGTAGAGAGAAAGGGGGGGTTGGTGGCTCCGGACCTCCAGCTCTACGCCTGGGCTTTTCAATTATCGCATGTTAGAATGCTTTTAAAGATGCCATTAGATTCAGGGGTAGGTGCCTTGTTGTCAGCCTTGATTGATGGGGAGGGTTTAGGTAATTCAGGTTTATTATTTAAATTTGGAAATCAACGCTTTTTTAAGAAAATTAAGTTAAAGATCCTACAGGGTGTATCCAAAACATGGGCCAAACTGATGGGCACATTAAAAATAGGCTATTATTGCGATGAGACTCCCTTATGGGGACTGCCAGAAAGTCCGGAGTGGCTGGGTGATAGCTTGGCGATTCCGATTAAAGATGCAGGATTGCTGGTTTGGGGGGACTTGTTCTCTGAGGGCAACCTGCTCCCATGGGAGTACTTGAGAGAGAAAGTGGGTCCTAACTTCTCAAGATTTAAATATCTTTACATATCAGGTTGGACGCAAGCCTTCTTACCGCGGCCATCCTTACTGAATAAGTTTCCTATTGGAGGCTATAGTTATCTGGTCTCACAGCTAGTTGACACTCCACCGTCTAAGAAAGAAGTCTCCTTGTGGTACAACTTGATGCTGGATGAACTTGATGGCGACTTTTTGTTACCAGAACATCTTTGGGGTTCTACGTTACCGGGTCATAAGGTGACCGAGTTGTGGTCCATTTCATTTAAAACATTGTGGGAGTTTGTAAAACAGGCTTGGTTACGTAGGAACCACCTATATACGCTGCATAGGGCCTATTACTCCCCACTCAGGCTCTCGAAATTCAATCCCGGAAACCCTGAAATGTGCCCAAAATGTGGATCACTGTTGGCGTCAGATGCCCATATGTTCTTCGAATGTCCCTCTTTAAAACCTTTTTGGGAAGATATTGGCCGTTTTCTTTCAGATGCTCTTGGAACTATAATTACTTTTGATTTGACTATGGTTATCTTTGGGCTCTCGCCTGAGGTCCAAGGTCAGGCAAAAATTATTTTGTTCTATGCTGCTTTGCTTGCCCGGAGAGAGATCTGCAAAAAGTGGAAAGAGGTTACACCACCTGCATTTTTAGATTGGCAGATCTCGGTTTTACATGTTTCAAGAATAGATCTAGAAAGATCTGGTAACCAGGCCAAGAGAGCCTTTTGGCACCGTTTGGTATGGATAAACTGAAGCCCGGGGTTTTTTTTTTTTTTCCCCGGTCCAATGATTATTCACTGTTGGGGTTTCCGAACCTGAATACCTGGACTCTTTTGTTAGGTGTCCTTGGTTTATATCAGCCCCATCAGCCGGGCATGGTGGTGGTGGCACTTACCCCATCCTATCTGGATTCCTCATTAGATGGCCCCTGAAGGCATATCTTTCTGAGGGTAGGGTTCAACCTTGTGTTGTTACAATCTATACCCTTGAAAACAAACGGTATGTGGAGGGTCAAGGGGAAGTTTTAAGACCTGTCTGCTCGCTCCCCTAATCAAGATACACAACACACAAAGGAGCAGATCAAGTCGGAGAAAAGTGTGTGCCTACATCAGTACCAGTGCGGTACCGGTTTTGTCGGCGTTTTTTCGGCGTTCTCACTCGCATTTAGAACTATGCTGAAAGGGTATTTAAACTGAAGGGAGCCTACCTGGCCCCCTACCCTTCTCGCTACTGCGCATTTCTTGAAAGGGCGATATTATTTATTCATCAGGATTCACTGAGCAGCTCACATTGATGTAGGGTCCCTGACACCTAGATATGAGAGTGTAGGAGGGCACCATTCAATTACATCTACACCTTGGTTGCCAAATGGCCACAGGTGTTAAACAAGTGTTCTCTGTTTTTTTGCTGTAGGAGAGCGAGGATAATAGTTGCTTGATATGTCTCTCCTAAACTTCAAATCACTACACAACCGCTTGTTGTGAGCAAGTCACCTGGTAGCACTTATCAATGCCTAGATGTTAATTTGACAAGAGTTGAACATCGCATGACGTGTGACTTAGGCGCACTTTGTAAATTTGAGAGGGTTTTGTTGGTGGTTATGACAATGGGGCAACTATCACACGTCCGTTGGGTTTAAGTGTAGAACTATTGGTCTGGGCACAGTAAAGTTAAGTGCTTACTGTGTCTTTCATTTTTTACACTACAGAGCGGGGCCTCATTCCCCCGAGCGGTTGCCGGGTGAGGTGAGGTCTTTACCCACACAAAGCTGGGTGAGTATCACCTTGAGGAAATGCCTCAGTGTGATTGAGCTAGTATGCTCCTTTCTATGCAGAATGCAAATTATTCATGCATGTGTGCCTGCACGGGCCCGAGTTGTGTGTATTGGTATGTGTGTGCAATCTGGCGCTGTTTGACATAGTGTCTTTTTGTTTTCTTGTTAGGAAGAAGAATTATTCCTCTCCCTCCAGCGGACATCTAAGTATTCTATGTCCTGGTATATATGTAACTTTGTCAGTACATGTGTATATTCATCACTCTTACACTCTACAAACAGTTGCAGTAGCCAATTTTGTTTATCGGTCCTGAAGAAAGCCGGGCTAGATGCCCATATGGCTGAAACATGTCGACCATGATCATACTGTACAACGCTAGTTGGTAGTCTTGCTACCCAGCGTGTTTTTTAACTCTTGACACTAGGACTTCTGCCTAAACGCTCTCTGAAGTCCGGGTAGCCAATTTTAACATCACTATTTGAGCACTGCACTTTTTTCATGAACATCACTTGGAGATGTAAATCATGCTCAATACTTTTGACATCCATTCCCGCACTGACATTATAGAGGCGGATTCGGTATGGCATGATATATAGTTCCCACATGACGCTAACTCCACCAAATGGGTGGTCTGATGGGAATTATTTCAGCCTTCCTACACTAATGTCTGAAACATTCTACAGCCCATGTTTCACGCACCCATCACCGGTACCGCACTGGTACAATCTATACCCTGCCTGGTTTCTAACCTGAGACGGACTGTTGTGTTCTTGTAGGTGGCCACATCTGGAATCAATAGTGATTAATGAGGACAAAAAAAAAAAAAAAATCTTAACCAGCTATCAATTGAACTAATTTGTGTACAGAAAGCCTATTTTTGATAGCAAGAAACCTGGAAGAGACAGGTGTTGCCACACTCTTGTTAGAATTGTCACAAGCATTCAACACCATCCGTCACTAGATCCTCCTACAACATCTATGTAATATGGTAATTAGAGAGTAAGGGCTATATATACAAATGTCATGAACAGCGTTTTACTAATTGCGATATCCTGTGAATCGCAATTAGGAAATCGCTATTTCTAATGTATGAAACTCTTTTGAGTTTCATTAACAGTTCCTAGGGGGGCGCAAATGGACCTACTTCATTAATATTAATGAAGTTGGTAGCAATTTGCGACCCATTAGGAATTGCAGCAATCACAGAGATGGTGGCATGCTGGTCTCAACATACCAACATGTCTGTAAAGGAAAATGGTAAGCATTTATAAAGAAAAAGTGAAACTCTGAAGTTTCATTTTTTAAGAGTAGAAAGTGGTTCATGTGACCACTGCCTGTACTAAAAAATATTTTGCCAACCATACTCAAATGTGAAGGGATCCTTTTGCGACCCATTCCCATTTGCAAATGGGTTACCACCAACTTTCAATTGGCAATAAATTGTGAATGTTTTACGACTGTATTTTGGTTGCAAAACATTTGTACATAACATTCCAATCTGGAATTTAGAAGGGACACCCTCAACACGCATCTTCCAAATACCGAATCTCAAAACCCAAATTGTGATTCGGTCACAAGTTAAGACATCACAATTTGGGCATTATACATCCCAAAAAGCATTTTTATCGGTTCAACCACTAGCCCACTACTACACCACCGATATCACCATGATCTTGGATCCCAACGGTGCAGCGGAGAAAAGGGAGGCTTGGAATGATAGTGGTGCTGAGCCCGGCACCGGTGTTGGGATTAAAAGTTCCATTTCACGTAGAGGGACTACGCGGAGGTCCACTGAGTTGTGGAAAAAATCTGTGGAACTCCACTGCGCCACCCGCCTCCAACCCTCTACTAATAATTAATTAGACATTAATGAAAACTAAAATAAAAAACACTTACATGTACTGCGGCGTCCCCGGGCTGCCCTCCTCCTCTTCCTTGCTGTCGCTGGGTGATCCTTGCGAAAAGTGCGCATGCGTGTGCACCCGCGCATGCACATGCACATTCCTCCAGGTAAGTGTTTTTTGTTTTAGTTTTCCTTATTGTCTAATTAATTGTTAATAGGGGATGGAGATGGGGACTGACAAACTCCGCTCCGCTGTGGAGATTTGCCTACTCCAAGTTCTCAGCGGAACGTGGAGCAGGCAAATCTTCGCACACTCTGCGGGCTGGAGCAGCGTTCTCCACCCGCACCTAGACTGAATTGGAGTGGCGAAGTGAGCTAAAGAACAATGATGGATTCAACCCAGATCTCTGACTGGGGGTGAGTGTCGGTAAAGTTTCAGTGCTCCGTCCTTCATCTCTTTATGTTTGCTTTGTTCACCGTAAGTTGGCAGGGTCTGCCCAGACATGGGTCCCTTGCTCACTTTACCACTGGATTCAAGCTAGCCTGGCTGATGGGGACTATTAGCCCGAAACCGGTCCCAGGATTCTTGTTTCTAGGCCAGGGAAGACATGGCTTGGCAATTAGGGCTGAACTGTTCCCATGAGGCACAGGGTCAAGACTGATTTTCATATAGCTGTGTCTGAACTGGGGTGGCGAGGGGAGCTAAAGAATGATGGTGGATTCAACGCAGATCTGTGACTGGGGGTCAGTGTCTGAAAATTTTCTGCACTCCAACCATCATGTCTTTGTGTTTGCTTTGTTTGCTCTTAGATGGCAGGGTATGCTCAGATGTGGGTCCCTCGCTCACTTTGCCACTGGAATCAACCTAGCCTGGCTGATGAGGGCTGTTAGCCCGAAGCAGGTCCCAGGATGCGTGTTTCCTGTCCATGGAAGACATGTCTTGGCAGTTCATTCTGGACTGTTCCCAAGAGGCACAGGGTCAAGACTGATTTGCAGATAGCTGTGTCTGAACTGGCGTGGCAAAGTAAGCTAAAGAACGATGATGGATTCAACCCAGATCTGTGACTGGGGGTGAGTGTCTGAAAAGTTTCAGCGCTCCAACCATCATCTCCTTATGCTTGCTTTGTTCACCATAAGTTGGCAGGGTTTGCCCAGACGTGGATCCCTTGCTCACTTTGCCACTGAATTCAAGCTAGCCTGGCTGATGAAGGGTGTTGTCCAGAAACTGGTCCCAGGCTGCTCGTTTCAGGTTCAGGGAAAGCCTGGCTTGGCAGTTCAGGCTGGACTGGTCCCAAGAGGGACAGGGTCAAGACTGATTTACATATGGCTGTGTCTGAACTGGGGTGGCGAAGTGAGCTAAAGAACGATGATGGATTCAACTCAGATTTGTGGGTGAGTGTCTGAAAAGTTTCATCGCTCTGTCCATCATCTCTTGAAGGATAAAACTTGACTTCTTTCTCTGTTATCGGCATTAGACCTAATTATATAGTTGTTTGCATGATGTACCTTTATATATTTTCCGATATATGTCATATACTTGTATCGTTCTATATGCTTTCTATGCAAACACAAGTATTTTAGTGTGTTAGTACATTAGGCCTAGGATCCGTGCAAACGGCATTTTGTTGGCCCTGTTCTGTGTTGAGCTAAAGCCACGTGTTCCCTTTTCTACCGACAGGACACTTTTCTCTCTGAGTTATAAAGTAGCATCGGAAGGTGGACTGTCTCTCCCTCTGTCTGAAGGCCCAAGGTTACATCTGGGTTTGAATGCGATAAAACACATTCCTGAAGGCGACGTGCCTGTACTCCCGTGTGCTGGGGTGAGGGAAGTCAACCTCTTTGCCCTTACTATATTAAATAGAGTTATTCTGAGCCAATTCTGTGTGCCTAATATGGTCTATCCTGGAGGCCACTAGAAGCCTCCTGTAGTTTTCCATTTAGGGTGATTGCATGTGTATTCGAAAAGTATATATGATCTGCCTTGACTGTAAGCTAGCAGTCTTCTCTGCGCACCTCGAGGGATGAGGTCGGGAGAGGCTCCTCTATATAGAGCATTCTGTCGATTAAACAATTGAATTTTCTTCACTGCCAACTGACTGATTATTTACTCGATTAATATATTAGACGAGCTGGGGTAAGTACAGCTCTATAGGTGATTTATTTTGAAATACGTCAGTTGGCGACTCTGGTGGGACTCCGTGTTGGGGTCGTCCTCCCGTAACCAGGGAACAGAGGACAACGAAAAAGGGTGTCTTTGGTCGAGGGGGTGGACTGACCGGAGATTTGCAGTTACTCTGCATCAGAGAGCTTCTGCTGCTAGTGGCCCCTTGCCGGAGTCCTACTGGCGTAACCCAGGAACCTGATCGTGTTGGTCGGCGGAAGTTGGTAGTGAAGAAACCACAATCATACCTGAGCATGCCAAGTGAGTGAATCATCTTGTTTTTGGTTGGATCAGTATTTGTCGGACCAGTTAACTGTTTTTGGATTTGGTGGTTGGTGGACCATGGAGAAATTTGGGAGGTCTGGCGGGGCAGCATTGTGGCTGCACGGGTGGACGCTCCCTGGACTTGTTTGGTGAATAATAGAGATATCAACCGGATGTCAGGATTAGGGTTTCTCAGGCCCCCTTGCGTTTCTCAGGAGCAACACTCACAAACCCACTCAGACACTGAGAACTTAGATTCTCTGGTTGCTAATAATGTAGACTCATTTCCTGATACCTAGGAAAGAAGTTTGATTTTGGACTAGTAAAAATGACTCCCAGCTAAAAGCAAACAAGGTTGACTTTTCACCATAGGGTATTTATAATCATATATACTCAGATAGTAAATAATGACATGATTAATAGATTACGCATATAGATTCATTCAAGTTTCAACACTATAAACATTGATCTTCTGCGCGCCTTTTACCACTGTTTGTTTCACAGCTTAGCTAAACATAAAACATTCTACGATAGCAATCACAGTTCGAGCCAATCACAGTTCGACTTTACAGCACAGTAGTAAATTATACAGAACGTTGCAAGTTCAATCAACAATCAACCTAAGTGGAAACCAAACGAAGGTAGAAGCTGAATAACTTAAATCTAGGCTTTCAGCTAAGAAATAATGTTGATAGCGCTCCAAATACAAACTAAAGACACATTGGCAAGTCCCAAACTAAAAGCAGGAGTCCAGAATTCTGTTCGGTAAACAATTGTCCTGATCGTTGCTAGGGAACCGTCCTTCGCGTTTCGCCCTACGAGCGTCTTGAAGTAAACACCAGCCGGCAAACAGAAAAAGGATCAATCCTACCTGCGTTTTCAGCAAGCGGATTTTCGTGGTAGTTTACTACCATTGAACTGCAACAGAGCTGGAAGCCTCAGCGAAGTCCTCCGTCATTGAGAGCGAAGACCAGCCAGGAAGCGGGAGACCTCCGATCTCGGGAACCAGGAAGGAATAATCCGCACGGCGTTTTGGGCGTGGCCGCTTATATAGTCCCAAGCCCAAAGAAGTACAGAAGCTGCAAAGGGAAAAAAGACCTCGGCAGCAAACTCAGAATGGGAACTCCCGAAGCCTAAGGCAAACAAGCACTGGCAAAAGCGGAAAGCGCCCAATGAGACGCGCACACAATAAGCATTGGCAAGTTCAATACATTGCCATCGCGCAAAAGGCAAAGTGGCATAACAAACACTGGTAAAGCCAAATAACATAATGTACATACATAGTCATAATGAGAAATGTTGGAAACACAGTGAACTGATGCACAACAGACTTAGTAGAGAGGACAAGGATCCTGACAGTGCCCCCCAACAAAAATGGAGACACCCCCCCCCAAGCTCTAAAACTGAGAGGCCGGGTGTTGAGCATGAAATGAGCGCACCAGGCGGGGAGCATGAACATCCATCCCAGAAACCCAGGAATCCTCCTCGGGACCATAGCCCTTCCAGGAAAGCAGGTACCAAAGCTTCCCCCTAACTCGTTTGCAGTCTTTAATACAACGCACCTCATACTCGTCCTGACCCTTCACACGAAGAGCTGGAGGACGAGGCCTTCGTTTGACAGTCGCTTTCTTTAACAGAGAAACGTGGAACACAGGGTAAATTCTCATGCTTTTAGGAAGGAGCAGCTTGTAGGTCACAGGATTCACACACTGAACAATTTTATATGGACCAATAAATTTAGGGTGGAATTTGTAACGTTTCCTGAACTGAAAGTTCCTGGTAGAAAGCCAAACCACGTCGCCAACATGAAGATCTGGACCCTTTTGTCGTTTTCTGTCCGCAAACCTTTTGTATGTGGCCTTGGCCCTCAGTACATTAGTTCGTAAGACTTTGGTAATGCGTTCCATTTCACTGAAATGCGAATCCAAGGAAGGTATATTGGTCTTTTGATGGGCTAGCAGCAAAGGCGAGAAATGGGGATGTCGGCCATAGATAGCAAAAAAGGGCGATAGGCCCGTAGAGGCATTCTGCAGATTATTGTAAGCGAATTCAGCTTCCCATAGTAAGGTTAACCAGGAACCCTGCTTTTTGAAAAGAAAACATCTTAAGTATTGTTTCAGGACCTGATTGACTCGTTCGGTTTGCCCATCCGACTCAGGGTGGAAGCTAGTGGAGGTGTTAGTAGTAATGTGAAGCGTTTTACACCAGGCCTTCCAGAACTGCGAAACGAACTGAGGACCACGGTCTGAAGTTATGGACCTAGGAAGGCCGTGTAAACGGACCACATGTTCCAGTATTAATTGAACCAGTTGAGCGGAGGTTGGAAGTCTAGGACAAGCAATGAAGTGGGCCATCTTAGATAAACGGTCAACCACTACGAGAATGGTAGTCATCCCCTTGTCTTCTGGTAAATCAGTTATGAAATCCATTGCGATGTCCTCCCAGACCTGAGTTGGAGTGGGAAGAGGAAGTAAGAGTCCTTTCTTTCGACCATGTTCTACTTTAGCTTGAGCACAAACATCGCATCCTTGAACGAAAGATTGAACATCTTTACTCCAGGTTGGCCACCAGAAATTTCTCTGTAAAAGTTCTTTGGTTTTTGCGATTCCAGGATGGCCAGCCAGTTGACTAACATGACACCACTGTAAAACCTGTGTTTGCAGTTCTTTAGTTGGAACAAATAAGAGATTGGAGAAGAAGGGCAGATTTTGGTGAATTGTCCTATTAGCTCCTTCTCGCACCCAGGATAGCAATTGAGGTATTGGCATTGCTTGTCTTATTTGCTGGAAGAAAACATCGGACATTGTAGCACCTACTATTCTGTCTTCAGCGAGCATGCTTGTAGGTCGGGGGAGTAGTTGAAGGTCATCTGGCTTAGGATCATACCGTGACAAGGAATCTGCTTTGTTATTTTTCGTTCCGGGTCTGAAAGTTATGATAAAGTCAAATTCTGCAAAAAACAGGGTCCAACGGAGTTGTCTGGGAGTTAAGGCCTTTGCACACCTTAGGAACTGTAGGTTACGATGGTCAGTGTAAACAGTAACAGTATGCCTAGCCCCAAGGAGGTAGTGACGCCATTCTTTGAATGCATGACGAATGGCTAAGAGTTCTTTCTCTGCAATGGTGTAGTTGGTTTCTGCAGGCCAAAATTTTCTGGACAAGAAAGCTATGGGATGTAGTTCATTGGTTACTGGATCCTTTTGTGAAAGAATTGCTCCAATGGCGAAGTCAGAAGCATCAGCTTCCACAATAAACGGCAAGTCTGAGTCTGGATGCCGTAAGACAGGTGCTTGTGTAAAGGTTCTCTTGAGAGTTTGAAAGGAAGAATCAGTGTCGGAGGTCCAAGTGAATTTAATATTCTTTCTTAGAAGTTGGGTCAAAGGTGTGGCCAAGGTTGAAAAGTCTTTAATAAAACGGCGGTAGAAGTTAGCAAAGCCTAAAAAGCGTTGAATATCCTTCACCGAGGTTGGAGTAGGCCAATCAAGGATTGCTTGGATTTTTCTTGGAGCCATTGTGATCCCAGATGGAGAAAGGATAAACCCAAGGAATTCGACCTTTGTGGTGTGGAATTCGCATTTAGACAGTTTGCAGAACAAGCCATGTGATCTTAGGGTGTTCAAGATGATTTTAACGTGCCGAATGTGTTCCTCAGTAGAAGACGAAAAAATCAAAAGGTCGTCAATATAAGCAATGACGAACCTATCTAAGAAGTCCCGAAGGACATCGTTGATAAAAAATTGAAAAGCAGCCGGGGCATTGCATAAGCCAAAGGGCATTACACAATACTCGAACAAGCCAAAGCGAGTTCGAAAGGCTGTTTTCCATTCATCACCTGGTCTAATACGGACCAGGTGGTAGGCGCCTCGTAAGTCTAGTTTGGTAAAGATTGTGGCTGAGCGCACTTGATCAAGAAGTACAGGGATCAATGGTAGAGGATATCTGTTCTTGATAGTGATGTTATTTAGAGCTCTGTAATCAATACAGGTGCGCAATTCTCCATTGCTTTTGGGCACAAAAAAGAGCGGAGAGGCTGCTGGAGACTTGGAGGGCCGGATGAAACCATTTTTTAAAAATTTGTCTAAATAATCTCGAAGGTGTGTGTTCTCTAGATCTGTCAAGGCGTATATTCTACTACAGGGTATCTTGGCTCCTGGTACTAGATCAATGGCACAATCGTAGTCCCTGTGTGGGGGTAGAGTTTCTGCCTTTTGTTCACAGAAAACATCTGTGAATTCTTCATAAATGTGTGGTAGTGTTGTGTCTTGCTCGGCCGCTGTGGAGATGTAAAGAGCTGAAACAGTACGCAAAAGGGAACTTGGAGAGACTTGAAGATTCTTTTCTGGTACCCCGCAACATTCTTGTTTACACCAAGAGGATATGAAGTCGACTGTACGTTCTGCCCAATTGATACTGGGGTTATGCGTAGTTAGCCAGGGGATGCCCAAGATAACCCCAAATTGGGGTGCATCAATTACATCGAAAGATATGATTTCCTGATGTTGTCTGGAACCTGCATCGCAAACCATAGCTATGGGAGAGGTACAGTGCGTAATCATTCCTGAAGTTAGTTGAGTTCCATCGACTGCATAAACTGTTTCAGGTTTTTCTTTTTCAATAATGGGAATATTGGTTTTTGCAATGAACTTGGAATCAATGAAATTCCCGGTGGCACCTGAGTCGATCATTGCTGCTACCAAGATTTGTTTCATGTTGGGTACCCTAAAAGAAACATTCAAAGTGAGATGAGGCACAGTTAACTGTAGAGTGTTAGCGATGGTTTGTTCAGGAGGAGATAACCAACTCGAAAAAGTCTCCTGATCCAAATTCGAGTTCTCTAGTTTTCCGACTTAGTTTCCTTCTTGTCTCGAGGCCAAGAGTTCTTAGGTTTGAGTGAACACTCTCTGACAAAATGTCCCTTTTTACCACAGTAGAGACAAAGACCATTTTTTCGCCGAGTTTCTTTTTCCTCTGGAGTTAACGGTTTCCTCAAACTTCCTATTTCCATGGCCTCAGTTGATTCCTGGGAATTGGGAAGTGATCTTTCTTTGGCTCTAGAAAAGATTCGGACATCTGTTCTTTTCCTATCTCCTTTGTGGTCAGCTACTCGATGGTCCAGACGAAGACTGAGTGCTATGAGGTCTGCACAAGTTCGAGGTTGGGGATCGATTGGCGCAATAAGGTCTTTCAGCTCATCTCTTAGTCCTTGATAATAAAGAGCAGATCTCTTAGCCTCTGGCCAATCTGTTTCTGCTATAAGACGATTGAATTGTGTAAGATAGTGTACCAGTTCCTTATTTCCCTGTTTTAATTCCAATAATTCTCTATCGGCAGATCCTGTTATGGTATGTCTATCAAATATTCTTTCGAATTCCTGTTTAAACTGCACCCAATTGTATAAAATTGGATCATCAGACTGCACTAGTGGGACTGCCCACATTGCCGCGTCACCACTCAGGAAGGAGATTAAAAAGGCAGTTCGTGATTGAGCATTTGGAAACGAAGCTGGCTTAACCATAAAGTGCAACTGAACCTGCGTTAAGAATGTCTGAAATTTATTGGGTTCCCCAGCAAACCTCTCAGGCTGGGCCAACGGAACAGTTGTAGGAACAGTTACTGAAACAGAGGGTGATGAACCAGATACACTTGCTTGATGTTGACCAGAAGATGGTGTTGAGTCCAGACGTGACTGTAAGTGAATTACTTTATTGGCTAAAGCTGCAGTTTCTGTTCTACTAACCGTTAATTCAGTCTGTAAATTCCCTATCATGGCACATAGATCATCCATGGTGGCATTCATTTGGCTATTGCTCGGGAGAAACAAAATTCGTGGGCGGATTATTCTGTCAGGATTAGGGTTTCTCAGGCCCCCTTGCGTTTCTCAGGAGCAACACTCACAAACCCACTCAGACACTGAGAACTTAGATTCTCTGGTTGCTAATAATGTAGACTCATTTCCTGATACCTAGGAAAGAAGTTTGATTTTGGACTAGTAAAAATGACTCCCAGCTAAAAGCAAACAAGGTTGACTTTTCACCATAGGGTATTTATAATCATATATACTCAGATAGTAAATAATGACATGATTAATAGATTACGCATATAGATTAATTCAAGTTTCAACACTATAAACATTGATCTTCTGCGCGCCTTTTACCACTGTTTGTTTCACAGCTTAGCTAAACATAAAACATTCTACAATAGCAATCACAGTTCGAGCCAATCACAGTTCGATTTTACAGCACAGTAGTAAATTATACAGAACGTTGCAAGTTCAATCAACAATCAACCTAAGTGGAAACCAAACGAAGGTAGAAGCTGAATAACTTAAATCTAGGCTTTCAGCTAAGAAATACTGTTGATAGCGCTCCAAATACAAACTAAAGACACATTGGCAAGTCCCAAACTAAAAGCAGGAGTCCAGAATTCTGTTCGGTAAACAATTGTCCTGATCGTTGCTAGGGAAACGCCCTTCGCGTTTCGCCCTACGAGCGTCTTGAAGTAAACACCAGCCGGCAAACAGAAAAAGGATCAATCCTACCTGCGTTTTCAGCAAGCGGATTTTCGTGGTAGTTTACTACCATTGAACTGCAACAGAGCTGGAAGCCTCAGCGAAGTCCTCCGTCGTTGAGAGCGAAGACCGGCCAGGAAGCGGGAGACCTCCGATCTCGGGAACCAGGAAGGAATAATCCGCACGGCGTTTTGGGCGTGGCCGCTTATATAGTCCCAAGCCCAAAGAAGTACAGAAGCTGCAAAGGGAAAAAAGACCTCGGCAGCAAACTCAGAATGGGAACTCCCGAAGCCTAAGGCAAACAAGCACTGGCAAAAGCGGAAAGCGCCCAATGAGACGCGCACACAATAAGCATTGGCAAGTTCAATACATTGCCATCGCGCAAAAGGCAAAGTGGCATAACAAACACTGGTAAAGCCAAATAACATAATGTACATACATGGTCATAATGAGAAATGTTGGAAACACAGTGAACTGATGCACAACAGACTTAGTAGAGAGGACAAGGATCCTGACACCGGAAACCTTAGTGTGACCTGCGTGGTAAGCACTCGGCCGGGCTGCTCTCGGAAACGCCTGTAGTCACACCTGGGTAGCCCCTGGACATATCTGGAGCGCCGCTAAGGCAGCGGGCTGAGTAATAATAGTCCAAGGGGTGAACCAGGGGGGCTGCAGGATGGTACGTAGGTCGGTCTGAGGTTAAATCCTATGCGATCTCTTGGTAGTCTTTGGACTGCCTGACTTTGGTATCTGTTGGTCTGGAAATCAGAATTGATTGAAGATCTCCATGAACGCGAGTCGACGGGCTCTGTTCTTTTGGTTCGGAAAAGACATGTCAATTTGAAAATATTTTGTTGTATGTTTTTCGTTTGTATTGCTTTGTATTGTCTTGTTTGTACCTTTGAATGAATTGGACCGAAAGTATGAACATGGCCACGTTTGAGTAATGGTTTTTTCTTGAATGAAATTTGATGGTGAGTGAGTACAACAAAAATGCTGTGTTTCAGTAAATTGTGCTTTGGATGTGGATGCCGAAAAGGCACGCGATTGGATGAAAGGCAGCCTGCACCTCCGGAGGGAAGTCGGAGTCATTATATGTATTGTAAGCATGGTATTACACCCCTTTTGTTTAATACATTGTGGAAAAGGTATGCCAAAGATAATGTGGAATTACAATGGCCCCTAACAGGGTCTTTCGATGAGAAAAAGATACAGTATTCGCAGGATCGATTGTTTGCTCGACACTAGGCCCCCTCCTCCGTATGCCCCTCAGTGCGTGTATGCTGCTGTCCCTTTAATTTCAGATTGAGTTCCGTTGGCCCGAGCTTACGGGAGCTTCTTTTGTTCCATCTACCTCAGCGGGGGAAATGGCTACTTTGATTCCTGATGTATTATCCACGCCTATCAGGTCCTCTCTTATCTTATCCCCTCCACATCCAGTTCTAACTTCCCAATCTGCAAGTACAACGCCTGCTTTGACAGATTTGACTCCTGTCCGAGCTCCAGGGGATCTTGGCGCTCGGAAATTATATACACAGGCATCAGTGGGGTATGGAGAGAAAGAAATAGTTGCGAATCAGGCATCCCAGTGGATGCGGAATCCTATATATACGGTTATTGATATATGGAGTACTATGAGAGACCATGAGCTTGTGATGCAGCAATATGCATTAGAATGTATGTATGTATTTGAGCTTATATAGCGCAGAGCTACCCACAAAGGGTTTCCCGGCGCTTGCTTAGGGAACCCGTCCTGGTATTCCCCTGTGAGTTAACCACGGCAGGGTATCCACAAGGTGAAAGCCAGGCATCCCGCCGCGAGGGGCCGTTGTGGAGATTAAGCAAGCTATTGCCCAGAGTCGCAGAGTGTGAACCCGTGAGTCGAGAAGGCACCGGAGCGAGAATTATCGAGTCCGTGGAATTTTTGAGCCCAAGACCCGCCGAGGCGGGGAATTGAACCCTGGTCCAGGGCCAATCTCAGCTTCCGGGTCTGCCGCCTCTAACCCCTGAGCCACACTTCTCCACATTAGAACATATGTCTAATCAACTCATTCCCCCTGTGGGAACAATGTTTCCGGGATGGACGAGCCCCTCAGGTGATATATGTTATTTTAGATCGGGCTCATAAGTTTGAACTAAGCTCGGAGGATGTGTATAGGAATGTTGAGACTTTAGTGAAATATTGAGGGCGAATGTTTTTGAAAATGTCCAAATTGGGATTCCCAGCATCCAATGCGGCAAGTACATCCCATTTATCATCCCGAAATACCGGAAATGTGAGATGCTCAGAATGTGGTTACAAGAGCTCGTGTGGAAGCACGATTCCAGGAACAGTGGGTCTACACCCCATGGAAAAGAAGTGAGGTTCTTTCCTTAAAATCACAGCTTCCCGACCCTCGACAAAATCCTACGGCTTATTATAAAGAACTGACGGAGGCTGCTTCTTCAGCTGTCATGACCCTAGCCGATATAGAGTTGTTTTTTGGACTTCTGGTACCGATAGATGTTTGGTGTCAAGTGCATGACCAGGATCATGCTGCTGAGTTGGGAGGGACTTGGGAACAGTTCAAGGATTGGGACAAGGATTGAAAACCTGGTGATAAACCCCGAGCGAAAATAACAGATTTGCCGGCTAAAATAATTACTTACATGCATTGTCTGATTCCGCCTCGGCAAGCAGATTGGGATAAGTTGACGGCATGTAAGCAGAAAAATGTGAGTGTTTAAAAAATTTTCACTAGATTTGAAGGTGTATTTATCGACTTCAGAGGTCAGGATCTATCAACAGAAGGCGGCATTCGATTGTTTGTCAATCGGTTTGTGGCTAACTTATTGCCTGAGGTCGCAGCCATATTGCAGGCTACCGAAAGCACTTCGACTACCTCCATGCCTTCGGTCATACTGAGCATGGCTCAGTATTCCGAGCATAGGAAAAATGAGAGTAAGGACAAAATAGAGAAGAAAGCTAAAGATCTAAAAACAAGAGTACTGATGCAGCAAGTCGTTAGAGGACGAGGGGGAGAGAGAGGCGGTAGAGGATTCACCCCAAGGGGGGTGGGAAGTGGACGGGGCGGAGGTCCAGCTGTCACTTTAGGAATAAGCAAATACGCTTATTGTAAACAGGAAGGACATTGGCGGGCTCAGTGTCCACTGTTATTGGCTCAGAATGGGACTGTAAGAGGAAATGGAAGAGGTTGAGGTGGAACAGATCAGAGCGACATGCGAAGGAAAGAAGTGGCCCGTAGTTATTCTGAGAGAAATTGTTTCGCCAACCAAATAGGTAGGTAGCATTACCATGAAGACTGCATGTTTGGGGGAACAAATGGGTATACCTATGCATAGGATAGCCATGGACAGAGTGGGGACCAAGTGTCTGTACCCTTCGATCAGCAAGGACCTTATGTGAGAGGGCATCTGATGGGAACTTCCGGGAACTTCATGATTGATACGGGTGCGATGAATAGTTCCATTGCTCATTCGCTGGTCCCAGGGGCTGCTCTGTCCGGGCAAAATATTATTTCAGTCAGATTCTCTGGAGTCCCGGTGGTGAGCCCCATTTCGAAACCTATCCCGTTTACCATAGTTCCAGTCACAGTAGAAACTCCATTTCTGCTAATCTCACAGTGCTGGGAAAATCTATTAGGACTGGACCTGTTGAAAAAATTGAATGCTAAGATCCATTGTTCTCCTGACAGTGTTTTTTTAACTATACACTCTCCTGACATACATAATGGACATTGTTTTTCTAAGAATGAACCACTCCCTCCGGAGTTGGCCGCAGTTCCTTCCACGTTATGGGCAACAGGGGATACGGATGTTGGTCTTTTGAATATTCCACCTGTTTCCATTACCTTGAAACCATATGCAAAGTTGCCCTGGATACCACAGAATAAAATATCACCGGCTGATGAACAAGCCTTACTTTCTATTATACAATATTTGATTGACAAGGGTGTAGTAGAGGAAACTGCTGCCAATGTTTGTAATAGCCCCATTTTACCGATTAAAAAAAAGGCTCAGTGATTCTGAAGATATCGATAAATATCGTTTTGTGATTGACCTGCGGGAGGTCTACAAGATTGCAGTGCCCCAGTACCCTGTCTTGTCAGATATTACTACTATACTCACAATGATTCCTCTAACTGCAAAATATTTCTCAGTAATTGATTTAAAGAATGCTTTCTTCAGCATTCCTATTCATTCAGATAGCTGACAAATATTTGGCTTCTCATTATCTGGTCGCAGCTTCAGATTTTGCTGCGCCCCTCAAGGATATACAGAGAGTGCTAACATATACATTCAAGCTCTTAAAGGTGTATTAGATGAATTGAGATTGCCCCCAGGAAATGTGCTCCTGCAATATGTCAATGACCTATTGGTGGCTTCCGACACTGAGGAAGGTTGCAAGGTAGCCACCGTAAAACTATTGTGCCATTCGGCAGCTAATGGCAATAAAGTATCCCTCTCTAAATTCCAATATTGTCAACAGGAGGTGACATATCTTGGTCATCTACTGTCAAAAGCGGGGAGGAGATTAATCCCTGAGCCTGTTACTACCATTTCTAACATGTCTGTACCTCGTACTCAACATGATGTTCGTGCTTTTCTTGGCATAACCTCTCACTGTCGCCAATGGATTCCTAATTACTCTCCTCTTGCTAAACCTCTGTTACATTTAACTACTAAATATGTGCATGAACCCCTCCCCTGGACTGATGAATGCCAGCTAACTTTCAAATCTTTGAAATCTGTGCTTTGTTCTGCACCCGTCTTGGGTACTCTTGACTACCGAAAGCCTTTTGTGCTCTATGTACACGAGATGGACGGTTGTTCGCTGTCTGTGTTAACACAAGGATTTGGAGGTAAGCAGAGACCTTGTGCTTATTTCTCAGTAGTATTGGATAATATCGCACAAGCACTTCCTAGCTGTCTGAGGGACACGGCTGCGGTAGCGGTGGCCATCCGACAATCGGAAGGGCTGGTTCTAAATTCTGACCTCACAGTGATGGTACTGCACGATGTGGATGTGTTATTGAATAAGACGAAGACCCAGTACCTTGCGAGTGCACATCTTACCGGATACAAATTGACTTTGTTTGCTCCCCATATTACAATGAAACATTGTGCCACTCTGAACCCTGCCACGTTACTACCCCTCCCTTCTGACAGGGCAAATAATGACGTGCATGATTGCATATTTCGGACTGAAGAAGAGACAAAGGGACTGGTGGACCTCACAGACATTCCTCTATCTGACCCCCAAGGGGAATTGTATGTGGATGGCTCTTGTTTCAAGCTAGCAGATGGCACCACGACAGCTGCATATGCCATTACAACCCTTCGCACAGTAGTTGAGACTTCTCGAGAACCCTGTCAATTATCCCAGGCTTCTGCAGTTAGTGGCACTATTACGGGCCTGTGAATTGAGTCAAGGATTGAGGGTAAACATTTACACAGACAGCCAATATGCCTTTGGCGTGGCTCATAGTTTTGGGCGGCTGTGGGCAGAAAGAGGTTTCCTTACTTCCCATGGGCAACGAATACAACATGGCCCTTTGATTTTGCGACTGCCGACCGCCTTAACATTACCTAAGATGGTGGCAGTGGTGAAGTGTACCACTCATAAATAATAAAACGGTGATAGATGAAGTCGGTGAGGGCCACGCCTTTGCTGATCAGATAGCAAAAGAAACAGCCCAGTTCAAAATTACCATGATGTTTGTGACTGCTTCTGCTAGGGGGGTGGCGGATTCAGACATGTTTGATAACACTATGGAAAGTGTCCGGGAAATACAGAAAGAAGCTACCCCTGCTGAGCTGGCATGTTGGGAAAAGGAAGTGGGAATGTTGGATGAGAATAACTGTTGGGTTTATTTGACTGACAAGCAAAGATGATTATTACCCAATGCATTAGTGAATGCTGTTGTGACTATGGCCCATGGCCCAGCGCACATTGGTGCAAAGGGGATCTGTGCATTACTAGATCCCATCTGGAATAACCCAAATATAGCAAAGACATCTGCACATGTGGTCTGATATTGCATGATCTGTTTACAGCATAATCTGGGAGGCAGGGAACCTGTTCTTAGTGGGAATTTTGCACCACCTCCCCTCCTTTTTGATGTTCTCCAGATGGATTACATACATATGGAGCATGTTAATAATTTTAAATATGTTTTGGTTGTGGTATGTGCTTTTAGTAAATGGGTGGAAGCCTATCCGACCAAGGAAAACACTGCTCTGGCCAAAGCAAAGGCTCTAATCAAGGAGTTTTTCCCCCGCTATGGATTGCCCCGGGTGATCTGGACAGATAACGGGGGCATTTTAATTCAGAACTTGTAAAACATGTATGTAATGGGCTGCAGATTAAGCGGAAATTCCATGCAGCTCGACATCCACAATCTGCAGGGTTAGTGGAAAAGTACAATGGAATACTGAAATTGAAAATGGCTAAAATCCAGGAAACAACGAAACTAAACTTGCCCGACACTTTGCCCTTAGCTCTGATGTCAGTAAGAGTTACCCCTCATTCCCGATCAGGACTGTCACCTTAAGGGGTTGTCTTTGGACAACCCGCAAATGTCTGGAGGGTGCCCAGACCTAGGTCATTTAGAGACATTGAGTATCCTATGTTGACAAATTATTTGTATCATTGACTTAAGATCTTTGTTCCATTCATCAGCAGGTATCAGCAGTACTTCAGCCCTTGCAGGAGGGTCTGGGACATCACTTAGAACCTGGCCAGTGGGTACTGGTCAAGAATTATCAGCGAGACTCCAGCTTGGCTCCCAGATGGTCTTAGCCGCACCAAGTTCTTCTGGCCACACGGACAGCGGTAAAGGTGGATGGTAAGAGGCATTGGATACATGTCTCCCACGTGAAAAGGATACAGCTGCCGCTTCCTGGTGATCACACAGCCCCCAGAAGGAATCTTGACCCAAGAGAGTGAGCGAGCCACCTGCTTTGTTCCTTTTTCTGATGCCCAGGAAGTTGAAGAAGGGCTAAAAAGATGAGTTCCAGAAGTAGACGGGGTATTGCCACCTGCCTCTGCAATTGCCCCGAGATTTGTAGTTTCTGCAAGTGGTCAACTAGCTCTTGATATTCCAGAGGTGGCAGATTAATCTTCTCCTGTTTTGTTTGCTGATCAGGAAACACCTGGCCATGTTCACTACAACCTGAGGCCCAGAAAACGACACAGTACCCCAGATGGAGCTGGTAGGAGATAGGGAAAGACTTGAGTAACAGGATCTGTTAGAACCCGCTCTGGGGTACTGAGCGAAACACTGGACTGAACTAGTTGAGAGCTGGGAACATTGGTATTGCTCTGTTCAGAAAGAAAGACTCAGAAGCAGTTAAGCGGCCCAGGTTGTATTTTTCCTTCAAGGGTTGTGTATGGGCATAACCCCAACAAGAGGATCTGTTTGGATCGCTTTGTGATTAACGATAGGAGCCTGCCTGTGAGGCTCTAGATGGACACAGGAAAGAAGCACCCTCTGGCAGGTTGGACTGCATTGCCCGAGTTTAGTTTTTGACTTTTAGCAAGTATGTATCCCTTTGCCTGATTTGTCCCTGTAAAGGAACAACCTTTTGTACCCCGACATTACCCCGCTTATATCCCAGTTGTCTCTAGTTGGATCCGTGTAAAAATTGCTTTTGTGATTACTAATATGATTTTGTTTATAGAAATGATGAGTGTTTTTATATTTTTAGAATTTCGTCACCCAGTGCATACTGTATTAAGAACTACTCCCTCACCTCAAGAACATATGTTTTTCACTTTGGCTCCTCAGAAGGAACGACATCGTCAAACCTATGCAAAAAATGTATTTTTTGAAATGCTTCACCAAACTCATAGAGCAACCAACAATACAAATTGTTGGATATGTGGTCTTTTACCATCAGTAATGCATAAGCACAATTTATTCATATCATTGCCTTTATCCTTATTTAGAAAGTTGTGAGGCCTGGTTCAAGTTATTATCAGCTATGTACATGCATTATACCATAGACCCCAAACGATGTTCTGAAAATATTATACTATGATTTCAGCATATATAGAGGTACATCAAGGTTTTGACCCAGAGGGAGGGGAGGGAGTAGACCCTAATGCTTGTATAAATTTGTACACTACCTACGAGAATGTTACTTGGCTCCAGAACTAAATTCTTGATTTTGTTGAGTTTAACCATACCCAGTATTTTCAGCAATTTATTGAAAGAAATGTTACTGATGAAAGAGCATTGCCTATACCTATTTTGAATAGCACCTCAGCGTTTTTTGTGCAGGGAGCAGGACATGTCCCGGTAGGAGAAAGTAAGTGTAATTACACTTATCGTCTGTAAACATTTAGTAGTCCCCCACTTTTGACTCTGTCTAATGTATATTTAGTGTGCGGAGAAAATGCGTGTACGTGGCTCCCACGTGGATGGTCGGGACAATGTTATTTGTCCTTTCTATACCCTCCTGTATATATAGCTCCCTCCAATTATCATAAAGATCATTGTTTAGATGACCCAAGCCAGTCGATTATCAGAAATAGGAGACAGATAGATACTTCTGATGTAGATCAAACAGATACTCCCCTGCAACTGTTCTCTGATATTGCAAAGGGAATATTTCCTATATGGGGTCCAATCCTAATGAGTAGAGAAGTACGACAGTTGTCGAGAGTAGTTGAGCGAGTCATTAATATCACTACGGATATCTTCACTAACATGACAGTGGAACTTCAGGCGACAAGACTTGTCTCGCTTCAAAATCAAATGATATTAGATGTTATCTTGGCCGATCGAAGAGGAGCCTGTTGTGTGATCGGCAGCTCCTGCTGTGTGTATATTCCTGATTCGGCCCCCACAGTCCATTTGGCCATCCAGAAATTGCATTGTTTAGTTATAGAAATTCTCGCAGAAAATGGCACCTGGTCTCTCTCTGGGGGGTTCTGTGGATGACTGTCCACCTGGGGTTGGAAGCTATTAATGATTCTTGTAGGGAAAATTGGGGTTATATTTATTTGTTGTGCTTGCTGTTCCTATTGTGCCACTAGACTTTTGTCTGCAATAGTTCCTTCTCATTCTGCAGTATATAAACAGATGGTTCAGCAAGACATAAATGACCTAATAAAGATTGATGAAGGTATTTTTAGGGACTGAGTTACAGTTAGTTAGCTACATCATGCTAAAACGGTGGAATTGAAGGATAAAACTCGACTTCTTTCTCTGTTATCGGCATTAGACCTAATTATATAGTTTTTAGCATGATGTACCTATATATATTTTCCGATATATCTCATATACGTGTATCGTTCTATATGCTTTCTATGCAAACACAAGTATTTTAGTGTGTTGGTACATTAGGCCTAGAATCTGTGCGGACGCCTTTTTGTTGGCCCTGTTCTGTGTTGAGCTGACGTCACGTGTTTCCTTTTCTACCAACGGGACCCTTTTCTCTCTGAGTTATAGAGTAGCAGCTGAAGGTGGACTGTCTCTCCCTCTGTCTGATGGCCCAAGGTTACATCTGGGTTTGAATGCGATAAAGCACATTCCTGAAGGCGCCGTGCCTGTACACCTGTGTGCTGGGGCGAGGGGAGTCAACCTCATTGACCTTACTATAATGAATATATAGTTATTCTGAGCCAATTCTGTGTGCCTAATATGGTCTTTCCTTGAGGCCACTAGAAGCCTCCTGTAGTTTTCCATTTAGGGTGATTGCATGTGTATTCGAAAAGTATATATGATCTGTCTTGACTGTAAGGCAGCAGTCTTCTCTTCGCACCTCGAGGGATGAGGTCGGGAGAGGCTCCTCTATATAGAGCATTCTGTTTATTAAATGATTGAATTTTCTTCACTGCCAACTGATTATTTACTCGATTAATATATTAGACGAGCTGGTGTAAGTACAGCTCTGTAGGTGATTTCTTTTGCAATATGTTGTCTGCTTTATAGATATTTTCTACTCATTGTTAAGGAACAAATTTGTCAGAGAAGCAGACAAAATATACTACAAAAAACATGTGAAAGTCAGAAAACGATATAGCACTCTAGTATAATGTACAAAGTTTCCTATATTAGATATGTTACACCATTTAACCAGGCTATCCAACCCTACCATAGCATTTTGAATCAATTTTATCAACATGTATTATATTGTTTTCTTTTGTTTTGTATTGCAATTGCATTTATATAGTGTTTAATAACCCTCACACAGCATTGAAAGCTTTACTTTGAGCAGCATCATGCTCCGAAATTCAAGGTTAGTTGTTTATTTAAGTGGTTATTGGGATTTCTGCTGTGTTCTCTCCACATATGTTATTCCTAGTGTGCCGGGAACACAGTACAATATCTCTTTTACAACTAATTTTGGAAGTTGTTTTTTCTAATTAGCATTTTCAAGGCCTGCATTGGGAGGGGGCCTGCATCAACTTGCCCTATACCAAACATGGCTAATGCCTTCTCATTATTTTTATAGACAACACTTTTTTCATTCAGGCAAGAAAAGATTTTGAGTTTTAGGGCTGCCCATATGGAATTCACATCACTATTCAATATAGTGTTACCCCACCTTAGGCTTGCTGCAATAGCCAACAAGTTAGTCGAGAGAAGCCCGAATTCCAGCTAGCGGGTCGCTGGAGCAGCGACATGATTCAAGTTACATATTGGGCGCCAAATGCGTTCTTCCACCTTCTCAAAGAAATTCCAATGCAATTCATACTCTGATTCACAAGCATAGCTAATTGAGGGTGGAATTTTAATCTGATGTACTGTTAAACATTGGCAAAATGTCTTTGTCCACAACATTTTTATAGCCTGCCAATTGCAAAGGCCTGAGATATTACCTTACTTCTACACTGACTGATATGATCACTGCTAACACAGTTGCCTGAGAAAATTCTACCTAAACACAGATATAAACTCACTGCTTTCAACTTATATTTCTCCAAAAACCAGTGCAAGTTTTTGCTGACCCTACAGCCCTAGAACCTAAAAACGATAATTTTACTTTTGAAAATGTTTATTTAAAACAAATATTCAACAGCTGAATAGCATCATCTGCGTAGAGTAAGTAAACAAGTTCCATGTTTCCTTGCTTTGGTGGGTTCCTTGTTCACTGCCCACCCTACTAGGCAAGTCATAAATGTACAGGGAAAAAAAGAGTTGCTAATAAGCACCCTTGTTTCAGTCCATTATGATTTTCCACTTCAACCAACAGCCCCTTATTCCCTCCCATCAGGACCTGAGTCCAAGTAGAAGAGTTCAGTGCAATGACTAGCCTGAGCAAATGCACGGGAATTGCCATTGCAGCCAATGTACTCCACAGCGTCCTTCGTTCAACCCTGTTGAACACTGTGGAAAATTCTATAAAGGCAGCATGTAAGGCCATACCCTTACCTACTGGGTACTTTTCAATCAAGGTTTGCACAAAGTTGTGATATTATTTAGAGTACCACAATGTTTATGAAAAACAGCTTGCTCCACACAGAGAAGATCATTGCCAAAAGCCCAATCCTGAAGATGTAAAAGTATACTCTTAGCAAACAATTTTCCAATCGCGTCCAGTTATGAGATCTGCCTAAAACTGGTGGGAGAGGTTTTAGGACCCTTTTTTTATAAAGGTACCACTATTCCTCCTTGCCAAGAAGACAGAATGAACCCATATACATAGCAGTGTTAAACACTGGTTGAAGTACCTTACTCCCCTAATAAAACATTCTATATCCTCACAACAGGGGGGGCCATAAACATTCCCTAAAGGGGACTCATGCATTGACTCCACAAGAAACCTATCCCTAGAATTTGATGCATGTACCTGTGAAATATATTGAATCCTTTCTGCATCATATATAGGAATGGCTTCAGCTCTAATTCTGCAGTCAAAATATTCAGCTATTAAAGCCCAGTATTTGCACAAGTCACCTTATAGTGTGACCTCTCTCAGTTTAATCCATGTTTGATTCCACACTCCTCTGCAAACAGACTTCTTCAATCATGGTCTTACTCACTTCAATCAATTTATTTCCCCTTGTCTTGTTATTATGATGGATGCTTAAATTGTTCCTTTACTAAGATGTTCAGCTCCCAGTTTAGCTTTTTTACCTCCCAAGAAATAGCTACCAAGGTGTTAGTGCCCTTAGCTAGTTTCTTATTGCCACATGACCTAAATAAAGACATATGCTTCTCAAACCAAGTAATGGGATTTTCTTATGTGGGACACGAGCTCGCCTTTTTCACCTGTTCCTCCAAGTTTATCACATGTATTTGGCTAAAAGTTACGCCCATTTGTTTTTTTATGCACAATGGTATCATGTCTAGGATTCCCAGTCTCAAGCAGCTTGAGTTCAAATGAAATCCATAGAGAGAATACTATGATCACTCAAATTTGCCTTCAGTACCTTAAACTGTGCACATGCTCCAAACAAATGGTAGGATACCATGATGTGATCAATTAGAGACGGCCCTCAAGAGGAGCTAAAAGTAAAAAACAGAAGGGAAAAAAATTCCCCTAGGATCTCCCATTTACAGTGACCAGGTTATTGGTTCTGTAAAAAAATCCAGAAAACTTAATCCTCACCTGTCTGATCTAATATGCCCAGGCAAGGATTTCTCAAGGATACTCCATACTTTTTACAACTCCCAATTCCCAAATGTAAACGAGGAACAATTTGAGATTTTGGCATTAAAGTTTCCCACCATGGTTATTAATGTGCATTCTTCTTGAACACTAATGTTGCACATAAGTTCAAACATGGATTCAAATAGAGGGTTAGACAGACTCCCCGGAGGAATAAACACATTTACCAGTAAAAAAGTTCAATACTGTGGTCTTGCAACATTACTCAAAGCCAGCTTTATACATATACAGAGAGTTGACAGATGGTAAAAAAACAGAGGATTCCAGTTAATACTACCACTGAGTAGAATAGCTAAGCCTACGATTGCATAACCTTTTGCTGAGGGATTTTCTGCACAACAGAAAACAAAGTATTTTTCATAATTAAAATCTACACAACTCCTTGTTTCCTGCAAACAGATTATCAATGGATGGAAATACATTAGGGAGCTTAATTTTGAGTTAGAGTGTCCTAGACCTGTCCTATTCCAGGACAGGATTTTACCCAGGGGACTACATCTGCATCACAAGGAGTTTTATATTTTCTTTTGAAGCATTCAAGGAACTCGCTACCCAACTACAGTGGGCCAACTCATCTTCCTCTCTAAAGTCACTGGCCCTTAGGCCATCGTATCCTGCAATATTAATCATTCTTGCCACTGTGATACTACTAACTGAGATTATAATGTCCTTTGGTATTACAACCCCCCTGTTGTTAGGTACATCTCTACCTAAGATCTTCCCTACAAGGGTCTAACTGCTCCACAACCAGACCAAAATCTACTTTTTCCTAAAATGATCAGCTTTAGCCAAGATCAACATTACACTGATCCTGAAAGTAAATGTTACTCTGGAATTTGGAAATCTGCTTCAAGGCACCAGAAATACCCAATCAAAATCTCTACTCACTACCAGTCTCAGTTCCTGAATGTAAGACAATAACTGCAGAAGAAAGTGCATATTAAATAGACCCAATTCCCTATCAAACAAAGCATCAAAGGTCAGGGTATTAGATACTTGTCCAGACTCAAGTCCTTCAACTAGCTCACTCCTTTGTCTTTGCTCAGCTGCCGGTTTAAACATTTGTACTGGCGAGGAGGTAGAGGAAAAAACAGTCCCCCATTGAAGTACCTATGTTGCTTTAGATCAATTCATACAGGGAGAATATCTACACAAGAGAGGGTTAGGGGACATCTATTCAGGGTCCTTCCTACAGTTTACTTAGCTCTATTTACGTTTGCAGCTGTATTCACCAAATCAGTCAAGCCTATACCTGCTTTGCCATTCTCTGAACTGGTGCCCAACCCTCCACAATTATTAAGGAATGTTACAATCCAATCTGTATGTCCTTTCTCTTGCCATTGTCTGGCTCATAATAATGCTTCTGTTGTGATTGGGGGAGGATTTGTGTAAAGAAATCTTGACTCCGAATTAATCTCGGGCACTAACTTCGACATTTTGAGGCAGTAGACAAGGGACAGGCTTGTTTGGGGCATTGCAAAACCTCCATTTTGTTGCTTACTTTTCATAATCTTCCAGATCCTTCTCTTTTTCCCCTTCCAAGATTTTAATCCTTCAATTTCTGGAGGAGATGCACTCTTCCTTGGGGAGGCATTATCTGAGTCTTGATAGATTAACAACAAGAGAGGCATTTTGTGATGTACGAATACCCCCTTTCTTAAATATCAGTGAAAAAAGAGGAGAATTCTTGAATACTGGTGCATCTACATTTTTCTCTTGAACAGCTGGGCAAATACCACCCGGTACCTGATTTTATGAGAGGGAACAGGGCACATTGTCGGCCCCAAGTTGGTTTTCCAAGTGCCCAGTCGTAAAACCCCTGGGCCACCATAGGTTCCCACTTAAACTCCCATTTCTACCACCCCATTTATTGCTACTTTATCAGTCTGGGAAGCCTGAGATTTCTGTTCAATACCAGTTTCTCCCTTCACATGTCAGATTCCAGCAGAAGTAAGATGCTGCACCCCCTTAAAATAGGGGACAATCCATACAACATATAATCAGAATTCATGATTGATTCATCTAGCAAGGTCACAAATGAGGTGAGAATTCCCTCCAATGCTTAAAGAATACTCCACCAATCCCATTCATTCCCTTATTTGATAATCGCCATGATGCTTGTGTCCCTATACAAGGAGACACATCTAATTTTGCCTTGTCCATTGATCCTAGAAATGAGATACTTGAGGAAGGCGTACCACTATACAAAGTTGGAACAGGAGGACGACTGTTGGAACTGTCAGAACAGTTAGAAGACAAGATCAAGGCCATTTCTGGAATGATTGAAGATTTTAATTTAGCCTCCAAAGTTCAATTTTTATCCATATGAATAGCAATGTCCGGCAAGGAGAAGTCCTCTAAATCACCAGGAGCAAAGCTGCATACATCCCCACTTAACTCAGTCACTTTGGGTGAAAACACTCCTGGAACTGACTCAATGATACGACCACTGAACTCAGACATAACCACAAACTCAGGTTTTGCACTGGCACCAACTCCAATTGTTTCAGGACCAGCCTTGGCATCCCCTGTCTTTATTCTTCTGGTACTTCCACTGGTTGACATTGATCTATGAGCTGATGTTGAGAAGTAGATAGCACTGGAACATATGGAGCAATTGAGCAGATGCAGGGCAGTGCCTTGCGATAAAACTGTAAATATACCCAACTCTTCTTCTTCGATTGCATCTATGGGCATCCCTAAGTCTTTATTTCCTACTCCTCTGCCCCTCTGTCCCTTGGAAAACATTGACAGTACGGTAGGATGGGACTTCAGGAGGGACAGATGGGCCTGAGGTTTCTTATACGGATGGTCTTCAACAGTTTTGGGGAGCCGGCGTGGTTAGCTAGAACCAGAATGCAGGCACCTAGAGGTCATCTTCAAGAGCAACCTTCAAATGTGAGGAACCACAAATAACTGCCAGGCGACAACTTCACCACAGAAGCCATAGTCAATGCTACCTTGTAGGAAGGTGGAATCTGACTACATGGTTGCCCCCACTTTTTTCCTGGTGTTTTGATGTTTTTTTTTTACTTAGTTTGGCTGGGAACGTGCTATCCAGGTCCCCAGACTATCTGCTTCCTCTCTAAAATGATTCCATGTACTTTAGGTACACTCCATTTTGGTTACTGGGGTACCCGTTTGAGTCCCTAGTTACGGTAACTTAGGTACCAAGGGCATAGGTACCCCAGAGGCCTACCAGGGGCTGCAGCATGTACTATGCCACCCCTGGGCCGCCTTCCAAAAAGATACCACAGGACTGCTACTGTATACTGGGTAAGGTGGTGTATGCACCCCTTACTTAGATATAGGTTACCTATATTTACCTAAAACCTTTACACATAGAAACCTATAGGTCACCCATATGACAGGCCTAATCAATCCTGAAGGCGTTTGATTTTGTGTGAGAGGGTGCCCATGCATGAGCAGGGCCCCTCTGCAGCCTTCGGAATCTATTATCCGGGGTCGTTCTGTGATGCAGTCAGACCATATACTCTTAAGTGCATTATACCCTCGCAGTAAAAGCTAACTTTGGAATGTCTGCATGGAAACATGTCATGTTTGGTGTCAAACACTTTGGAATCATACTCCCCGCCAGTCCTGGCAGCAGGGGTATGATCCCACCCTTCTAGAGGGAGAGACATGTACACACCAGTATATCCGGTACCAGTTTTAAAGAGCCCTGGCATAACAAAATGGATGCTGCAGCCACAGACACAAGTCTGGCCTCTTGCTGCTGGATGAAGCTCTGGCAGGGGAGGCCTGGACAGTAGGTTTCCTGTCACAGGGAGGTGTAACAACCTCCCAGACAGGCTTTAGTGTATTGGGGCTGATGGGTGCACTCCAAGAGTGCTTTGAAGTCTGCACTGGGGGCACATTTGGTGTCCCTGTACATAGCCCAGATCAAACCGATCGCAGGGGCTACCAGCCTCTGCTCTGGCACGAAACTGGACAAAGGAAATGGGTGTAGCCAACCCACTTTCTGAACCCTCCCATAGGTGGGTCCCCAGAGTAAGTCCAACTCCTTCCTTGGGTATAAGAAAGAAACCCCTGACTATAAGATTTTAGATTACACCTGGACGAAACTCTGCTACATATATCCTGGAACTTTGATGATCTACACGACTAGATGACTAAAGAATCCCCCTTGGAGTGAAGGAGTTACTCCCCTGCTTGGCAGGCACCAAAGACGCATCTGACCGGTCTGCATCTCCAAAGCTCCAGCCAGACTCTGAAGTAATCGCAGCCCAGTAGGTGGATTTCCTGACTTCTCCAAGAACGACCTGAGTCCCCAGCTAAGCAGATACCCGCAGCCCTCGTAAGTACTGTGGAACCGGAACCCCTGGACACCGTGCACATTTGCAAGTACATCAGCTTCTCAATGTTTCTTGAGGGTGTGCATCAGGTTACTTGTAGCCCAGACTAAAAGCACCTTTTCCACTGAAGCTTGCTGGCCAACACTCCACAAGTGTTCAGTGAGACGGCCCTTTATGGTTTTGCTTGAGGTACCTTTGCAATCCCTTGTCCATTGATTGGTGGGTCCCTAAGAAAGCAACATTGACTTTCAATGGGTTTCCATGGTTGCTCCAGACGTGCCCTGACTCTCCACCACCTGGGGAGTCCCTCGGACCTTGCTGGTCCGCACCAAAGCATTTCTCCTCTTTCTGCACGGGTTGCTGTTGCCAAGGCTTGTTGGGTCCAATCTGGTCACCAATGCCGCAGCACTTGACATCTTTTGTGGGACAGCTCAAATCCAACTCCTGGTCATCGTCGACGCCTCTTGGTCCTCGTGACTGCAGAGTCAAGCTTCACCTCTTCAACCTGAAAACACCTGACGCCAGTGGGCATTCGACTATTGTGCCCCTGGTCACTGGCAAGTGACCCAGACTCTGTACCCTCTGCTTTCAGGTTCTTCTCATCTTCGATCCAGGCTTGGATCATAGTGGGCACTTTCCACTTCGAGAGCAGCAGCACTTTGCAACTGATCGCCATTGAAATTAGCGACGATTCCAACACCAAAAGACACCTATGCACCCGCCTTCCCTGGGTGAGTAAGTCGAGTACTCCAGTGCTCCTGTGGGTGTTGGTCCTAGAACCTCTTAAGTCTAAAGGGGTTTGCTCAAAGTCCTCTCCTAAGTGTCCCTAATCTTTAAATTTCCAACTACGGTTTTCCCCATAAAAGCTAACTGCGTCTCGTGGCTGAGTTCTCACACTGCACGCGTCCCCCGTGGGTCCCCTGTGCCACTACCTTGGGTGGTTTCTTGTGGTCCCAGCAATTCTACAGGCTCTAGGCCTTGTGTCTAGTTAAGTCGTGGTTCTTATATCGCTTTCTTAATATATAGTTTGGTACGCCCCTAGGGCTAGACGTATACTGTGCTAATTTACTGTGGTATATTAAGTGTAACGTATGTGCTTTGACCTTATATATACCTGGTGTGGTTCTCCTTTAATTTGGTCATTCAAGAGATTATAGACTGGTAAACAAGCTGCTTTACATCATTCCTTCAAGACTTAGCCTGAAGGCTGCTCTCCATCGCTACCACTAGGATAGCTTTCAAATAAGGTTGTCTTTAATCTACCACCTCTAAGGTGCGTCTTTTCAAGTGAGCCCCAAGATGTTTTGGGGGATGCGGAGTTGCTCCATTTTTCATTGGTGTTTAATCCCCATTTCACCTTGGGAGGCACACTCCTATACCGTCCTCCGGGCTATGTGGGTAACTTTGTCGGGGAGCTGGAGGAGGTCATAGTCCCGCGGGCTTTAAGATTCACAAGATTCCTCCTTTGGGGGATTTTCATATTCATGTCGATATGTGTGACTCCACTGAGGCCATTAGTTTAGGTGAGGCCTTAACCATGGCCCACCTTAAACAATGGGTCGATGCCCCAACTCATGTGGGCGGCCATGTTCTAGACTTGGTTTGCTCTAACTTTGACATCATTATGACACGTCCTGAGAGGGTGACATGGTCTGACCATGATCTGATCAGGTTTTCTTGGTCCCTGGATAGAAGCGGGGGAAGGGGGAATACCCCCTCTCTTGCTCATTCACAGCGGATCAACCTGATCACTCTGTCGGACTCTCTTTCCCGAAACCATCCGGTACTTTCCTCGGAGATTGATTCCGCGGTCAGTGCCTTCAACACATGAGTAGAACAAGGGTCGACTGCCCCCATTAATATGGGACGGACTTGCAGGACGCGGTCTACCCCCTCTAAGCCATGGTTCACCCATACCCTTCGAGAATTGAAAATTGGATGTAAAAAATTGGAGCGGGTGTGGAGACAAGCCTACTTGCCTGAGGCTAAGATCAATATGCGCACAGCGCTAAAAAACAGCTATGCGGCGATTAGGGCTGCCAAGAGTAGCTATTACGCAGGAAGAATTGGAAAAGCAAATAATGACAGTAAAGACATTTTTTCAATTGTCCAGTGTTTCCTATCTCCCTGCGCTGCGCAACCCCTATTGCCGACTTCCGATCTTTGGTGCGAAGAGCTTTCGTCTTTCTTTGAGACAAAATCGCCAAGATCCAAGTGGATTTGCAGAGTGTATGTAACAACTTTCAGCTCTCCCCGACACTTCCCTCTCCTGAGATGCCTAAACCAGGCGTGCAGTTCACCAGCTTTTCTCCGGCCACTGAGTCTGATGTTCTGGCAGTTCTTGAAACCCTGAAGTCAGGTCACTGTCTGATCCTTGCCCAGCGAGAGTTCTTGGGGGGTGGCGAAAATAGTCTGCCAGGAGGCGACACAGATTGTTAATCTCTCCTTCTCCTCTGCCATCGTTCCGTTCTGCTGGAAGCAGGCTAAACTCTTACCGCTTTAAAAAAAGGTGGTGCTGGATCCTACCGCCGCCTCCAGCTATCGGCCTATTTCACTGTTACCAGCTTTGGGGAAGGTTTGTGAAAAGATTGCCTTCAGACAGTTGGACAATTTCATTGAATCTTCTCAGGCCCGCCACCCAGCACAATCAGGGTTCAGGGCTGCTTACAGCACTGAAACGTCGCTGGTGAAGATGTCTGAGGCTATCCGGGATTGTCTTGACGGGGGTGGCAGAGCGGTCCTGATTTTGCTGGACCTCTCTGGCGCCTTCGATACAGTGCCCCATGCTTTACTTCTCTCCAGACTGGCGGCCATGGGCATCTCTGGGCTTGCTCTTGATTGGCTGACATCATTCCTGGCCAATAGGACGCAACAGGTGTGGATGCCTCTCCACGCTTCCCTGCCAAAGAAGCTCACTACTGGAGTCCCACAAGTGTCCACCTTGAGTCTCCTGCTCTTTAATGTGTATATGACCCCCCTAATCCATCTGGCGGAACAGTTGGGGGTCAAAATAATGGCCTACGCCGATGACACCCAACTGCTGTTCACTTGGTCAAAGGACAATTCAGATGCATCAACGGTGCGGTCTTGTTTATCATCGGTCTTCCACTGGTTAGCACTTGCTCAGCTCAAGTGCAACGAAGACAAGTCCGAGGTCCTCTAATATGGTTCCTTCCCTGACAACTTTAGAGACCTCTTACGGCCAGTTGACCTGCCCAGCCCCCAAACAATGGGGGGTCCGGTAAAGAACTTGGGGGTCTGGTTTGGGCAGGACCTTAAGTTTGAGGACCATATAAAAAAATTGATGGGCATCTGCTTAGCTACCCTCAAAGCCTTGAAAAGGTTCTTTCCTTTACTCCCGAGAGAGGCCAAAGAGACTTGTATTGCACGCTCTCATACTTGGCAGACTTGATTACGTCAATGCCCTGTTTAGTGGCTTACCTGCCTATCTAATCCAACGGCTTCAGGTCATTCAAAACGCAGCAGTGCGTCTCCTCTTTAAGCTTCCCAGGAGAACTAGTGTGCGGTCCCATCTACACAGTCTCCATTGGCTTCCGGTCGCTCACCGGATTGTGTTCAAATCCCTGGTTCTTGCTTTTCGAGCAATCCATCAATTAGGACCTCTGTATTTGCATAAAAGGTTTGCTATGTATGTTCCTAGTCGCGCCCTACACTCAGCTAACTTGTGCCAAATGACTCTGCCTAGATTTAGGTATTCTAGACTGGGAGGCCAGTCTATCTCTGTCAGGACCGCTAGGGCCTGGAATGCGCTTCCATTGCACCTGAGAGTTACCCCGACAATCTCTGCCTTAAAGAAGGGGCTGAAAACTCATCTGTTCAACCTTACCTTATAACCCTTCTGTCTCTCTGTCTTCCATATAACCTTCACTCACCGCGCCAGGATACTTGTTAGTAGTAAAGCGTGATATAAAAGTTTTTATAACATAACATAACATAACTGCATGACAGACATTGCCAACTGGATGAAGGACATCTGCCTAAAGCTCAAACATGGACAAGACAGAGGTACTGATTTTTGGAAACAAAAGCCCCCCATGGGATGCATCCTGGTGGCCCTCATAACTTGGACCTACTCCTACCCCCACTGACCACGCAAGGAACCTAGGCATCATACTGGACAACAAGCTAAATATGGTAACTCAGATCAACTCAGTCTCCTCCTCCTGCTTCTTCATACTCTGTATACTTCAGAAGATATTAAAAAGGCTACCCCAATACTCAAGATGCACCATCACCCAGGCCTTCAGCAACAGTGGACTGGACTGCAGCAACTGTCACTATACAGGGATCACAGCTCACTTCCTCTGACGGCTATAGACCATGCAGACTGCCACAGCCAGACTTATCTTGGATCTCCCTAGACAAACCCCCATCACCCCCTACCTCAGAGAACTTCATTGGCTCCCTGTACAGAAAAGATGCCAGTTCATGGTCCTGACCCATGCATACAAGGCCCTACACAACTACAGACCTGCTTGCTAAAACCACAACCTGAAATTCCATCATCCCACCATATGCCTATGATCGCGTGCTGTTTTCAACCCCCCTATCCGACGCAGCAGATGATAAGGTCGCTCCTTCTCCTGTCTAGCAGTGAAGACACGGAATGAGCTACACTTTGATCTATGGGTCTCCCCGTCTCTTCCAGAGTTGTGAAAGTCCCCGAAGACCTGGCTATTTGACTAATCAACTGGACACTGCCAGCCCCTGCAAACCCTCACAGGTTGCAAGTGGCACTTTACAAATCTACGAATTGAGTGATTGATTGGTTGATTGAAGAGCATGGCAATATTGCAAAGTTAATATTAATCTGTCAGGTTATCATTTATAGTGTTCCAAACCCACTGCAAAGAGGTCACACGTGAGCTACAGAAATGCACAGAACTTTTCAGTACACAGTGTTCTGTCGGCATTGTGTTGTAAAGCACAAGTGTTAAATAAAGCAAAAATCTAGAAGCATATGTGAGTGCTATTTTGTACATCAGCATGAAGGCGTTCAAGGGATTTCTATCCTTTAAAGTCAATTTACAGTTGCATTAAGCAAACGATTTACAAGACCAGAGGAATACCTCATTAGGTTTTATAGGCTCCACTGAAATATTCGTATTCATTATTATAAGGATCACATATCTCTTTCAGTGGCAAGCTAGCGCGGTCTTTAAAATAAATAAGGTTCCTTGTGTAACATAGTTAATCAGCAACACATCTAAATTGATTTTGCATTGAACTGCAATTGTCATCAATTAGCCTAGACAATTAAGCAATCTATACCGCTTGTTTCTGACTGAACTATTCCTAATTATGTGATGCTTGCAGACGCTTAAATTAGACAATCTATTTAACTTTCTGTTTGATTGAATTGTTAAACATGTAGAGTTTCTGTTTTAATACGGTACGTGTTTGTTTAAAGCAATGAGGGACTTTAAATGCTTGACATTGTTTAATTACGAATACAGTAACTTTCTGTTAAGTTTCAACCGGCTATTACAGCAACCTAATCAGGACTTGCCATGCGTCTGTATAAAGTGCAGCACGTGCCTCGTCCGAGATGTTTCCAACAAGGGCATCATCAGAATCAATCTTCTACCAGTTAATAATACAACTCTACATAGTTGCTTGGCATTTGGGGAAAATGTATGCAAGCATGTTAAACTATTTTTTTAAATCTCTTAGGTATGGATATATCTATGAGAGTGAATCTTTATTGCAGCAGTACACCATTACCAGGGCCACTGTAATTATGCAGCAATATGGGATCAAATAATGCAGCTTTTTGCTGAAAACTCCCCCGCTTTATTTTCTCTCTGGTTTGAGATGTCAGAATGCATGTTGCTACAAAATAGATCATTGTGCCGTAGCAAATAAAAACGTTTCCTAAGAAAGAGGCAAATATACGTTTAACTGATTCTCTATAAAAATGCTATTCACCCACAAATAATGCTTCTAACTCTGAGAGAAAAATACATTGTTATTTAGCAGAAAATGCACATACACCTGTACACAGTTTTAACAATAAAAGGTGCACCTCCTTTATTCTATATATCCTTCATAGTTTTTTTTTGTTAAAATCTTTTTTGTTGTTGCATTGACATGTCAAGTTAACAGTACACTCCAAAAGAGAAGTCTCTCCAAATCACAGTATAATAATGCAACTTTTAAATCCCTTTAATAGCTTTCAAACTGGACAAGACCCAGGGTTATAAGAGTGCTGTATGGGTACAAATCTTTCATGAACTGACGTTCAGCAAGATAGCATACACAAAGATGAAGGACAAGCCAGGAAATCATCTCAGTGATTACAGAGGAACAAAGGTGCACCCTACTCAGGTTGTTATTGTGAGAATTACACTGCTTATTCATTAAGTGCAAGGACAAGCTTGAAATTATTGATGAGGTTACACAGGACATTTTGCAATACACATGAGAGAAGAATTCCTTGTCATATTCAGCCCAGTAGGGAAGAGCGAAGATGGAGAAAAGGGATAAGCTTGTCAGGAATTTCTTGGCGTGAAGGAATTTGACTTTCCTCTTGAAGACAGCTGGAGAAGGGATTGTGCATTTCTCCAGCAAAAGTAATTTCATATTTTGGAATTGCTGCCTGAGAAAGAGCAGGGTGGGTTTTATGTTTTTGCAGTCTTCAAGGTTACAGAATAGCCAATCATCGCTGCTAATTGGGTAGGCAACAAGTCATCATTCATTTCTTGTAGCCTTCATGCCCCCTTCATGTGTCTTGGTACAGGGGCCATGGTGATCAGGAAGTTAACAATACTGCTCAGGAAGTCAGCTGCGGGCCTTGTCCAATCGTGTACCCACTTAGCTTCAGTCGCTTGAGGTCATGGAAGTGCAGCTGTAGACCCATCTGGTCTCTTGGAGTTGCATTGATGCAACCCTGCCTGAACCGATTACAGTCACAGCCCTGCTGACCCTTAAGGTGGTTACAACAGTTACTGGCCTTATCCAGTTAGGTGTAGACTACCAATGCTACAATAATCACAGCAGTTGCATCCCTGAATGGGCATACAATGATCATAGTAGTTGTAGCCTCATCTGAGCCTACAATGATCATGACAGCTGCAGGCCCATTTGCCGTTTATGATAATCACATAGTGGCAGCCCCTGTCTCTCAATGCAGTGGTTCCAGGTCTAAGCCAGGAAGATAGACTAGGAGGACGCCTGCTGAAACAGGTTCCTCCCAGCTTTCTCTTCAGTAGCCAGTTCTCTCTGGATATTTCTCAGGCACCAGGGGTAGGTTGGACCTCTCTCCTCCTGAACAGTCTCTCCTCCTGCAGGTTCAGGCAGACGTCTTCCCTCTCTTAGCAAGCAAGCACCAAACAATCTAGGTGCATTATGCTGCTCCAGCAGAAAGTGCAAAGTTCAGGGGACGTCTCCTACCTCTGGCTGACAGACTGTCATGCAGGCCCTAGCTCTAGCTGCAAAGCAGTTCTTTGATGCTTTGGGTATTCTCTGAAACACTTCTTTCCTGGTCATAAAGGGCTTGGAACTGGACAAAGTGGAGTGGTTGCATCAAAAAATTATATAAATTGAGGGACATCTGAACAAATTGAGGAGAAATTTACAAAAGGAATAATGGCACAAAGAAGTGATGACTAGTAGAGGACATCAGTGTGAGCTATGGGAAATACAGGAGTCAATGGGCACAATTATACTTCCTTTGTTTATTTCAATACTCTTTTCATGAACATAATATAGCCTCAGATAAAGTTGAGGGGTTAAGTGATTAGGTTTTTCTTTTCCCAAAGCCCAATGTTTCATTTAATAGCTATGTGGGTAGTACCCCGAACTGCTATCATCATGGTGATTTTCCTTTCTACCCCAGTCAGAAGACAAGTATCAAACATCAGTTAGATAAGGTCTCATCGAAAACAGTGATTTACAGGTGCCAATTCACCAATTTTCATTTCTAAGTACTCAGTGTTGCTTTTACCTGGTCTTAGATTTCCTTCCTGAGGAAAAGGGATGAACTCCAGAATTTCTTGTGTTAATTGCAAAGAGAGGTTAACCCTGCATGTAGCATAAAGAGCACATTTAGAGGAAGTGTATGGGTTAGTGGACCCATATCAATGTAAAAAAAGCATTAGCAAAGCCAATAGGTCTTGGCAATGTCTAAGCTATTGGCCTTCTCAATGTGAATGTCCTTTAGCCACGTAGCCATCTTCTTTTCAGCATGGCAGAAAGTTACTGAAAGCACAGAATAACAGGATGTTGAGGCCGACATGAGTCTCTTCGCCCCCATATTGAGATTATTGTCCTACCCCTCCTAACCCAAAAAAGTGATATGACATGGCCTGTGCTGGTCGCATCATAGCACTTTTTTCATTGACTTTCAGCCATGCTGAACAGCACAAGTACTGCTAGACAAAATGGCAAAATGCTTTCATATTGACAATGCCAATAGCTTGGTCATTGCAGAGATGTATTCAATTTGCCAACACTTGTATGGTGTTGAAGGGGTCTTGCTGAACAAATGTGGAAGTGATAGTGAAAAACAGTTGAGTTTTAAGTGAAGCAAGGGTTTTGCATGATGGGCAGAGCTAGCGAGAGGGATGCTGAGGAACCAGGTTTGAATCTTCAGGTTGACTGAACTATTTGTGATTCTGGGCAAATCACTTAGGCTTTGTCCTGCCTACGACAATGATTGTGTCATTGTGTAATGTGCTAACCAAACAAATGATGGACGGAATGCTGAATAAATCATACATTCACCCCTAGTCAAGATATCTGGGTAAAGTCCATCGTTCTTTTGCTCACCATGCCACACCAGTTTAGACCAAGCCATATGCAAATCAGTCTTGACCCTGTGCCTCGTGGGAACAGTCCAGAACGAACTGCCAGGCCCGGTCCTCTCTGGACTAGAAACAAGCATCCTGGGACCTGTTTCTGCGTATTACCCGTCATCAGGCAAGCTAGCTTGAATCCGGTGGCACAGTGAGTAAGGGACCTATGTCTGGGCATGCCCATCCCACTTAGGGTGAAAACTGCTATGCAAACAAATGATGGACGGTTGTGTAATGTAACTGGTGACCACTTAAAGCGCTCCAATGCCATTAACCGTTGATAGCACTATGGCAAGATCGAGGACAGAACAAGTGCTGTTTGTGTTTTAACAGCTTTTTAAGAAATACATTTCTTTATGTACACACACAAGCATTTTAGTGGTATGTGTGCATGTGTACAAGGGAGATGGCCTGAAAACAAAAGTGATCCTATGGAGTGCTTCAAAACAAAGGAGGAGAACGGAAAAAACCCTCCAATACGAGCGGATCATGCCAAAAATATATAGCCAATTGCTGTTCAATACTAAACAACTTTTTAAGAAATGAATTTGTTTGTATACACATGCATATATATTAGTGGTATGTGTTTATTTGTACAAGTAAGATGGCCTGAAAACACAAGTACTTTGATGGAGTGTTTGAAAACAAAGTAAAAAATAGCTCCACAAACCAGGAGCAGTGCAAGGAGTTACGAATTTGGTCCATGTGCTGTGGGAGGGCCAAATATAACTAGAGGACATGATGCATGCAAGCCATAACAATTGACATCAAAGAAAATGAGAGCGATACTGAAGTTTACCAATGGTAGGAGATGAGGCCAGTAATCTCACAGATAGAACACAACATGTCTCTTTGAGACAGCGCATGCACTGTCTTGCTGAGACCTAAAAAATAGTCTGGGGAACGAGATTGCTGTCCACTCTTAATGTGACCTTGGTGCCCTCATAAAATGATCAGTTTAACAGATGTTAAGCCACAATTGTGAAAATGCCACTTTGTGGCATTTTCTTGCAGAAGGCATTAGGAACCTGCAGCCATTGTCCTGAGTCACATGACTATGAATAGGTTAGCTATTGAGGTTTGTGTAACTCCCGCAGATAGTGAGACAAAAGGGAACTAGGTGTTGGCAGTGAGGGGAAGAGTGTAGGCCTGATGGGCCATCTCTTCGAGGAACCGTCTACTATGTGCATATAATAACACTTTAGAGCAAAACACAATGTATATTGTTTTGTTTTGCACATTATATTCTACTCCTAGGAAACGTTATCCACTTCCGATATTGATGATTATATTTTATTTTAAATGTGTACATTTTAAGCTGAATAAAGATGCTGCTGATGATTCTGATGGTATCCTGCTTTAAAGTTAACAGCCATTTTGCCTCGTTCAAGTCATCATAAATGAGGGTAGGTGTTTGAATAAATATGAATCTACAAATATATTACTACTAGTAGAGGACAGTTAGTTACTGCTACACGTGATAAAAGAAAAACGTGAAGCAAATATTTACATAGTAGAAAGACCTTGAATGCTATTCCAAAATCTTAAGTGTGATCCAACGGGAAAGAGTGGCAACTGCTTAAGTCCCACCCAGAAAGTTAACTTTTAAATGTATTTAAATGTGAGACATGTTGATGCATGTTGGTTAATTGGACTAACCCACTGAGTGTTCGTGTGGAGATAGCTGGGTGACTTTAAAGTGGAGCTGAAGTATGAAGCAGTCTCTTTACACAATAGTAAATACTCACTTCGTAAACAGAATCTTCAGTAGGACACAACGAAAAATGGTGTGGTACTATTCACACTCTCTGACTGAGTTGTTTGCGTAACTTTTGGAAAGGGGCGACCACTCGGTCCCCCCGCACGTATGGCAGAGTACCACGATCCCCCCGGGAAGCCATCTTGGGCGGGAGGCGTGTCTCGGCTGGTATGCCCGAAGCGGCGTAGGCGGGGCGCGCTTTTTCCCGCCCTAGAGTGGGCTGGCCTAGACACTGACGCGGCTGGCCACGCCCTCGGGGCAGGCAGGGGCGGGTTTACGCCCGCCCTGAAGACGGATAAAAGGGGACGCAAGACCGGAAGGCATCCTCTTGTTCCTGTGCTCTGAAGCTGCACCTCCTCGCTGCACGTGAGCTCGAGACGGAACGAAGAGCCAATTTTGAGCGTTGTAATCCTTCTTTTTGTCTTACAGATACTCTGTCGGAGAAATGCCCAAGAAAGGCGGAAAGAGAATGACGACTGAACAGATGCTTCGGGTCCTCATGAAGGAGATGACCGAGCTGAAGAAGCGGGTGGCGGAGAGAGAGGGGGAAGGGGGGCCGGAACGTCCTTCGGCTGGAGCAGCCCCAGGAGGGAGAGCCAAGAGGCCAAGGAGGGGACCAGCTGGGGGAGACGTCCCGGGTCCCTGTACCCCGCTTGAAGCGCCAACCCCAGTACCCGTGGAGGGGAATCCGATTCCCGTGGTGGTCACCCCGGTGTCCAATGAGGATATGCCGCCCGAGCTGGCAGCACAACTTGCAGCGTGGTTGGGCGAAGGTAGTGAGGGCGCCACGGCTGTCGACGCGCAGGCGCTGATGAAGCAACTGCGTGAGAAACGGGAGGCAGCCAAGGTGTCCGCGCCGGCTGCAGTAGTTGACAAGCCACAAGGGACGATTACGACCGCAGAGGCAGCGTCCGGTGCAGGTAAGCGGCCATTGCCGATTGCGAGGGATGAGTCAGCACCCTCTCGTAGAGAAAGGTTGGGTCAACATGTGCCTTTGGCAATTAAAGAGAAGATTTGGGCGGGGGAATATGTGAACATCTTCTCGTTGCTTGTTGATCATTATGAGGTGGAGCATGTTAAGGGCCAGAAAGACCTCATGCATCCGAGTGTTTGGCGCGCAAAAATGGCCGCCTTTAAAGTGAATGAGAATATTGGCAATTGGGGCAAAGCATGGGGGATTTTTACGTCGATCTTAGGGGAACGTAGGCCCGAGTTACTTTCCGAGTTGCCGACCTATCAGTCGCGAATCATGGGGTACTCGACATCACACCAGGGTAACCATTGGTTCTGCTACGATAATCTTTTTAGAAAGGCTAAAGAGCATAATAAAAACTTAACCTGGGATTGTTACGATTCTTTGACATGGGATAAAATGAAGGAGACAGGTATGTTGAAAATGCCATTGGTAGGGGGTAATGTTGGCGAATCCTCCCGCCAATATGCGGGGACGCCCTTTCGATCAGGTACGGGTACCGACGATCACTCGAGACCTGCCAGCAATGCAGGGAAAAGGGGGTTCTGCTGGAACTTCAACAGAGGTAAATGTACTAGGCCCCAGGGATCGTGTAAATTTAGACATGAATGTAGTGGGTGCGGGTCGTCCCATCCTGAGTCCACGTGCAGAGCCAAAACGGGTGATAACGGGGGTAGAGGAGGCGCCAAACAGGTCTAACATAGTCCGAGGGGCGCCTTTACCTACCCCGATTGATACCTTGGCGATGATTCCCTGGCTCAGTGAATACCCGGATCGTACTTCTGCTGGGGTGCTGCGGAACGGGTTTTCGTATGGTTTCCGCATCCCAGTAGGGGACTTTCAGGGTGTGGAGAAGTGTAAAAATCAACTTTCGGTCCTACAGCATACGACCGTGGTACAGGAGAAGATCCGGAAAGAGGTTACTCGAGGTCGGGTTGCCGGCCCGTTTAGTGTACCCCCGGTGCAGAGTTTTGTTTGTTCTCCTTTAGGGGTGGTCCCCAAGAAGGACCCGGGTGAGTTCCGACTGATTCATAATTTATCAGCTCCACGTGGTCTTTCTGTAAACGATGCAATAGACCCAGAAGTGTGTTCGGTGCGGTACGCATCTTTCGATGAGGCCGTAGCCATTTTGAATCGCCTGGGGCCCGGGGCGCTGATGGCGAAGTCGGATATCGAGTCAGCGTTCCGGTTGCTCCCGGTACACCCAGACGATCAGCGTCTCCTAGGTTTCACGTTTCAGGGTCATCATTACATGGATAGGTGTATGCCGATGGGGTGCTCTATATCTTGTGCCTATTTCGAGAAATTCAGTAGTTTTCTACAATGGGTCTTCACAAAGAGGACGGGTTTCCAACATGTAATGCATTACCTTGATGACTTTCTGTTCCTTGGGGCAGCCGGGGATCTCGAATGTGGCCAGGCCTTGGCCGAATTTTGTGTATTAATGAAGCAGTTTGGTGTGCCATTGGCACCGGGTAAGACGGTGGGTCCTGCGACTTGCCTCGAGTTTCTGGGGATCGAGTTAGACTCCAGTGAGGGTTGTTTTCGTTTACCAGCTGACAAAGTGGGGAAGTTCAGGGCAGCCCTGCAAATGTGTGTAAATGGATCTAAAGTTACGCTGCATCAGTTACAGCAGTTGGTGGGACAGTTGAACTTTGCCCTGAGGGTTATACCGATGGCCCGCCCCTTTTCCCGTTCAATTGCCCAAGCTATGGTCGGCCTAAAAGAGGGTCATCATCGCACGAGACTATCGGCGGAGGTCCGCCAGGACATGCGCATTTGGTTAGCATTCCTGGCGGATTTTAATGGTCGAGTCGTCTGGAACAAACCGGCCGTGTCCTCTGAAGAGCTGGGGCTATGGACAGATTCGGCAGGTAGCATAGGTTTTGGTGCCATCTTCGGCACAAAATGGTCGGCACAGAGATGGCCGGCATGGTGGCATGACAATGGACTGACAAGTAATATTGCTTTCTTGGAACTTTTCCCCATTTTGGTGGCCCTAAGAACCTGGCCCGAAGGGTTCAAAGATCACTCTGTGGTATTTTGGTCTGACAATATGACCGTGGTCGAGTGCATCAATAGCCAGGCAGCACGATGTAAACTGATTTTAAGACTGCTCAAAGAAATTGTTTTACTGTGTATGCAACTGAATGTGCTATTCAGAGCTAAACATGTCCCGGGGGTACTGAATCAGGCAGCTGATGCACTGTCTCGTTTTCATATGCAGGCTTTCTCGGGTTTCCTTCCCACAGCGGACCCAGAGCCGGCACCCTTTCCCGAAGCTCTCTGGTCTCTCGGTGCCCCGAACTTCGTCACCTCGTGGGAGAGAGCCTAGCACCAAGGACAAGGAAGGCATATGAAGGGGCGTTTCGGTCCTATTTAGCCTTTTTAGGGACTGATGGAGAGGGGCTTTGGGGCCACGAGGAATGGGTAGTGAATTTTCTGATGTCCTTACGTAGGGCTGGGAAATCGGTGGCTACGGCCCAGAGGCATCGTGCTGCCATTTCCTTTGTTGCCAGGGCTCATGGTATCCAGGACCCGACAGCATCTTTCGTTGTACAGAAAGCGCTGCGTGGGTGGCAACGCCTTGAGGGTCGCAGAGTAGATGAGAGGCGCCCGATAGGTTTGGATAGGTTGGCCCAGTTGTTGGCCACACTCCCTGCCACATGTTCATCTCAGTTTGAGACGGTGTTGTTCCGAGCCGCTTTTACGCTGGCATTTCATGGAGCGATGCGGGTAAGCGAACTGGTGGCGAGGAACAAACGGGATGTGACAGGGGGTTTGTGCCGGGAACACGTTCAGGTCAGAGGAGAGACAATGACTGTCTCCTTTGTCAGGTCCAAGACCGATCAAGATGGGATGGGTGACTGCATAATCATACCCAGGATTCCCGGGTCCTCCATGTGTCCAGTAAAGTGTTTAGAAAACTACCTAGCACGAAGGGTGGCATCATGGGGGGGGACCTTGTTGAGACACGCGGACGCCACCCCACTGACGAGATTTCAGTTTCAGCGGGTGCTTGCGATGTCAATTGCCGCTGCGGGCTTGAACCCGGGCGAGTTTGGGACCCACTCCTTTCGGATAGGGGCTGCTACGGAAGCTACAGCCAGGGGTCTTAATGTTGAACAAGTGAAACGAGTGGGGCGTTGGTCCTCCAAGTGTTATAAGAGGTATGTGCGGTTGCACATGTTGTGAAGCTGTAATGATGTACTCACGCTTCTTGTCTTTGTTTGGTTTTCAGTTGCGCAAGCCTACGAGGCGGGGCGGACTATGCAGTCGACCCAACACCGGGCCAGCGGTCAGACATCACCGGCTGTGAAGAAGGAGGTGTGGGTCGTGGGCCACTCATACGTGAGGCGTGCCGCGGACGTATTCAAAGCAGGTGACATGATTCACGTAGCTGGGGAATACGGGTACAGGGTGTCCTTCTACGGAAGAGGCGGGCTCTGTATTGACCAGTTTCAAGCATTTTTCGAGGGTTTGTTAGGGCGGACGAGGTCCCCGCCGTCTATAATCATAGTGCATCTAGGGGGCAACGATTTGGTCACCACCGTAAGACGACTTCTCCTGGAGGCAATGCTTTCCACTGTAAGTTGGTTGGCGAGGAGAGTTCCGGGGTGCACAATTGCGTGGTCCCATATGATCCCACGAAAGGTGTGGCGAGGGGCTATTTCTGTTCCTGCTTTGAATCACTCTGTGAGGAAGCTTAATAACAAAGTGAGTAGGTTGTTCCGTTCCAGGACATTGCATTCTATTTCGCATGGCTGTATTAATGATGACAGTATGTATTTGGGGGATGGTGTGCATTTGTCTCGGGTGGGGAATGAGTTACTCATAGGAGACTTCTTAGCATGGTTAAAAACGTTAAAACATGACCTTTAGGTAGGAGCTTTGTGGGGGGTCCGGATAGCCGGTCAACTATCCGGCCTGTGGCGGTAAGGTCATGATCGGTGAGCACTAATTGGAAGATCCCTATGAGTGGGCGTCACCCAACACGGATGGGAGCGCTCGGGAGAGGTGGCCATTGGCCCCTCAACGGGGAGGCGGTCCCTTCTAAGGATGGGTCGCCGAAAGAAAAGGAAAGGCGGTCAAGGCCCCTTCCTGTGTAGGAGGGGTTACAGCCCCCTCCTGGGGAATTTCCCGGGGCCAGTGACGTCTGCGACGGCAGATGTGGTAAGTTGTGCGGGGTTTGGGGGGGGGTCTACGCTACCTTCTAGATACCTCACACGAGTCCTCGAACGACCTTTAAGTGGCGTCGAGTTTTATTGGTGCCCCCGTCAAGTCAAAGGGAAATTGGTAGTTGCACTTGAGGTACGCCTCAGTGCTGTCGCCCCTCACAAGTGGGGGGGGTATTTCTGGTTAGGGATCTTGACACCGGTTACGACCTTGCGGTTGGCCCTTAAACGTTAGGATGTACAATTTCATAATTTCAAGTAAATGTGTGTAGGATGTTAGTTCGGCTAGGAGAACCTCTGTATTAGAGAATCTGTTAAGGTTAGCCAAACATCGCAATGTGGTAATGAAATTGTACATAATATAAAATGTTGATTTAATGTTTTAATTTTGTTTTAATAAATACGGCCGGGAGGGTTACTCCCTCCCTCTTCCAAAAAACTTCAAGAACTGTTTCCGGTTTCCCTCCTTTGGGGATTGTGTTGAGAGGGGGTGGCGGGTATCTCAGCCATATGGAAAGGGGCGACCACTCGGTCCCCCCGCACGTATGGCAGAGTACCACGATCCCCCCGGGAAGCCATCTTGGGCGGGAGGCGTGTCTCGGCTGGTATGCCCGAAGCGGCGTAGCCGGGGCGCGCTTTTTCCCGCCCTAGAGTGGGCTGGCCTAGACACTGACGCGGCTGGCCACGCCCTCGGGGCAGGCAGGGGCGGGTTTACGCCCGCCCTGAAGATGGATAAAAGGGGACGCAAGACCGGAAGGCATCCTCTTGTTCCTGTGCTCTGAAGCTGCACCTCCTCGCTGCACGTGAGCTCGAGACGGAACGAAGAGCCAATTTTGACCCACCCACCAGCCCCTGATGACAGCAAGTGGTTTTGAATAAAGTTGATGGATAACTCTGATTTTCGTTTACAGGTTGTGGTATTATCGTGATGATTTTGAGTATGTAATAAAGAATGTCGATTGGTGTTACGTTTTGCAAATAAAGAAATTCTGCTTTAGTGTTCATTGGTAAGCATGCTTTTAATGAAAGTATAGTTGCTACTGTATTTTTAGTTTAGTCATTTAGTTAGCATTGTCGTATTTATTTTGGTCGGGCGGTAAGGTCATGATCGGTGAGCACTAATTGGAAGATCCCTATGAGTGGGCGTCACCCAACACGGATGGGAGCGCTCGGGAGAGGTGGCCATTGGCCCCTCAACGGGGAGGCGGTCCCTTCTAAGGATGGGTCGCCGAAAGAAAAGGAAAGGCGGTCAAGGCCCCTTCCTGTGTAGGAGGGGTTACAGCCCCCTCCTGGGGAATTTCCCGGGGCCAGTGACGTCTGCGACGGCAGATGTGGTAAGTTGTGCGGGGTTTGGGGGGGGGTCTACGCTACCTTCTAGATACCTCACACGAGTCCTCGAACGACCTTTAAGTGGCGTCGAGTTTTATTGGTGCCCCCGTCAAGTCAAAGGGAAATTGGTAGTTGCACTTGAGGTACGCCTCAGTGCTGTCGCCCCTCACAAGTGGGGGGGGTATTTCTGGTTAGGGATCTTGACACCGGTTACGACCTTGCCGTTGGCCCTTAAACGTTAGGATGTACAATTTCATAATTTCAAGTAAATGTGTGTAGGATGTTAGTTCGGCTAGGAGAACCTCTGTATTAGAGAATCTGTTAAGGTTAGCCAAACATCGCAATGTGGTAATGAAATTGTACATAATATAAAATGTTGATTTAATGTTTTAATTTTGTTTTAATAAATACGGCCGGGAGGGTTACTCCCTCCCTCTTCCAAAAAACTTCAAGAACTGTTTCCGGTTTCCCTCCTTTGGGGATTGTGTTGAGAGGGGGTGGCGGGTATCTCAGCCATAAAGTGCATGGGGTAAAAATAGGAAACAACAGTCAAGTACAATGGGAAAAAAACTCACACAAAATAGTCCCTAGAATGAACAGATACACAGAGCTAATTCAGTGCCCCACCTAGAATTCACCAAAAAACATTATGCTTTTTCACTGAGTGATTTCGACACTTCATGAAATATATTAACAATGGCGATTTTGTTGCATTATATCACTGCTCTCTATGGTCAACATGACAACATGTTAGCAAGAGTCATCAGGCGCACGAGGATATTTCAATGCAGAAAAAAGTGAGCATTGACAATGAGCATTTACATAAATGTCCGAAAAAATACTGTGAGCTTAAACTACTGTACAATTTATTTGTAACACCATTTGGGGAACCCTGGGTAATTTAGGTAGAGAACGCCTCCTTTGTATAAACCGAATTTACTACACCACATGCACTGTCAATGTGCCCACCTCAAATGCCCAATCGAATGTTGACTAGCAGGTGTTCTGCAAAGAGTACTGTGAGTAAAGTCTAATGTAAAGAGTCTTGCATAAGGATACAACCCTGCCTCTGATGGAAATGTGGATGCAGGCAAAGATTTCTGACAGTCAGAGACTGACATTTGCCACCTTCTTCAGTTTTTCAGGATGTGTCACAACAGCACAAATAACTGAGCAGAAATGTGCCCTAGACTTTGCTATTCTCTCTACCCATCATTTGAAAAAGAACAGATGATTGAAAGATTGTCATAAACACTGTCAGTATTAAGGGAGGGCGGACACAAATTAAGAAATATGATGTGTGGAATCTTTTGAGTATTCTATGGGTACGAGTGAATTAGATACATTATGACAGCTAGCCGATTGCAGATCGGTTCAGAAAATGCGAATATATTTAAAATATTCACCAAGTCGTTCAAGGTGTGGGAGATTGCGTTTGCGAAAGATAAACAACACAATGGTGACTTATTAATTGAACGCCTAACTGTAAGGTCGTTTTGTGCCTACTTTTACATAATATGTATTTTTATCTCGAAATGTTCTCAATGCTATCATTAGAATATATATATCACTATTTTCAAGATTTTAACTCCAGTCTATAAACTCTAATAAATCAACATGGGATGCTATTAATACTCGGACTGCTCTTAGTTTTACTTTCAGAATCTAACACATCTAAATAAAGAAGAAACCAACCAGACACATTCACAACATTCTCCGTATCACTCATAAAAGGAAATCAAACTTTCCTTGGTACAAAGGGCGAAAAGTGAGACACTGGGGGATCCCAATGTCTAAATGGTAACGCGCTGCACACTTTCACGTGAACCTATCACGATACTTGGTACAAAGGGGGCATATATTTTCAAAATCACATTCTTCAACAACACACAGTGAAGATCTATACATTTGCTTGACTAGGCCCACCATGGAAAGCTAAGAATGTAGTCAAGCGTACCGAAAAAAGGCAAAAAGTAATGAACATCCACTTCACATCACCCCTTTTAGATCCAACAAATACCATTTTTATACTGCACAAAACAACACCTGTGTGTCCAAACTTCCAAACGCTAAAAATGCACAACATCAACATACCCTGCCCCTGTCAGAATCACTGTACTTGCAAACCGGGGTAATTCTGATCACTGTGGAAGATATTTGGATTCTGCTTCCTCACCTTTGCTACCACAACTCACTTGGACCTCATGGGAAGTAACGAAAGTGAGCATCTGGTTGACTACCTTTGATTTTTTGAATTAAGGCAGATAGTTACTGAACCTACTCACAAGGCCAGTCATACCCTCGATGGAATCTCTACCAATAACCCAGAAATTAGCTTTGATAAAGTCCTACCCAGGGCATGAATGGATCATAGTGCAGGTTCCTTTAAGATAGCTGTCCCTGTGAATAAATCCCACTCTGTAATTTTGGAGAATTCCACTAAAATCCGTCTCTGGCAGAATATTAATAAACTGGAGCAAGAGTCTGCTCTAAAATGCCATAGCCCACTATTAGACACCAAAATTAAAACTACCGCCTCCAACTTTTCAAATAGTTACTCAGCTATCTCCAGAATAAAAAAGAAAAAGCTACATGAACAATCGATCAGCGACATGGTATTCTCCCGACCTAAAAAAATAAATAAAAGAAAATGTAGGGCACAAGAGCAGAGATGGAGGAAAATCGATAGAACAGAAGAGAACAACATGTGAAAATGAGATATTGACGAGGATAAAGCTGTGATTCTCTGCTAATCAAAATGTAAATCACATGGTTGATCTCGCTTGCTCTTTTTTGCAGGGCTGCACGTTAATCCACATGATGAACTGAATGGTCAGGGCAGTGTTCCCCCTTTAACTGAAGAAAGAGTGATACAACTGTTGGAAACTTCTAAATCTGGTTCCCCTATGGATCCATACCCGCCATATGTATTGCAAATGGGTCCCAGTTCAATAGCCGTTCATCTTGCTTCATTTCCTTATTTGGGCATTTTGTTTGGGGGAAAAGGGTCATGGGTGGTTCAGCGAATAAAAAAAAAAACACCTTGTCTAGAGCAGCAGGAGTGACTATGGACTTTGCAAGGAGATTGGGAAGCAAACCATTACGTCCACTATTGAAGGTCTATAACAAGAAATGCATACCAATGGCCACGTATGGAAGCAAAGTATGGGCTATAAGGAGACCGTCGATTTACAGGTGGCTGAAAATAAATATCTGCAGAAATGTTTAGCTGTACCCCCTAGCACGTCTTCTTTCATGGTGCATGAAGAACTAGGGCAGGGATGCATTTCTGACCATGCAGCAGTGGCCCCCTTAATCCGGTGGTTAAAAATATGGTCTAGCCACATGCCTACCCGGAACCAATTAGTTTTTGAAAATTATATGAGGCTTGATAGGGCTGCTGATGTTCCTTGGCTGGGTTACCTTTCTCTTCAGCTAGCGAATATTGGGCGCCCTGAGCTCTTTATACACCCCAGCCAGATGTATCCCGGAGAACTGAAAGATATTAAAAGGCAATTTCTAGCCAGGAGGATGGTGGAAAGAGAAACAGTAAACTCAATAAACAGTAAACCCAATAAACTGACGACAAGACAATACTTAATATTGTCAGTCAGTCAAAAAATTACTTTATTTGGTTTGTCACAACCATAAAGCATACATATACAAAAATTCAATTTAAAATAGCAGCAGGTTAAAAATTCATTTAGTTAAAATATATTTTCTCATTCTTTAGTCGAACACTTTATCTCAGACCGTATCTGTGGTCTGTTTCTAATTTTTGAAGCTGAGTCTCTACAAAGTTCATTAATTTTACCCCGCGGCATATTAGGATGTTTGAACCTGCTCCCATCCAGCTGGTCACAGCTTGCCTGCAGGTATGAATGTGTAACATATTAAAAATTGGTTTCAGTAAAGTTTTCCTCTTTTCTTTGGAGGACTCACATGTGCACAAGAGGTGGCACAAGGTCTCGCTGTGGTAATCACATAGTCTACATCTTGGTCCCTGGTGTGTGTCCTTCCATGACGGGATCAAGTCTTTTGAGAAATGGTCACCCATTCTGAGGGCCATAAATTTTGTTTTTAGAGATAGCCGGAAGTGCGCCATGGGGTAGGGTTGAGGTTTTAGTCGTTTGTACGAGTTTAAAATGGTCCATGCATGTCGCCGTTTGGCCAATGTCTTTTTATCTTCTACCAAAGATAGGGCTTTTGCATTTAGCTTGCAAATCTTTTTGAAGGATGATTCTTCTGGTGGATTCTTCCAGATCTCCTCTATTTTGAGGGTTTCTAGTGATACTCGCAGATCATCTCCCCATGAGTTGGATTCCTGTCGGTCATATTGTTTCTTAATTTCTTGCCAACATAAGTTATTTAAAGATCCTGTTTCCGCCGATCTCAATTTCCAGCACCATTTCACTAGGGCTGCTTTCCTTTGATATATTTGATTTTGCAAACCAAATTCCAGCCTTATTTGGGCCGGGGCTGATCCTTTGTATAGGTGAAACACGAATTTGTATATTTTTGTCTGGAGGGTGTTTAGGATGGCTGCTTCTTTCCCATGCCATATTTCCAGTCCATATGAGAGGGAAGGAAAGACTTGGGCTGCCATTACTTTTAGCAGGTGGTCGTATGATGGGCATTGCAATTTCTTTTGGAGGACTTTATACGCAAAGATCAGTGATTGTGCTTTTGCAGCGATAATTCTTTTTTGGTCTGTAAGGGACATGTTTTTACTTATTGTGACCCCCAGATATTTGTAAGCAGTTGTTTCCTCGATGTGTTTGCCTTTTGTGTACCACTTGAAAGATCTTCTGCTAGTGCCCGCCAATCTCACCACTTTTGTTTTTTTGATGTTTAATTCCAGGCCTTCTCTCTTAAAGTAATCTGTTAATTCGGATATTGTTCTTTGTAGGCCTATCGGTGTTTGGCTTAAGACTACAATATCGTCCGCATATTGGAGGAACTGGATGCTTTCATTAGCCAATTTTGGCGGGTGTCCATTCACGTTCTTGAGTTGGTCTTTCAAATCAGCCAGATATATATTGAAAAGGCTTGGGGAGAGCACGCATCCCTGTTTGAGGCTGTTAGTTATTTTTAATTCTGCGGATATTTTTCTTCCGTCTCCCAACTTTACTTTTGCCCATGTTCCGCTATATAGTGCCATTATTGTTTCAATTAATGCCGGCGGAAGACCCCAAAGATCCAGTTTTTTCCATAGGCGTTTTCTGGGAACTCGGTATAATATATTAATACCTTCACCTATTTCACTTGCTATATCGCACACTAAATGTATGATTAGGTTACATACTAAACTGTGGTTCATTTGTATGACACAATGAGTGCTTGAAGTTGAATAACTTATTAAAGGATATTCCTAATTCTTTGAAAATATGTATGACTACACATGAGAGAATCGAAGAGCTTCTGTTAAACCTATAGAGCCTAACTCTGGATGTCTCACTATCGCGGATAAGTATATATAGTAGACCATGGAGAAAACAAACTAGATTCTGAATTTTCTCCTATGGTCATATAAATCAAAATAATGGATCGGTGTGAATAACCCCCAATAAAAAAAGTTTTGAAGATTTGTGTTTTAAATTAGTGGTCAAGACCTTTTTGGTCTTGTAAAAATATCAGCAGTGATGCAAAACGAATATGACCTAAAATAAGTAGAACATGCAGATAATAAAACGCATCTATAAAATTAGCCTACGTAAATAAACCAATTGGTGGTAATAAAAAATAACACTAAACAATAATTTTTATTGACGCTACCAATATACGGCATAGAACGAATAAATCAATTAATATATGCTAATAGACTGAAATTCAGCCTAATGAGAACAGTATAAGATGGCGATTATTTCGCCACAGGACTAAACACCCGGAACTTAGGACATAGATAGACCCACATGACCCCTCTGAACCAATCGATGGGGATCAGTGAAACGAGGGTCACGCGACCTCCAACAACCTATCAGGTACGCCCTTTTGAAACACGGAAGTGTTTCTAATAAATACGCGGCGTTTGGAAGGAGCAACAATCGAGCATACGCGCTGATTGTGAACGGGGGCACTGACGGACAATAACGATAGGGGCCAACGGTAAAAGGAATGGGCACCCGTTACAAGGGGAGAGCCTATTTAAGCTCATAGGAGATAATGCTAGAGACGAACTCGGAACCGGGGATAAATGGGCACCCGGTACGAGGGGAGAGACTATTAAAACAGACAAGAAATAATGTTAAAGACGAACTCGGAATCAGGGGGAAATCTCAATGTTGGCGCTCTCTCACAAGATGCAGGGATAATGGCTAATACTACCCATAATCATGAAAACGGATCTAATAAGGGAATGTATTGATAATTGGTTAAATATAAATAACAAGAGCCCAGACTACTTAGGTTATAGATAAGATGAGGACTCTTCCAGGGAAAATTTTGAAACCACTTAATACAAACTTAAAGACTTAGATAATAATATGGAGATAAATATAAAAATTCTATACCACTGGGAATTAAATATATACTAATAAGAACACCAATGTTCTTTTCAGCTAACCTAAACAAAGCGTGAAGTGGAGTCCTATGGACAAGATAAAGTGGACACTGTAACAGAAGACCCCCGTAGAACCCCTATGCGGGTTGGAATTATCACTGCATACTAAGTGAGTTAACAATCAAAAACGAGTGTAAAATCATATTTACTATATTACTAACCAATACCAGATAATACTTGAATTATAAAAATAAAAATGTGACTTTACTCCTACAGCTATAAGAGAACAGATCTGGAAATAGGTATTTATGCATGAAATATCAGTCACAAATAACTGCATAGTGTTTATACTGAAAACAACTATGAGCACGAGATACGTCACCATACCTCCGAAAAATGCCTGACACATGGTGTTGGTTGAGGGTGTTTCATACTACACAATTAGATGCATGATGGTCACAACAATTTTGACAAAACCCACACCTTAATAAGTTTATTCAAGTACCTGATCTCTCCATCCTATACAGGATCATAGACCTCTATAAGGATATAGAGGTACATTATGTGTTATACAATAACAGAAATGTATTCAAGTAAAATGTGATTTCAAACCGAAAAGATGTGGGAATATACCTTATAATATGACAACTTATCAGGATGTGGATTGCATTTTCTCACTGAGGAGAAATGTTGGATAATGTGCTTTGTAACTTATCAATTGGACACTTGAGTGGAATCTTGCATGAAAGGGGCCACAAGGACTGTGTAATGTAGGGCTAACATTATAATTTATGGCCAAGAAGTTTACATGAAAATGACAACATATCTTTTGTTTTGTTTATTTTGACCTTTTACAGCCTTGAAAAAGTCGTTGGGTTACACTCCCAGTCACAACGAAACACGTGTCGGCTGTGTGGAGAACTTCCAGCATTCAAGAATAAATATAATGCGTGTATTAACCAAGAACTACGTACTGTGATTGTGTCAAAAGGGTGGCAACGCCTATACATAACTGTATTCTGATATACGTGTGCTAAGGAGTTTTTTCTGTAGTAGAGACAGTATACAAGATGAATAAAGCTTTGCCTCCACGTCGATTAAAGCTATTAATCTATAATTCCCGGGTTCCATTCTGCATCCACTTTTGTGTATTGGGTGGAAGATGTTTCCTTGCCAGGACAGTGGAGTCTTTTTTTCTTTATGAATGTAATTAAATAGTGATGTCAAGTATTTTGCCCAGAAGTCGGTGTCATATTTGAATAAGGCATTTGGCATTCCATTTGGGCCAGCTGCTCCTTCCGCTTTCATTTTCCTTATTAGGGAGGTTACATGTTTTATAGTTGTCAAAGGCGCTTGTTCCTCTTGGGCAGTGCCTTCCTGCTGGTCGTTTTTCCTTTGTCCCAGAATTGTTTCTTTTTGTTCTTGACCCATTTTTGGGTTTTTAGATGTTTCTTTGTTAATTGGGTAACTCTGGATGTTGTATAGATTGTCGATATAGGCGGCCCATGTTGTTTCACTTATTCCTATATTGGGTTGACCGCCAGCTCCTTTCGATAATTTATTTATTATGTTCCAAAATTCTCCACTATTTGGTTACTTAATATTGAGTCCTGGGACCCTAGAACAACCTTTTTGATCTTACATTGATAATTTACACCATCGCTTTCTTTTCACCAGGTTTAGGTTTAACTGTAGTCACTCGTATCTGACGGTCCCCAAGGTATTTTCTAAGCCAGGGTCCTTAAAGCCCTGACCTAGTGACGACTTCTCGGACTAAGATCTTTTACATTTCATGTTTTTCTGTAGATTTTATAATGATCTCCGGATAAAATATATCTTATCACTTTTAAAAATTGTAATTTTGCACAAGTTATGCCAGCTTTGATATATCTGCAAATGTTATCCTCACCTTTGATAGGTTTTGGGGTTGCAACATTTTTAACAGGCGCCCTATGGTGAAGGAAAATTTGATCTTGCACTGAACAAGCTTAGAAATGTTATATTTTAGGGGGCATTGTTGTTATTATTGCTAGTACTGAATAGAATGCACTTTAATGAGGTCTATGAAAGTGCAGCAGTCCAGTATATTAGGGATCAGAGACCCATATTTGGCAATTGTATATGAATTAGTGGACCTGACCTTTTATTATGTATTGTATAGTTGTCATCATTTTACTCTTAGTGTGTGTAAATGTGCTTTTGTAGTCATTATTGGCTGAATAAAGTTTATTTGACTTAACTTGGTTCATCTTGTCAAACTCCTAAATGAAGTGCTGAATTAAGTGCACTTTCCAGCAGCTTGGAAAAGGGCATTGGTGTATCCTATTTTTAAAACCCTCCAACCAGCCACCACGAAAAACCCCGTAAATCCACACAAACATCCGAAAAAACTGCCAAAACCGGACTGAAATGTGTATGGGAAGCTAGTGATGACTAGGCGGGCGTAGATCTGTTCACGTGGAGTCCCCGGGGCCACATGAGTACCAGAGGTCCAGCAGAGACATCGGAAGAGCTCGAGGATGTGAGGGCGGAGCTGACCAAGGAGCGAGGTGTAGTCGGCTGTAGACTTGGTGTAAGACCGCGGCTTGGTGGGCCCCATACTGAGGTCCCAAGACCAAAGAATTTACACCTGCAACACCAGAGGGCGCTCCCAGTCTTCAAAGCGCAGTGGGAGCCCCGGAGAAAGTGGAGAGGTGAGGGGTTGGCCGAGGCCTGGGAAAAGTGTGGAGGCCAGAGGGCAGCCTAGAAGAGGGATACAGGGGGAATTTGGGAGAACCCTGATTATATATACTCGCAGGCTGCCGGATTGATGAGAGGAGGGTGAATAAGAGACCACATCAATCATATCTCTTCATTGCTCTCGCCGTTCCCTGATTAGCCGAGAGGTACGGGAGGACCGCCCCCCCTGGACACCTAACAAAACAATTGAATGAGTGGGTGCTTCTGGGCTTTGACTGCAGAATAGACAGCGCAATGCTGAGGGTGCTGTAAGACCCGTGGCTGGTGGCTGATTAGACCAACGGCACAATAGTCACTGAATCTGGTAGGTGGCACTGCGCAGCACAGGGAGCAGGGGAGACTGTGCTCCACACAGCAGCGGCTTTCAGGAGTGAAGTGGTGCACACGGCAGGGGAGTGTGAGGTCCCAATATAGCACCAGTGGTGGCCTAGGCCCTTGTGGGCAGCGAACTGCCCATCAGCCTTCCCTCCCGTGACCCCATTCGCCGAGTTAAAAGAGACCCAAGGAGTGGTATTTATAATCATCACAGCAGTGGAACTGGTCACTGACTTCCGGGGAGGTGGTGAATCTCGGGTAGGGTGTCGTGCGGATCGGGGGTCCCGACACAGGTGTTCGTTTCACCCTTGGTAGGCAGCGGGCTGCCCCCCTCCCCACCATTCAAACAACCGGTAAAGGCACTACAGAATTAATCCTAAGGAACACTGGACAGCCCTCCAAACAAAAATGGACAAGTATGCCCAACCGAGAGTAGAGACCCATGTAGCTCAGAGACTAAGACACTTGTTCCTAGAGGTGAAGAAAGTTTTGAGGGAAACAGAACTGAAGTATGCAATGCTCTTCCCAGCCAGACTGAGAGATGTGACTGACAGCAAGTCTTGGTTCTATGAAAGTCTGGAGGAAGCCTTGTCCTGGTCCTGGTTGGAGGGATGGCGAACAGTCGTCCAGGCAGGAGTCGTGGGCATTCCAGCTCACAGTAATTAACCTCTGGTTACATAAACCCCACAATGAGCCAGCATGCCGAAATGGACCATCATAATATGCTACCCGGCGGATATCTTAGGGCATTATACGGAGAAGGAGCAGTGGATTCCTTCCACCCCCCAACTTCAATTACACTAAAGATTTGGCAAGAGAGAACCATGGTGCTGGGCTGGCATGGCAGACTCACCTTATTGACTCCCTTTTGGGATTTGGAGAGGTTGAGCCTATTGATACGCCAGGCAGGTTTCAGCAGGTAGGACACAATTGGGATCTCGAGAATGGGTGATCTTTGGGAAGGTGGGCATTAAGACCTTCTCGACTCTACAGAAGGAATACCAGATGCCGCAGTCTGAAATTTTCAGATACCTCCAAAGTACACACGCATAGAGGATGACAATACCCAGGACAGTACTCCAGAGGTTTTCCCACTCGATGATAGGCTGCTAAATGATTACTTGACTGTAAAAGAGACATTGTTGCTATACCGTAAACTTACCAGACCCCTTGGGGGCGTGGCTTCGTATTGCAGCGTGATAGCCGCTTACTAGAGTGGCTCCACTGGCCGAGCCTATTAATCCGTTATAAAAATCCGTTCATACTGTTCTGAACCGTGGTCCACCCAGAGAGGAACCCCCAGAGTCTGGGTCGTTAGTGCTAGGATGTGTTTACCTGCCGAGACGGAGCTGCAGGAAGACAGGAGACCCGCAACCGAAATAGGCCTACGAGCGAGACAGCCACGCAGAGCAGGGACCTCGAGTGCGCGCCACCCTGGAGCGCGGACCGAGGAGACTGGGCGCGAGGAGCGGAGATACATCGCATCAGCAAAAAACTTTCTACGGAAGGCTGCTATGCCATTGGTGTGCGCAGAACCGTGAGTCTGCTGGCGGGCCAGGGGTTGTAAGTGACGGAAAGCTGGCGAATGTGGAGGGCACCGTCGGACATTGGGTTAGTGGTTGGTGTGCTGCTTAATAACAGGGGCGACACCCGAAACGTATAGGGCACTGTATGGGACATTGTAATTGCTGCACATGGATCATCTGCTGATGGGAGCTGGAGAGTGCAGATACCTGGCTCGGGGTGTGGATAGGCGGCCGTAGTTGGAGCCGACATTTTGTTTGATACAGCCGGAGACCGAAGGAGCGGTTGGCGCGTACCCGAGCCCGACTCAACTCTGCAGGGGGCTGGAGGTAGATAGAAGTCCTAGTGGCAAGAAATATAGGCGAGGGAGAGGAATGGGCTGCCCTACCTCACACTGATACAGGGACAGAGCCCTGAATAAGGATGTGAGAAGGAGACGCGGCATCACCGCGGCTCGTGTGGTGCAGGTACTGGGCGTAGACCACTACACTGGAGGTGGATAGCCTTGGCCCCTACCATCTGCAGAATCGGCCACAAAGGGAGACCCCTTTCATTAACGCTGTGGCCAGGAGCGCATCTTAGTGGCCAGAAGAGGTCAGAGAATGCTTGGGTTGCGGCCTGAGTACCCACGCAGGCGCAGACACTTAGACTTCAGGTATCTCACTGCCTTCGCTGGTGATAATTGAATTATTAGTCTGCGAGTGGTGGCAGGACAACATTGGGGGCCATAGATGGTGACCAGCGCTGCTCCAAAGTAAGCACAGAAAACGAAGGACCGGTCACTGTGGCGGGGAGGGCCGGTGCTGCTTGCCACTGTAGGAGTACTGTCCGACCGCTCTGGGGTCATTGAGGCAAGTTCTTTCAAGCCACATTCTTAGAAGCCAAGGCGGAGGACACGGTTGCTCAAGTACTTACAAGGTAAAGCTGCTGGTGATCAAGTTCTGAGAACACCTAGTAATACACCCTACGGTTGTTGGACACAAGCACAGGTTGTGCCACGCCTGCAGACCACAGGATAGGAGGCCGAAGTGATCCCTTGGACGCTGATGAAGGGTTGAGAGATAGACGGCCGAGGGCACCTGGATAGGGAGCTGAATGCTGAGGACTGTGTCGACCTTTTGCATGTATCATATTGCAACAGGCGTAGTTAGCTGAAATGAGGAAACCAGATACTCGCCAGCCAAGAAATACCTTCGAGAGGAAAACTAACAAGGCAGCAGAGAGTGCCACTGACCAACCAGAACAAACTGAAGACAGCGCCACGGCCCAAGTGCCTGAAGAGGACATTACATCCATGTTAAAAGAGTTTAAAACAAGTCTCCAAGGCATAGACTCAAAAATTGACTCCATCGCGGAGAGAATGGACAGGATAACGCAGCGAGTAGAAAAACAGGAGGGCTGCTACCTACTAGGAACTAGGAAATGTGCCAATTAGGTGGGTCAATTTTACCATGATTTAGGAAGAGAGTATTGTACCATTGATAGGCAGGGAAAATGTGCACAAAGTCATAAAAGCCGAAATAATCTGATTTAGCAAAGAAGGCAAAAATCTGGGGTGACCCTGCAGAGATGGTCAGGTCCAACAGTCATCAATGATAAATGTCAAGTATGCTAACAAGATATACATGTGTCTATGAAGATGTCTTGGCCTCCAACTGATGTACCTTATGCACAATTTCTGGTCTATGCTTCGAACAGTGTATTCTATGCATATATCCCCATTTATGGAATGCACTCTAAATCAATCAATCAATCAATCAATCAATCAATCAATCAATCAAGCACATTTGTATAGCGTGCTACTCACCCGAAAGGGTCTCAAGGCGCTGGGGGGAGGGGGAGTTGCTACTATTCGAACAGGCCAGGTCTTGAGTTGTTTCCTGAAGGAGAGTGGTCCTGGGTCAGCCGTAGGTGGGTGGGGAGGGAGTTTCATTTCTTGGCCGCCAGGGAGGAGAAGGATCTTCCTCCGGCAGTGGCTTTGCGAATTCGTGGGATGGTGGCGAGGGCCAGGCTGGCGGATCGGAGCTGGCGGGTGGGTGTGTAGAATGTGAGGAGGCTGTTGAGGTATTTGGGGCCCATGTCGTGGAGAGCCTTGTGTGTGTTGGTGAGGAGTCTGAACGTGATTCTCTGGCTGACGGGGAGCCAGTGCAGGTCTTTCAGATGAGCAGAGATGTGGCTGTGACTGGAGATGTCCAGGATGAGTCATGCCGAAGCGTTCTGTATGTGCTGGAGTCTTTTCTGGAGTTTGGCTGTGGTTCCAGCGTAGAGGGTGTTCCCATAGTTCAGTCGGCTGGTGACGAGGGCCTGGGTGACCGTCTACCTGGTTTCGGTGGGGATCCACCGGAAGATATTTCGGAGCATGCGCATGGTGTTGAAACAGGATGACGAGACGGCGTTGACTTGCATGGTCATCGTGAGGGAGGAGTCGAGGATGAAGCCCAGGTTGGTCCGTTGGCTTGGGGGCAGTGCCCAGGGTGGGGGGCACCAGGAGTCATCCCAGGCTGAGGGGGATGGTCCCAGGATGAGGACTTCTGTCTTGTCTGAGTTCAGTTTCAGATGGCTGAGCTTCATCCATTCTGCGACGTCTTTCATTCCTTCCTGGCGGCTGGCTCTGGCGGGGTCGTTGGTGAGGGAGAGGATCAACTGGGTGTCGTCAGCATAGGAGATGATGTTTAGGTTGTGTTGGCAAGCGATGGCTGCGAGGGGGCTCATGTAGACGTTGAAGAGGGTGGGGCTGAGGTAGGATCCTTGCTGGACGCCACAGATGACTTCGGTGGCCGCGAACCGGAACGGGGGGAGGCGGACTCTCTGGGTTCTGCCGGTGAGGTACGAGATGATACACTCCAGGGCCTTTCCTTGGATTCCGATGTTGCTGAGGCACTGTACTAGGGTGCGGTGGCATATGTTATGTTATGTTATGTTATGTTATGTTATATTTGTCTTGTATAGCGCACAGCTACTCAAAGAGTGTCCCGGCGCTTTGATGCAAACCTGTATCACAACATAACAGAAAGAAAAAAAGCAGAAAAAGTGGGAGGAAACCCTGACTAACCAGAAAAACTGATATCTAAGAAGTAAAAAGCAAGGTTTTGAGGCCCTTCCTGAACGCCAGTAAATTTGAAGTACTGCGCAGTGTCACTGGCAAAGTGTTTCAGAGCTGCGGAGCCAACAGTCTGAAAGATCGACCTCCTATGCGTGCCCTTTTTATAAGAGGGACCACGGCAAGAAACAAAGACCCGGACTTCAGGGACCTTGCAGGATGGTAGAAAGCTAGCCTTTTTTGTAGATATTTTGCTCCTGAAGAGCTTTATGAGCCAAGGTCAAGGCCTTGAAAATTATCCGCTTCCGGATGGGGAGCCAATGAAGTGACTGCAGGAGGCCCGAGGTTCAGCACGGCCAGGTAATCCAAAAATGGCCCGTGCTGCCGAGTTCTGGACCAACTGCAAACAAAACAAGTGATGGACCGAATGTGGATCAATGTCACACATTCATCCCAGTCCAAAGATCTGGGCCAAAATCCATAGTTTTTTTGCACTCCACACCACCCTGGGTTAGACAATGGCGATATGCAAATCAGCTCTGACCCTGTGCCCCATGGGAACAGTCCAGTCCGAACTACAAAAGCCATGTCCTTCCCAGAACGGAATCAAGCATCCGAGGACCGGACCGGTTTCGAGGTAACACCTCTCATCAGCCCGGCTAGCTTGACTCCAGTGGTGTGGAGTGCCTGGGACCCACGTCTGGGCATCCCCAGCGCACTTAGGGCGGCAATTGCAAACAAAACAAGTGATGGACCGAATGTGGATCAATGTCACACATTCATCCCAGTCCAAAGATCTGGGCCAAAATCCATAGTTTTTTTGCACTCCACACCACCCTGGGTTAGACAATGGCGATATGCAAATCAGCTCTGACCCTGTGCCCCATGGGAACAGTCCAGTCCGAACTACAAAAGCCATGTCCTTCCCAGAACGGAATCAAGCATCCGAGGACCGGACCGGTTTCGAGGTAACACCTCTCATCAGCCCGGCTAGCTTGACTCCAGTGGTGTGGAGTGCCTGGGACCCAAGTTCTGGACCAACAGCAGTCGTTGCAGCAGATACTCCGGCAGGCCGAGATAGAGAATATTAGAGTAATCCATTCTCGACCCGATTATGTTCCTGTGATCCTCCGATAGTATGGGAAGAAACTTGCGTAGCATCCGGAGCAGACCGAAACAGGTGCCAGTAAGACCGATAATGTGGGTTCGCAATGTCAAGCCATTATCGATCTTAATCCCCAGGTTCTTGGCCAACTGAGAGGAGCCTGCAGGAGGGAACATATTCGCCGCCACCATTTTTGCCAGTCTGGATCCGATCTGCAACCGAAGAAGAGTACCTCCGATTTATCTGAGTTGCACTTGAGGCTGTTGAGTTGGAACCAATTAAAAACAGCCCCCAAGGCAACCCAGGATACTCTCTCCATCAAAATCTGCACCTTTCCCGCACGTAAAGAGGAGCTGGGTGTCATCAGCATAGGAAACGATCTGGGCCCCGAAAGATTCCGCCAGTGCCGCCAGAGGGGTCATAAAGATGTTAAAAAGAGTCTGGCTCAACACTGAGCCCTGAGGGACTCCGACACCCAATGACGGCATCTCGGCGGAACTAGAGGAGGCCCAGACCGTTTGTCGACGGCCAGCCAAGAAAGATCGAAACCAGCTGAACACCGTCCCCCTCAGACCGATCTCATGAAGTCTGGCGAGGAGACCCCCGTGGGGGACGGTGTCAAAGGCCGCCGACAGATCGAGCATCACAAGCATCGCTTTGCCACCTGAATCCAGCACCTCCTTAATAGCCTCCGAAACTTCCAAAAGCGCTGTTTCGGTGCTTAAGTTGGTGCAGAAGCCGGATTGAGTGGAGTGCAGTAGATCATGCGATTCCAGATAATCAGAGAGCACCTTGTGCGCATGCTTCTCGAGGATCTTGGCAAAGGCGGGCAGAAGCGAGATAGGCCTATAATTAGCCAATACCTCCGATTCCAGACCGGGCTTTTTAAGCAGAGGGATGATCATCGCCTGCTTCCAGATTTGGGGGACTACACCCTCGCTAAGAGAGCGGTTCAAAAGGAGGTTCACGATAGGATTGATGACTTCAGCCATTTTAGCCAAAAATTTGGCAGGGCATGCGTCACAAGGTGATCCCGATTTGAGGCAGGCCATCAGGTCCAAGAATGAGGAAGCTGAAAGTGGTGGAAAGTCTGCCAGAATCGGGTATACACTAGCTGTGGAAACAGGGACACCCTCTGAACAGTAGGAAACATCAGGCCCCTTCAAGGGAAAGGAATCCTGAATCAACTTAATCTTGGAGGTGAAGAAGTTGGCAAGGGCACTCACCCATGCCTCCGTGGGGGGTACCTGAATCGAAGAAGCACGAGGGGCCATACATTCCCTTACAATGGCAAATACCTCCTTGTATGAATTGGAGGCCGTCTCAATTTTTCTTGAAAAGTAGCCTCTCTTCTCAGAGAGAATGTCGCAATGGTATGCTTTGACAGAGGCTCTGTAGGCGAGTTTTTCCGCCGGATCGTATTGCGCACGCCACGCTCTTTCTGCCACCTTGCACTGCTGTCGTGAAGCCGCCAGTGCTTCGGTAAACCAGGGGGCGGACGCCCATTTTGCAATATTGCGAGGAGGCCTCACCGGGGCAAGATCATCCAGCCTCTCCGAGAGCCACAATTGCAACAGCTCTGAATCCCTTTCTAAACCCTGTTAGGATACAAGGATGAGCCAGACATGCCTGTGCCAGCAGTTCTGGAGTCACCCGATGGAATGCCCTAGATCCTTGGAAAAACTGCCAGGGAGGAACACTAGATGTTTTTCTTGCCTCCGACACATAGTACTTGACCAGCCTGTGATCCGACCATAGCACCTGAATAGGTGCTAACATCTTTATAGAGGTCGTCGAGAAGACCAGATCCAGGATATGGCCCTTTTCATGCGTCGGTCCGCAGTAATAAGGCGAAAGGCCGAGAGGAGCCGTCACATCCATCATTTTAATCGTGTCTACACCCGTTACGTCATCCATATGGATATTGAAGTGGCCTGCCAATATGCACTGCTCAGATCTGAGTGCCAGTGTCGAGATTATCGACTGGAGCTCTTCAAAGAAGGTGCCTGTTGGCCCCGGGGGCCTGTAGACAATAAGTCCTTTGAAAGATTGGTGCGGCGATAATACAATGGAGAAAGCGAGGGATTCGCAACCCATAATAGCCTCCGTAGGAACAGTGGTACAGGTGGCTTGTTTGTTCACCACAAGTGCCACACCCCCCCCCCTCGCCCTTTCAGTCTATCTTGCCTAAGGATATTGTAATCAGGGGGGATAGCTGCGGCAATATCGGGGTTAGAGAACTCTCCAAGCCACGTCTCAGTCAGCATCAGGCACAGAGGTTTTTCTGTTACCAGAAGATCATAAATATCCAGAGCATGCCGACTGAGAGATCTGGTATTTAAAAGCAGACAGAGATGCTTGACACTATCTGCCTCCCTATCTAACACAGGAACCTGATTTTTCTGAGGCAGCCATCCACAGTCAGGGCACCGGCTCTTACCCTTGTGGCGGGCCGGAAATACCTTACGGCAAGAACTCCTCATCTTTTGTAAAGACCGGAGCTCCTGCACCGAATATTGTAGCATGATGGTAAGATAAAATATGAGGTCCGCCAGAGACCAGTCCAGCCCGTCTCCCTTGACGCCTCTGGGACGCTGACGGGCGCAGACGGGCTGGATTCTGGCGTGACTCCGGCGTCACTATGGCGAAACCGCTGCGCGAGAACGCTGCGCGTAAGAGAGGACGCTTTATATGCAGGCCAGCATGTCCTTGCGACAGCTGGTCTGCTAGCAGAACTGGCGCCGCCAGGCATCCAGAAAACGACCCCCAATATGGCGCCCAAACCTGCAAGAGACCGGGGAAACCAGGGACCCGCCAAGCACGGTGGATATCCGATTATAGTGCAAGTGAGGGAGAGGCGCTCTGCCTAAAAACAATGTACAAGCAACAGAAATTAAATAAAATAGCAAAACGGGATAATTTTAAAAACCGCTGACGCGTTATTCCTGTATGCGCTTACGGCATACGGTGTCGAAGGCTGCTGAGAGGTCCAGGAGGATAAGGGCAGCTGTTTCCCCGTTGTCGAGCAGGGACCTGATGTCGTCGGTAGCTGCAATGAGGGCGGTCTCGGTGCTGTGGTTTGCTCGGAAGTCTGACTGCGAGGGGTCGAGGGATCCGTTTGTCTTGAGGAAGGCTTAGAGTTGTTCGTTGACGGTCTTCTCGATGACTTTGGCAGGAAAAGGGAGGAGCAAGATGGGGCGGAAGTTCTTGAGGTCCGTGGGGTCCGCTGTGGATTTCTTCAGGAGGGCGCTGAGCTCGGCATGTTTCCAGCTCTCGGGAAGGTGGCGGATGCGAAGGAGCTGTTAATGATGTCCCGGAGTTGGGGTGCAATGATGGAGTCGGCTTTGTTAAAGATGTGGTGTGGACAGGGGTCGGTTGGGGAGCCGGAGTGGATGGTGTTCATCGTGCGGGTGGTGTCTTCGGTGGTGACCGAGGTCCAGGTGCAGAGGGTGGTGGTTGGGGGCGCTGGTTCAGTGGTTTGGTGCGTGGTCTGTGCGCCGAAGCTGTTGTGTATGTCAACAATCTTGTGGTGAAGGGACGAAGCGAGTGAGTCGCAGAGGTCTTGCGAGGGAGTGATGTCAGCGCTGGGGTTGGAGAGCTCTTTAACAATGCTGAAGAGTTCCTTGCTGTTGTGGGTGTTGTTGTCCAGTCGTTCTTTGAATGTTGTCCTTTTGGTGGTGCGGATCAGCTGGTGGTGATTTCGGGTGGCTTACTTGAGGGCTGTCATGTTTTCTGTTGTCTGGTCATAGCGCCAGGCTTTCTTGAGGGTGCAGCAGGTTTTCTTGGAGTTTTTTAGGTCGCTGGTGAACCATGAGACTTTCTTGCTGCCGGGTTTGCTGGGAGGGTTCTTCAGTGGTGCGAGGTCATCGGCGCAGTTGGTGAGCCATTTTGTGAGGTTGCAGACTGCTTTGTTGGGGTCCGTCGTGTTGGTGGGAGGGTTCTGGCTGAGGGAGGTGGTGAGCTGGTCGGCGGGGATCTTGCTCCAGCTTCTGCTGGGAATTTGTTGCGGGTGGTGGTAGGTCGTGGTTCTCCTGAAGTTGAAGTGAACACAGGTGTGATCTGTCCAGTGTGGTCCGGTGGAGTGGCTGAAGGAGACGTGCTTGCTGGAGGAGAAGATGGGGTCAAGCGTGTGGCCGGCGTAGTGGTTGGGGTTGTTCACCAGTTGTTTGAGTCTGAGGTTGGCGAGGTTGTCCAGCAGGGCGGCGGTGTTGCTGTCATTGTTGTTCTCCAGATGGAAGTTGAGGTCCCCTAGGAGGATGTAGTCTGAGGAGGTTAGGGCGTGCGGGCTGACGAAGTCTGCGATGGCTTCGCTGAATTGTGAGCATGGTCCCGGGGGTCTGTAGATGAGAGTGCATCGGAGGGTGGTCTTGGGGTCGGTGTGTATCTGGAAGTGAAGGTGCTCGGCGGCGGTGAGGGTGTCGTCGGAGTTGGTCGTGATTCGGATGGTGTTTCTTTGGATGATGGCGGCGCCTCCTCCGGTTTGGTTAACGCCGGTCCCTCCTGGTGATCTTGTAGCCATCCGGGATGGCTATGGTGATGTCGGGGGCTGAGGAGGCGTTCATCCAGGTTTCTGTGAGGAGGGCGACGTCTGTTGAGGTTGTGTCGAGGAGGTTCCAGAGTTCGACGGCATGCCTGTGGACAGAGCGGGTGTTGAGCAGGATGCACTTGAGGTGATTGTTGCTGGTAATTGGCTTGGCGGGTGTGGTGCAGGTTTGGAGGCAGGTGAATTTGCAGGCTTGGCAGGTAAAGGGTCCGTGGGTGCGTTTCAGGGTGGCTCGGTAGCAGGTGGGGTTCCGGCCGGAGTTGAGTGCGAGGAGGGTGGTGACATTGTAAGTCTGTTGTGTGGGCTGGCATCGTCGAGGGCTAGGGGTCCTGGTGCTGGGCGCGGTCCAGGCGCGGACGGGCACAGACGGGCTTGCCTTTGGTGTGCTTTCGGCGCACCATCTGTGTGCCCGCTGTGCGCATCCACTGCGCTTCCGCGCGGTGTCCTCCATAAGAGGCCAAGTGGGAGGGAGGATCAGCTGGGAGGCGGGAGCGGGGCGGCCAACGGCCGAGGGTGTTGGGCACAGAGGGCAAAAGGGGGCGGGCCGCAGGGAGTAGCAGCGGGAATCGGGGAGTGGGTGGGGGCACAGAGGGCAAGGGCAAAGCGAGCGGCAAACAGAGAGGAGGAAGCCTACAGAAAACAAGCCAGGAATGGGGGAGAAACAAGACCAGGAGGATCCGTGCAGCGTGGGGAGCGACCAGAGGACATATAACATGCACTTAAACTTTTGTACGAAACTCATTCACCATGACATAGTAGTGTGTTTGTACTGCTGAGTTCACACAATAAAATCTGGGCTCTTAAGGAGGGAAAACAAGTTTGTTCATGAAAAGTGACCTGCAACAGACACAACCCAGCTGCTTTGTTGTGCTTTTTTTTAATCTAGAATTGAAGCACTAATGATGAAGCGAACACATGTACCACTGGGGGGCTTTCTTAACTCCCTCACGACAGTCCCAAATGCGTTATTCAGTGCCACAAAGACAATCTACAAACTTTAACCTGCTACCTTTTTCACTTTCCCAAGCTGTTCATGGCGCCCCTGTTTACTTCTAACGGCGCACCAGGGTGCCATGGCGCACAGTTTGGGAACCACTGCCCTACAGTAAGGGAAGGTACTTGTGTGACTCACCACCATAACGCGTGGTCCAGACTATATTACTGGTTGATTTCCAGGGACCTACATACCTGGGTCATAGAGGCCATGCATCACCGACGCACATTTTCTTATCGTGCACCCACTCCGATAAAACTAACAATACCCGAACCATACATACAACCATTTACCTGGAGGTTCCCATCAAATGAGGTACTAGACCAGGTGTTCCGTGAAGAGCTACAAGATAAAATTGTGGAATACTTTACACTAAATGAGGGAACGGTGGATTCCCCTGGTATGTTGTGGAAAGCATTCAAAGTAGTCACAAGGGGTAATTGCATAGCACTCAAAACGGGGGTTCTCAAGGACATACGTACCACACTACACAGACTGGAACGTGAAATTGGAGGATTAGAATTATCGCAACTAACAAACGCATCCCTTGCACTCACAGCACAAATGAGGTAGAAATTAACTGAATTCCAGAAGGAAGCGGAGAGGGAAACATCATATTTGCATAAGTATGCACAGGCAAGGCGCTATGGGTAGGGAAAACGGGATGGGAAGACATTGACTGGACTACTCAGGTCCCCAAAGGGGTCCGACTACATAACTGAAGTACAAACTGACGGAAGTGGGGTAGCCAGAATGCCATCGGATATTCTCTGTACAATGAGTCACCTCTATCAACAGTTGTACACATTCCAAATCAATCCTTCACTGACAGACATAATCGATTACCTAGATACTACTGTGTTGGCATGGTTCAATAGTGGCGCCCGTGAATATATGGAACTGCCCATCACGGTGGATGATGTCAGGCAGGTTATCAGTAGCATGGCGGCTGACAAGGCCCCGGGAGCGGACGGATTAACTGCTGCGTTCTATAAAGAATTTGTAGACATCCTTGCCCCCATTTATTGCAGGTGTATCTAAAGGCTATGGACAGAGGTGTCCTACTCCCCACACCATAATCACCCTACTGAAACCTGATAAGGACCCAATCAGGCCAGACTCTTACCGCCCACTGTCACTGATCAACTTAGACGCTAAGATTTATGGAAAACTAATTGCTAACAGGTGGCAACCAATGCTCCCACAAATTGCATTGCCAGATCCGTCTGGGTTCATAGATGGTCGTTCGACTGCTCATAATTTGAAGACGATATTTGGACTCCTACATTATTTGGCTCCCCATGTACAGGAAGTGGCGGTGTTATTAGACGCCACAAAAGCTTTTGAATCTTTAAAATGGAAATTCCTTTTCATACTGCTGACCCGTATGGGACTTAGCCCAATATATATTAAACACATGCCCAATGGCAAGAGTCAGGGTAAACAGACAGGTATCGGAACTGTTTGCGATTACAAAAGGGACAAGTCAGGGGTGCCCCTTATCGCCATTACTATTCGCGATCGCCACTGAACCATGGGCAGCCAGATTACGACAACACCATACACATAGAAGTACAAGCTTTACGTCCAGAGGCCTCCTGATACCCATGTATGGGGACGACATGACAATATACTTAGTGAACTAATTTTGACACTATTATTAGAGAATTGATACGTTATGGGGGGCTATCGGGAATACAAATTAATTGGGCAAACTCCACGATGATACCACTCTCGGATAGCACTGCAAGTTTGATAGTGAATTCCCAATACAGTGGGCTGAGGGCGAAGTGAGATATTTGGGTATTTGGGTCAGCAGGTCTGTGCAGGAAATTTGGTTGGCTAACTATGGGAAAGTAATAGACTAGTTGGAAAGCAAAATACGAAGATGGAAACAACTACCGTTGTCACTTACGGGACGTAGAGCAATTACAAAAATGGTGATACTACCCAAATTCTTATACCTATTTGTTAACATCCCAATACCACTGAACACCCACTTTTCTGAAAAACTCAGCTCTCTCGTCCTTGAATTAGTTTGAGCAGGCAAACAGTCTCGGGTTTCCTGGAAACTAGTAACTCTGCCATTTGCCCAGGGAGGTCTCAGTGCACCAGATTTCGACCTCTATGCTTACAGTGCACAGGCACAATACCTGCACTACTGGCATCACCCGACTCCATATCAGCCCCATGTGGCAATTAAAATAGCTCGTACAGCCCCTATCCCACTGAACACAGCGGTTTATCAGCAGTATAAGCAGCCTCACCTGGAAATAGACACTGTGAAAACGACACATTGGGCATGGAGAAATATTGCAAAAAGGGCAGGTCACACAGAATTATACGCTCCATCTATGCCACTAGGGGGAAATCCGCTTATTGGGCCACTGACTGACAAAGCTACCATAATGAGGGTGAAGACCCATGACCTGGAGAAGGGCAGTGACTTATACCCAGAGGACACTTGTGTGAGCAGCGTGAGCCAGACGCTGGTGGCGAGTTGTGTGTTTTATTTCTGTTTGAAAGTCAGGAGTTAGCGCGGTTGATTTAAAAACCGTCTAACCTCTAATGGTTTTATATTTCCTGTGTATCGCTTTGCTGCTAATTTGTTTTTAAAACTATTGGGGGGTGAATTGGCTGGATCTTACACATTTTGTTCCACACTCTCTTCCCCTCTGTACCTACCTGATCGGTCCCGGTTCCGTCACAGCGATTTTGTTCCACTTGAACGGAGGGCGCGACTCCTCCCCCCTGCCGCCTACAGAGCCGCCATTTGGAAACGCCGCTCTGGTGTGAGCAGCGTGAGCCAGACGCTGGTGGCGAGTTGTGTATTTTATTTCTGTTCAAAAGTCAGGAGTTAGCGCGGTTGATTTAAAAACCGTCTAACCTCTAATGGCTTTATATTTCCTGTGTATCGCTTTGCTGCTAATTTGTTTTTAAAAATATTGGGGGGTGAATTGGCTGGATCTTACACATTTTGTTCCACACTCTCTTCCCCTTTGTACCTACCGGATGTACGTTGTTACAACGCAGGTTGTAACAACGCGTACCTTTACCACGCGGCCGCTACAACGCAAGTCGTTACCACGACTTGCGTTGGAGGGCGCGGATTTAGGGTTTTTATATTTAGGGTTTTTATAATTTTATATTCCAACACCAGTCCCCGTAACAGTAGGGAAGGTGTTGGAATATAAATTTACAAAATACCTTATCCCACAGTGCCCTCCAGCGCAAGTCGTGGTAACGACTTGCGTTGTAACGGCCGCGTGGTAAAGGTACCGCGTGCTAAAAACTTCGTGGTAAACGTTGTTTACCTACCTACCTGATCGGTCCCCGTTCCGTCACGGCGATTTTGTGCCGCTTGAATGGAGGGACGCAACTCCCCCCCCTTGCCACGTCATTTCCTGGGTCTCCTCCATGAGAGGGATGGTCACTCGGCCACACAGCGGACGAGCGCAGCGGGCGCGCCGATGGCGCGCAAAAGGTGCGCCTAAGGTAAGCCCGTCTGCGCCCGTCCGTGGCCGGCTGGGGCTAGGGACACCCCTCTCTGCCCATTTTGCAAAATATTCGGCCCACGGACTGACCCGTTTGCATGCCCATTGGCCCCTTCGTTTTACTATTCGGTCCAAACTTAGCACATTGGGGCTGCTTTGTCCACGACAGACCTTTCCGGAGGTTGATTTTCCCTGGCCTAGGGAACTTACTCTAGGCACTCCATCCTGTTCGGATACACTCCCTTTCTCTACCAAAGGGACAAGTTCACTGTGAGCTATTTGGACACCCGCTCCCTGCCCAAGCATCAGGTAGATATCTTTCAACTCTTGGACTCCGACAAACCCGACCTGTAGTTTATTACTGAGACATGGCTCAATGAGGAATCTTCCCCGGACATCCTTGCTGCGATCCCGCCAGGCTATTACATTCTTTAAGCTAATAGGGCCTCAGGTAAGCCGGGTGGGGGGGAGGCTGCTATCATCAAGCACCCTATCCGATTTTCCTCATTGGCCGTGGACGCCATTACTCTGGTTGATTGTCTTGTCCTTAAATTGGAATCCCCAGTGGCACCTCTTATTTGTGACCTGGTCTACGGGCCCCCTCAGCACATTCCCAACTTCCCATCTAGGTTTGGTGACATGCTCTCTCAATTGGTCATTAATAACTCCAAAATTTTAATTTTGGGGGATTTCAATTACTGGCCTACCGATGCCATTATGAGTGTGTGCTCCTTGGCTTTCTCTGGCTTTTTGACGGGCATGAACTGCTCTCAACATGTTAAATCAGCCACTCACGTGAAAGGACACATTTTGGACCAGGTATGGACTGTTAGCCTAGATATTTCTACTCCTTGTATCCTCCCCTGTCTTTGGTCGGATCATTTTCTCATTACTTACTCTTTTACTGTTATGTCTAATACCAGTCGGAGGCTAGAGGGCAATCTCTCAGCCAGGAACAGGAACAGAGCCGATCTTAGCGAATTCGTATCTCTACTCAGAGTCTCTCCCCCCGACTGTGATTCTTTAGACGCCCAGGCCTCAGGCCTAAATTGTTGGCTTGAATCAGCCTGTGATATCGTAGTTCCTTTTAAACAGGTCAGACTTAAACATCTCCACGACGCACAAAGATGGTTCTCTGAGGAACTTAAAGGTATGAAGCTCATACTTAGGCAGGCTGAGCGCTGCTGGCGACAAGATTACGCCGCTGATAAAAAGTAGGTATATAGGACTCAGCTCAAAGAGTATAAATTAGCCATTTTGCAAGCCAAAACCTTATATTTCTCTAAGAAGATTGTCGAATCAGCTTCTAAAGCCAAAGACATCTTTTCCATTGTTGAGGAGCTGTCACATCCAGATAGGGTCACCATTAGACCCCTCCCCTCCAGGGAGCTCTGTGTCTCCCTCAGTCAGTTCTTCATTGAAAAAATTATAAAAATTAAAAATAGCATCTGCCCTTCTGCCATCTCTGACCCTATCGCTCCTGCTGTTACCCTGGTCACCCCCAACTCTCAGCTGATCACTCAGATACCCCCAATTACAGAAGACGAGTTTCTGGCCCTATTGAATAAAGTTGTTTCTGGCTCCCCCTCTGACTGTTGCCCCCCCTCATGGCTTTTGCCGCTTGTCCCTCCCACCCTCTAACACTCCTGAATAACTCTCTTAAACTGGGCCTGGTTCCCAGCTCTTTTAAAGTCACCTAGGTGGTGCCTATTCTTAAAAAACCCAACGCCGATCCATCTGTTATGAGTAATTTTTGCCCCTTTTCTTTACTTCCCTATCTTAGTAAGGTCCTTGAGTCCCATGTCACCAACTCCTGAGTCTTTTTATCGAGCGTTCGCAGTTCCTCGATTCCCAACAGGTCGGTTTTAGACCCGCCCACTCCACTGAGTCGGTCATTCTCTCAGGGATGGAGGAACTGCGGAGGGGAGCTGACTCCAACATCAGTCAGGTCCTGGTACCCCTGGATTTGTCGGCCGCCTTTGACACAGTCGACCATGATATCTTGGTTGACCATGTCAAGGAGGCCGGCATCCAGGGATTGGCCCTTAATTGGGTCTGCTCTTTTTTGAGCAACCGTTACCAGGCTGTCCGTCTCTCCCAGTTCTCTGCTGAGAAGGTTGGGATGACTTGTGGTGTCCCACAGGGCTCTTCCCTTTCTCCTCTCCTTTTTAATTTGTATCTGACCCCCCTCATCCGCTCCCTAAGAAGCAGCAAGGTCACCGCATTTAATTATGCGGATGCCATTCAGCTGATGTTCGACATCAACCCATCAGAACATTCTGTTTATAATTTTCAGTCCACCTTGTGTCACATCAGTGACTGGATGGGGGCAAATCACCTCAAACTTAACCCCAATAAGACCGAGCTGGTTCTTATCAGGGTTGTCTCTAACCCGTGGAGGTCTAATTTCTGGCTAACTAGCTTGGGTCCTCCCCCCCTCCCTACCAACTCAGCAAAAAGTCTTGGGGTGATCATCAGCAACGATCTTTCGATAAAGCCCCAAATCAATGCTGTAGTCTCTTCCAGCTTCTTTCATTTGCGCAAAATTCATAAAATTGCCCGTTTCCTCACTACTGATGCCCTCAACTTGACCCTTTTGGCTTTGGTTATTTCTAGAATAGACTACGCCAACTCCCTCTATGCTGGTATTCCCACCTATCAACTGAATCGACTACAGCTGGTTCTGAACCAGGCTGCACGGTTGATTTTTCACCAGCCTAGGCATCAGCATGTGCGTCCCCTGCTGAAGACCCTCCATTTGCTCCCGGTAGAAGAACACTGTTACTTTAAATTAGGCTGTATCATCTTCAAAGCCCTAGCTGGTCTTGGCCCGTCATTCATCTCTTCCTTACTTCACCATTATGCTCCCTCCCTCAACCTTCGTTCTTCCCACCTGGCCCTACTTAAGACCCCTGCTTTTAAACGTAAGAAACGTGGAGCGGTTAGATTCTCCTTTCTAGCCCCATCCTTTTGGAATGCACTTCCCTCAGAATTTAGGTTTACTGTTTCCTACACCCACTTTAGGTTCCCTTCTTATAACCCACCTGTTCCTGTCCCCTCCTGATCCGCTATCTAATGCTCACAGCGCCAAGAAACCGTCAGGTGTTAGTTGCGCTAAATAAATACTTTTACATAACATAGCATACCATAACGCTTTCATAACACTCCAACAGATGTGTAAAACGTGTATACCTATGACATCTGATATGCTATTGTATTATCAAACTGGGGTGGCATGTAGGGCTAGATATGTGGAATTTCCCCAGGCGCCTCCCTTACTGCAAGCGTTAAAAATTGTATTGTCCACCCCATCCCCTCATAAACTGATAACGCGCATTTATAGTATAACACAGGGAGACTCCTCAATTACTTCCATCACATCTAAAGCAGACTGGGAGAGAGATTCTGATATATCTATCACAGACAAACAGTGGCAATTCTGTTGTTCGCAACTGGAACACCTTTCACCAAATTACAGGTTGCGGCTAATCCACTTTAACTTCCTGCATAGAGTGTATCGTACACCGCCTCAGTTGCACCGCATGGGGCTACAAGCTGACATGCGATGTTGGAGATGTGGAGTGCAGGACGGCACGTTTACTCAGTTGGCATGGGCTTGCAGGCCAGTGGCGCAATATTGGACGGAAGTTTTCCGACATATTAGCCACATCACCAACACTCAACTAACGATCACACACCTAGTGATGCTGCTGGGCTTTGTATTGGAAGTCCCAAAGGTTCCCGTAAACTTACAGCAATGTTGCTATTATTACCTAAGCATCAAGTGGCAAAGCACTGGAAGAAACAGTACCCTCCCACAATAGCCGAATGGCTGAACACTGCCACATACTGCAAAGTTCAACTGTCTCATTATTGGGAACTGATGTCCAGTAGATTCAGACCTAAAGATATATGGGATCATTTGTGAACTGGCTGGAGTCGGTGGGGCTGATCTCCGGGTCGATCACACCACATGAAGTAACACGAATGCCTGCGGAGTGGTGGCCATTACCCATAAAGTGGGGAACATAGAATGCATGCACTGATGCGGGACTAGTCTATAGATTAGGGTGCTGTTGGGATTCTGGTGTCGGGTTAGACCACAGACACAAGCAAGATGTCATTGTGTGGCAGGATACTAGTCTGGTGAGTGCCGGGTGCGGAGATGTTTTTTTTAATTGATCCTATTGTTGGTCTATAATATTAATTACATACGGTAAAGAAGATAGTCATTGGCAAACCAACACGCTATGAGTGCTACATGTTATGAATCGCTGCTGGGCCTCTGGGATGCCGGCTTAAAAGCTGTGCTCTTTTTTTCCTAGAACGGTTTTTGCTACTTGCTGCCGGCCCCAGGGTTGTAGGCATAAGGCTGTGTCAACTGTATAATTTGAATTAAAAGTTAAAAAAAAAACTTACCAGACCCCTTGACAAAGCTTCGGTACAGGTGGAAGGGAGACCTGGGTGATTTAGACAATGAAGAATGGGGGAGGCCATGGCCTCCCCTAGAGAGGTGGAAATACGCTTGCGCTTCAGACTAATACAGCTAGAGATCCTCCACAGGACCTACTACGCATGTTCCACCTAGGTGAAAATGGGGATGATCACCTTGCCACTATGCCCGGGAGGGTGTGGACAGGAGGGTACTTTCTTCCACCTGCTGTGGGAGTGCCCACCACTCCAATAATCCTGGGCAGCATTACTAATGCAAATGTTAACAAAAGGGGAGAGAGAGAATTACCTAGAAATGGATTCGTTCTCCCAGAGTTCGTTTTTATAAACAAAAGGAATCCATTAGGAAGTGGGAAGGAGGTGTCCCTATGGTGGGTGGGAACACACTAGGTGTTTTTGGGTACCCCTCACACACCAACAGGCCCCTTGGTGTCACCTAGTGTGTTACCACCCAGCATTACTAATGACCATGAGGGAAGTTTGTAATGTCGAAGAGAATAAATCACCGAAATGGTCTCTGTTAAATATCTGGGGGGCTCTAACTTTACAAGCACTGAGCGCCTGTGGGTAACAGTGAGATTCAATATTGTAAAACACAATATTGCAAGGAAATGTAGGGCAATAGATGACCCGATGTTGAGGGGATGAAATCCGGATTTGGACTAGTGTATTTAGGCCGAAAGGGCAGTGTATGAGAACAGGAGATGCACACGTAAATGGACAAAGGTTGAGGAAAATGGAATAGCCATCGCGGAATGTTATGTGGTCCGATGGCCAGACAGGATCAGGAGGAAGGAACAATATAACTGAAGGGGAATGTCGGACCAGGGTGAGGGGAGAGAACCGGAAAGTTGTCACCTATTCGAAGAAAATTGTTATTGATTTATCATTCTATTTGAGAATTGCCAGACTATCATGGTATATGTCCTGTAACAGAGATAGCATGTGGTTGTTTCAATAAAAGATTTATAAAAAAAAATAAAAACAGGAAGATCTGATGGCTATTCTGGAACATAAAGTCATTCGCAACATGGTTTCAGGCTTCAGCACTGTACAGAATCAGCTTTTGTTATTGCGTCTGAGGGGATTCGAATGCAGATGGACAAGTGAGGGAGGGCAGCACTGATCCTGCTGCACTGTTCCTGCTGAACCCCTCAGCTGTCTTTGACACGATTAACTATTAAGTGCCTATCAATCAGCTAGAGAGGGTAGGGTTCAGACTATTACGCTTGCAGGGCATCCATCTAATTCCTTTTCTCTTCCTTGTGGGGTGCCCCAGGGATCATCACTATCCCCAATGCTATTTACCATCTAATTCAACCCCTTGGCAAAACTTGCCCTTCACATGGTTTTTCTTCAATATATATCCTACAGCGACAATTTGCTGAAAGTCTCTTCAATTTCATCTAATGTCAACGTTGTGGCCAAAGAATTTAACAACTGCCTGCCACATATCACCATCTGGATGCAGGAAAACTGTCCTAAGCTGAACACTGAGAAAACAGAGACTGATACTCTTTGGGAATTTTATCTCTTTTTGGAATTATTCTTGGTGGCCTGTTAACTCAGGTCCGCCTCCATCTCCAGTTCTGAAAGTAAAAAATCTTGTGATCAGGTTTGATGTGCAACTGTTTCTCTGATCAGAACAATCATATTACATATTTGTGTTTCTATCTAATGAAGATACTGAAAAAGTTATTTCCATTTATTCCATTAGACATGCAACAAATGGCAATGGTTGCCCTGGTTCTGTCTAAGACAGACTATTGCAAAGCTCTCTACTAGGTAATTCCCAAATGTCTCCAATCAAAGCTACGATCTTTTCAAAATGCCCCAGCCCGTGTTGTTTGTAAAAATCTACAAATTTAGTTTAAAAAGTGTATCCGGGACCTCCACTAGCTGCCTATTGGTTAAATTGTAAAATGTAAGGCCTTGATGTATAATACACAAAGCACTACATAAAATTGGCTCTCTCAACTTTCAGAAGACCTATGCATAGCACGTTCCTTGACAGGACCTAAGATCATCTGCCACTAAATTAGTGGTTATTCCTAAAATGTAAAAGGCTAATTGAGGTGGCAGAAGCATCTCCTCCCTAGCGTTCAAGCTATGGAATTCTATGCCTTTCTTGTTGAGATCTCAAATTAACAGGGTTTTCTCTAGGAAACCTTTGAGGACATGGCTCTTTGTCTCCAGCATTAAGTAGCTCATTTTCAGCATAATATCCCTAAGATACCCTGGGATTTGCGTGACCTGGAAAAAAAATCTTACTTACTCACCACCATTCGTTAAGTGACTGATGTGTTTATAGCAGCAAAGTGTTTATGGCAGTATGGTGAATAAGAGAATGCCAGTAGGTTGTTATTCATATTATATTTTCCGAGGACACATTCAAGTTATTGACATTTTGGTTAATTTTAATTTACATAGCACTCTAAGCTCAAAGTATGAGAAGAAAAGGGATGTCTTTCCGAAACTCATACCAATAGTTCATTCTGGTGTCGGGAATGGGGAGAGCCCACTGGTCCTGGGGTTAACTGAAGTCAGAGTGCTTAGTCTAGATGGCCGTCACTAAGTTCTTCCTTCCAAGTTTTCACAGCTGCTGCCTCCAGTCCCAGTGTTCAGCAGAAAGTTGCAACCAAGAGAGTGCTCTCCTCCCTGTGAAAGACATTTAAGTGGGAGGGTCCAGCATGGAGGCACCCCATGCCTATTCTGGAGTGCCACCTCCCCTCTCCACCCCAGTACCAACCTTCCTGCAGAGTCTACTGGGACATTACAAAATGACGTCCCCCAGGAGTCACTTGCCACATATACCCTGGGGGACTCAGTTCTGCCCCTCACTGCCATTGCAACCAGGAGCTTTCTCTATCAATAGTCAACAGGAGGCCTCTCTTGGATTGGCTCCGGAGGTCTGGGCTCCCTCCTTTGTTTAGTGGCCATGGGCAGGCCCATCCCTGACACAGATTAACAGCTGGTTGAATGATGCAGAGCGGTCGCCCCACTCCTTTCCTCCTCTGGAGCTGTGTGAAGCACTGTAAATTGCTCCTTCTGTGTGGGAAGGCCTTTGTTCCTGCCACTGCAGAGAAATGTAATTACTGTAGCACTGCAGGGTGACCAAAGGCCTGGGCTCTGATCCTGTGCTGAGCCAGAGAAATATGACATTCCTTAATGACCCATAAGCTGTACAGATATGTTTGTGGAACTTGCAGGATTGATGATTTCATACAGGTTATGCCCTGATTCGATATTTCTCTAGTCTCTGTAGGCCAAGGGGAGGAGAAACAGCACTCTAAGGCAGACCCTCCCATAGGTGTATAATGGAGTGTTACTGCAGACAATACACTAAATCACACTGACTTTCCCTATGATGTGCACTACCACTTTGAGCCCTTCCCCCAGGTCAATCTTAACTACTGCAGAGTCCCCTCTGTGCCAGGCTACCTGTATGGAGTTACTGGGCTGTGCCCAACAAGAGTCTCCCACACACCACCCTGACACATGTACTTACGTGTCACCAGCCTAAGTGCCTCTTACCCCTGCTGAATCACAGCGGCCTTATCTTAAAAGGTGGACAGTGGCAGTAAACACACAATGTAAATATCTTCCTAGACAGTTATAGTTGCTAAACATCTATGAATAATTTGTCATTCCTGAGCAGAAAAAATGTAGTGTCAAGCAAGGAAGGTTTGTAAAAAAGATCTATATTTATTAAAAAGATGAGAAAATAAAAACACAATAAAAACACAATAAATTCAACAATTAATTCTGAACACAAGATGTACAATCAGTTTTAGACACAAAATATACAATCAATATAATATCACAGTTAAAAACAAAAGGATTCCTTATCTAGACAGTAATGTGGCGAGATTGGGATTAATTCCAATCACACACACAGTCCATTTACCATGTGTGTACAGTGGATGAGTCACAGGTAATTAGGCTCCCAAACAGGAAAAGGTTGAAAATCAGGTGATCAGAAAGCAAAAAATCTAGGTGGATAAGATACATAGAATTCACCTTGTAACACTTTTGTATCTTCTTTTCCGAGGAGGATACAGTTTCACCTTCCTGAAATTTTGGCTGAATTTATCTTGGAAATATTGGTACCTGGGATGACCACTATATTTTCATGTATAGAAGTGCAGCAACGCCTCTCAGACTGACTTGGTTGGATTTAGAACAAATGAATTTAAGTAGCATCACAAACTAATACATTTAACGTAAGATAACACTATTCTTTACTGCTGGACAAGGGCCGCTAAAATAGCTTCCTTAACTATAGTGTTAATGCTAAATCAGGACTGCATGTGGAATAAACTGAGTAAAAGAAAAAGATAATTTATGTCGGAGAGTAACTAGGTATAAAAGCAGAGGTATCTAGAGAGAAAACTCCTTATATATGGAGGTGTGGTAGTGAGATCTTCGGTTATAATATCTGAAAGAAAAATATTGAATCGAGGAACAGAAAACAATTTTGAGTTGTAAAGAACTATACAAAAAAGTAGCCAGCATGGAGAGATGGTTATAATTTGACAATGGAGAAGATAAAGTCACATTGTAACACTGGTTACAGGTAAAATCGTTAAGTAGGAAATTACATAGGTACATGAATGATATGAAGTAGAGAAATATGAAGTAAAGTCCGTAAAGTGAGCAGGGCTATGAACACATTAAAAAATAATAGGGCAGACTGATCATTTCAAGAGTTTAAGAGAGTCTCATCCTAAATGTGTACCAATATTCTGCTACTATCTCCTTTCTTCTGTGCTTCAATAATCTTGCTTCTTTCCCGACATTGGTATTTATTTCTACCTATGTCACTAATTGTTCTAACATATGTCTAATTTAAATGTAATCTCTGAAATATTTGCCTGGTCCCAATCCCTCCTCCACAATCTTTACCGTATTATGCTCTATGTAAGCACTAGTATTTTATTCTTGAACTCATCAATCGGCTATATCTCACCCACCTTCTACTAAACAATTATCCTGATCGTACATAGTGTTACTATACTTTTCCTCACCGTAAAAGCCCTCTGACACCTTTTGAGTTCTGGATTGAAATAAACCAGACTCCTATAATTATTATACAAACTAGAAGATGGAAAATCGAGGTTCGCAATATAATTAAGCAACCTATAAGCAGGCTTACTTTCACAGTTTACGAGTTAAAAAAACTATTCTTTCATCACATACTGGTATTAGTTGTTGTTGGACTTGGCAACATGGGCGTCCGCAGACATTTTTCCAGGGGGGGCAAAATGTAACGTCATCACCATCCTCCGACATGATGTGTGCCAGTTGGGGCACAAGAAACACTGGGGCGCAGAACTGGGATAGACTCAATTAAATGCCAGGAATCCAGGACATGTGACTGACCCTGCCACAGGCCAACAATCACCGCCTGTAGGGAAAACGCTATACTTTCGGACAAGTTGCTTTATCTCTGTCTCCTAGGTTTGCACACTTCCGGGTCCTCGATCCAACACCAATCAAGGCTGTCTTCAGCACCAAATACTTTAAAACAGCCTATGGTTAAAGCACCAGATTAAATATACTGTATGCACAGTGTATGTTAGGGATTATTTGTAGCGCACATATTTACCAATATTGGCTTCTTGGTGCTAGAATATATGATAACTTTTACCCAAAGTTAAAGCACAACTTCAGTCAGTAATAAATAATACAGCAATCACACACGCTAGTGATTCGCCAAGGGGTGCTCCCTTTACTAGAATTCCCCGGTCATTGCTAAATTTTACACACATTCAATTAATTTATACAAAATCAAATGTATAGGTCCAAATGTTAGCAATATTTTTTAAAAGAAAACTAGAGTCCCTTTACTTGTAGTCAATGTCAAACTGACAACTTGCGCACGTTTAGGGATACAATAATGGCCAGCTCCCTTATACGGAAGCCCTGCACCGTAAATGTGTGACACTGCGGAGCCCGCAGCGGCGGCACATCACAAGACCAGGGATGCTGAGTCTTACACAGTGGTCAAAGAAGGGTAAAAAAAAGTAGGAGAACAGTGGACGGAGAATCAGAGGGCCGGAATAACCCAAGGATTGGATCTGTGGGTGGAGCCCAATTTTTTGTATTTGTTTGGCATTTCACTGCCCAGTTTAATCAACCAATGAATACACATGATTATTTAAGATTATATTGATTTATTGACATTAAAATATATTCCCAAAGTATGCTTTTAATCACAGAATGTACCAAATACGATAAAATATGGAAACACAAGCCATTTGTCTCCGAGCCGTGGAGTTTCTGTCATCAGCACTTCTCCCTTTTTCCACAACAGCAGTTCAAACAAGAAAGCAAAATATCCTAGTTTGCAAATGTTTTCTCTAAAATTATGGCTCTGCCATATTTGCCTCATAATGCAAGATCTGCTGCATGATCTTACCATTTAAACTAATAAATTGTTTGTAGCTCAAACATATCAAAAGTTAATAAAAAAAGGGGACTTGTGTTGCTGCGGAGTGGATGGCCTATTGCAAAGGTTGACTGGTCACCTTTCTCACTGCTGCGTTTGTATGTTACACTGGTACTAATAAGGCAACATTTTTCCAGAGAGCATTTGTGCACACTTCAAAATAATAACATATCGGAAAATATACTGCATTACGCTGCAGCCTTTTTTTTTAAAGCATAATTTAGTCAACACTACAGCATACTTTTGTCATCCTTTGCTGCATAATTAATACCAGTAGCCCCACAGCAGGCAGCACATGTTAAAAGTGCTTGTAAATGAAGCAGAGAGACTAAAGTTTGCGAACTTAGTTTGGTGTGCGTGCAAATCCTGCATTGCCAATCCCTGGTGAGTTGCAGCTACTACTGCTGAAACAAGGCCAATGGAGGTACCTATGGGTTTGGCAGACTGGCCTCAAGGGCAGGGCCAGCCATAGCACTGGTGGTGTGCTGTGCATTAATGTTTGTTAGTGCCCCCCAATGACCACCTATGCCATGGATTCCCTCACTACCACCCTTTAACTGTGCCCCTCAAGTCTCCATAACCGCTCTCTCTCAGATGCATTTAATTTGATTTACAGCACCACTCATACCATTGTAGGGTGTCAGAGCACTTTACATCACACACATTACACAGAGACAATCAATGTATACATGTGTAAATCACGGTGTAGGAAATGTTACATAAGACTAAGGACTACAAGGTGTAGGAGTCACATGACAACCATACTAGTGGCCTGTATAGTTTTATAGTGATTGGTCTGGAGAAACACAATACCCGGAATTTAAAACGTAATACCATGGTGGGGGTTCTACTTAATAATCAGAATTGATTTCTGTCCAAAAGAACACTTTTTGGGACAGTAGGATGATTAAAGACATTGGAAGGGAGGTGTGGGGGTGTCTAATGTAACGCTCTAATTTGTACCTTGCAGTTTGTATGCAGGTCTTAGATGACAGTTAATAGCTCACTGTTCTAAGTTAGGATTTTAATGTATAAACTGACAAAAGCAGTAGCCCACTGACCTATTTACATTATGTGCACTTTGTGATCTGCATGACATGGCACATGTTCTTTGCAGCCGGTACATTAACCCTCTGAGCTACCTTTCCATGGGTCAAAACTTCCACTAGACAAAATTTGGATCTCTCTCTATGAAGAACATTAATCACCAGAGTCATCATGACATATTTATTGTTGCAGAAAATTGCCGGAGGCCAGGAAGGAGGCAGCAAGCGTTTTTATAACCATAATATACTTGCAAACATGATGTCTCCACCTAAAGTCAGTACCCGGTGTGGTCACACTGGTTGCACCGCCCTAGAGCTGGCCCTTCTCAAGGGTCCTGTGACCTCAGTGACTTGTTTTAGGGTGCGCTGCTTCCAAGCCTGCCCGCAAGACTGGAGGTGAACTTCAGTATGGATAGTGGTGGACAAGCCTTGAAGGTTAACCTACACTTGTCATGCTAGGGTCCACCTGCTGGTGCGAATACACCAGGGCTTCTAAGGTGTTGCGAAGCCTTCTAAGGTCTAGCATCTGATTGTGCTCTTGCAGGAGAGGGGTCTGGTGGACTGGTTATTAAGGCTGAACCTGATTCCCAGTTCCAAATTCAGCAGCTCTGACCATAGTGCCACATCCTCTCCCCCACTGAACACCGTACTGCGCCACTGAGAAAAACTCCCACTGTCTTCAACTACAACCCAATTGTTGCCCGCTATAAACATAGATATATATATGGATGCGGCTCAATTTAAACTACGCACTAGACAAGAGCAATATGCGTCCTACAAAAAAAAAGTAACAACATCCTGGGAAAAAGCAAACACTTATAGGGAATGCAAAATTTAGCAAATCATGGGAAATGTAAGCAGGAACAACATGGGTACCTTAATGCTTTTACACTCACTATTCAGAAATCAGTGAGTGCTTTTGCCTGAAAAGTTAAGGACACGACTACAGGGCCCTGAATGGACCCATTTCAATGGCCATTGCTTAGATCCTTACAAAACGTAAGCAGTATGGTAACAAGACCACATCCCTGGACGCAGAGCCGCCGCCCGCAGCACACATTTTGCTTTCCGATCCACACATTGCAGTACCTCCAGGATTGGTGCACTAATTCCAAGTGAGGGGAAAACAAAGACAAGAAAACAAAAATAGTGCTTGTCTAGCAAACTCTGTAAAAGTGGAGCTAATGTGTTTGGGTGTGAATAAGATCAGTTTGGGCAGTTTGCTACCACTCTATCTTACTTTATTTAGTTATTTATCTATTTTTCATATGTTTAGCCTTTTTTTCCCAATGCTGCACTTTGGAATTAAAATGTCAGAAAATACGACATTTCCAGCAAAAGCATCTTTCTTTTTTGGATCCATTTCACAGGGAAGCAAATAAAAGAAAGGAGATGAAAGAGAGTGAGAACCCCGTCTTGAAGTCACATGGGTGTCTGCAGGGAGGGCAAGGAGGGGTGCTCCAGGGGGGGGCAAGCGCCCCTCCTTGCCCCCCCCCCCCTGCGGACGCCCATGAATATAGTATTGTGTTGAGTTGAGCTTTACGGTCTCAAGGTGCTAATATTATTCAGTTTGCTTCATTGGAGCCAAGGGAAAATGTAACAAGAAATTTTGAGCACACATGTTTGTTTTGGTGTTTTATTTAGTGGTGACATGCTGCCTTTTGACCTCCTCAGGGCGCTTTAATACACCGCTTGTGTAACCAAGGATATTCCAAAACAAATCTGCATTCATAGTGAACATTATGCTTTAAAGAGCATTCAATACCTTGGAGGTGAAGTTCTCTCTTGGTGGCTACAGAATAAACAAGCATTTGCAATGCAATAGGTCTCGCATTTGCGAGAGTTTGAGCTGTTGGCATTGTAAATGACGTGCAGCCACATGCATCATTGTAGGAATTTGCGATTCCTAAATGGCGAAAATTAAATCGCAATTTAGGAATCGCAAATTCATATGCATCAAGAAATCGCAAAAGTTTTAGCGATTTCTTAATTTTCCTTATTTGCGATTCCTTAATTGCGAATCGCAAATAAGGAAATGCTTTACATTGATTCCTATGAGACTAGAGGCCCATAGGAATCAATGGGAAGACATTCTCATTTTGCGAATTTGCAATTAAGGAATCGCAAAATGAGAATGCAACTTCAAGGGTGCAGGGTAGGGGGGGTCCAAAGGACCCCTCCCCTGCACCCCTGGAATGTCATGTAAGTACATTTTACTCACACACATGTCCCAAGGGCATGTGTGTGTGTAACATGTAAGTTTAAAAAATGCATTTATTTGCATTTTTAAAACTTTTCGCAAATTACCATGAAGGTTTACTTCATGGTAATTTTTCCCTTCAAAATTGCGAATTCGCAAATTAAAATTAATCATGCATAGCATTTAAGGAATCGCAAAATTTGCGATTCCTTAAATGTTATCGCAATTTGAGAAATCGCAAAAAATTGCGAATTCTTAAATTGCAATACATGATAAATAAATGATGCATCCCAAAAAGTGATTTTGGAATCGCAAACGGACGAATTTTTCGATTCGCACCGTTTGCGATTCCAAAATCGCTTGATGCATGTGCCTGAATGCCTTTTATTTACGTGTTGGTTTTTAAAACATAAATAAAAGGCATTGGCATTAATAGCTTAAACTCTCGCAAATGCGAGGCCTATTGCATTGCAAATGCTTGTTTGTTTTGGACACATGACAATCCCTATTTGCAAGTTACTCATCATCGGGATAGCTTGAGGCAAATGGTGTACGATTAGTGGCAGGCATATTTGCTCGAATTCTCAAATTTAAGAAGACAAATTGTTTTTCCAATGGATATGTTGTCACTGGAAAGGATTGGATTAGTAACATCTTAAATTGAATCATTACTGTCTCTTAGAAATCAGTTACGGGAATGAGAAACTCTTGCTTCCTTGTATTGAATATTAGGGCAGATTGGTATTAAGTTTCAGGCCAAAATCAGATACAGATACAATTCCTGAAATATAATTACAATTATTTTGTACATAGTTCTTGAGTAGAACATGAATGTTTACATTTGAAATACACTCGAATGTCTTGATTTCAAGAACTGTTTCAGCTCTTATATTATAATCATTGAAAGAATAAAATTATATAAAAGCTGAGTGCACGAAATGTTGCACTTTTACATATAAATTGGTGATTCATTGACAATACTTTTGAGAATTTAGGAGATTGTAATTAGGGTTTGACACATTGCTGCACAGCAACGATTTATATTTGATATTGTTAAAAGAGCAAGAATTGTTGTATTTTGGTTTTACCAGAGACGCAAATCAATGTATAAAAATTATGACATCTGTAAAAGTGGACTGTGTAATTCGTCCTGACATTGGCCTCATTGTTGGCTTCATAAACTTTCATAAAATATTCTTAACACTAATCTATGGCCATGCTGCTAACTACCATTGTAGTCGTCGAACAACAGCTGACCTATGCCAAGTGGATTTCATCTAGAGTTCATTACTTCCTACACATTGACGTAAAAAATATGTCCCTCACTAAGAAAACCTAATCCTGGTTTAATGAAGATTTGATTTAGTTTAGATTAGTTTGGGCTTTATTTAGGTTCCCTGGCACTGATACTGAGAACTCGTTACCTCTGAGTTGGAATGGTTGAGAGCTTTTCTGAAAGGTTTCAGGTGGTTTTCCGCTCTGATTGAGAAGACCAGAGCTTTCCATGCTTTCACCATCACAACTATCAGTCAGTCAAAGTTATGTTTATTTAGATCATAGTCTTTAAACAAGTGCACAGAAATAATAACAGGTTTAAAATATTCTACAGCAATACAGAAAAATATTTACAGGCTAAAATATTATACAATAATATTTATAAAACGTTCACACAATGAATACGTAGCTTAAAAGAAGGTACCAATTAAAGCATAACTTTCTTTGGGTGGCCCTACCCTTTAAAAATTATAATCACTTACAATCAACCTTTTTCCCTTAGACAAGCTATATAATTCATTTATTTTTAACATTTCTAAGGTTGTTACTCATATATTTTTTAGGAATCCTTGTACTACCTTTATATAATTCCCTAGAGCAATTGCAATTTCGATAGAAGGCATTTCCGTAAGGAGGTTGACCACCTGTGTCCACGTTCTTATATCATATTTTACAAAATATTGGATGAAGACATAGTTTACGCTGTCCTAGAATAGTTATACAATCTAACAGGATGTGCACTAAATCACCCTTTGTACCCAGCCTACACTTGCAACACCCTTTGTGGTCCAACATTATTGATTTTAATTCTTTGTTTACCAACCACGGGTTAATCCCAATTCGCATTCTTAATATCTCCTGTCTCTACCAAAGATTCAGTAAGATATCCAGATAAGGGAACCAGTGTTCCTTATACCAAGAGTCCATCATATACTCTATGGATTTTTTCTTAGCCAGGTATTCTATGTCAGTTCTTCTAGACACTTCTTGCCCGTGAAACTTCAAATCACTTTTAGTGCATTCTACTCATTGGGATTCTTGGCAGATGACTACCTTTATACACTCACAAGTCTGCACCATATTCTTCCTACTCATTGTTGCCCAATTTTGATTACTAGATTGAATCTCTTTTCTACACCATTGTGCTACTTTCTGGCCTTTTTCATTTTCCAGACGTTTCCAGAATCTAATCACTGCTATTAGTGATTGGACCCCCCAGGCTATTATTCCTAATTCAGTTCTTCTTACTTGGACCATTGATGATGGGGGCAGGGACAAAAGGGTTTTCTGGCATTTTCCTTCCTCCAGGTCCAAGACCCCTTTACCGCTCAAATAAAGGATTTCGGCGCCATAGAGTACTTGTGGAGGTATCATTGCACTGAATGTCTTTAGCAACGGTCGGTGAGACATATCCCCATTATCACGGTTAATAATTTTTAGTCCAGAAATTGATGTATGGGCTTTTGCTTTCTGAGCTTCCAGATGCGTTTGCCACTTTAGGGACTTATCAAACCACATCCCTAGGTAGCAATATTCTTTAGCAGATTCCAGTTTGAGATCACATTAGAACCAATTAAACTTAATCACCTTTTTTCCAAAGCATAACATTTTTGTCTTGTCCAAGTTTACTATTAAAAATTTCCTTGCACAATATTGACTAAAAGATTTCAACTTTCGTTGGAGGCCCAATTCAGTCTGGTCAATATTACCAGGTCGTCTGCGTATAGAAGACATGGCACCTTTTTACCATCCATTCTAGGGCTTGCACTACCTTCAACTTCTAGACTTGCAGGTAAATCAGATAAGAATATAGAGAATAGCTGTGGGGCCAAGACGCAGCCCTGTCTCAGACCATTTTCAATGGGTATTTTTGGCATCAATGACCCCTCAGTATCCTTTATTGCTTGTTCCCAATTACCTCGGTGTAGTTCTTTTAATATACCCAGCAGGTCTTTCGGTATGTTTTTATTTATAAGAATTTCCCAAAGACAGTTCCGGTCTACTGAATCAAACGCTGCCCGAAAGTCAACAAAACAACAGCAAAGCTTACCATTTATTCCGTTGACTTTCGCGCCATTGCCCATAGTGCAAAGCAATGATCTATCGTGGAATGCCCTTCTTTGAAGCCTCCCTGTTCAGTAGGTACGATTGAGAACTCGTCAACCCAAACATTTAGCCTATTCAACACTATTTTTGAGAATACCTTTTCTCCTATATCTAGAAGATTGATGAATCTATAGTTTTGTGGCGCATCCATGCTACCTTTTTTATGGATTGGCCTGATTACAGCACCCATCCAATTCATTGGCATTCTACCTTCTGCTAATAATATTTGGAACAATTGGGAAAGGAATCTTACCTACCACTTTATCTGTGACTTTAATATTATTGCTAAGAGATTGTCTGGCCCTGCTGCTCGGGTTAATTTCAGATTCCATATTTTGCTTTCTACCTTTTGTTCGCTGAAGTCAAATTTGAATTCTTCCGCTATTGCCTGCCAATGCTGGCGCTCTATGACTCCTGGATGTTCTCGAGGTCGATACAGTTCCCTTAGATACTTCTCCCAGGCTGCCTCGCTAACAACACATTTCATTTCTCCTGCTGTGGGAACGGATGCTGCTTTTACCAGCTTCCAAAATTGTCTTAGATTTTTTGCTTCAATTGATTCTAGCAGATTTGCCCAGCATTTCTCTTTATACAACCTTTTTGCATCAATAACCATCTTTTTAAACTCGTTTTTCAGCTTTATAAGATAACTTTGCCTCTCTTGGTTGAACTTTTTCCTTAAGCTTCTGGATACTGTCCTTATCTCCCTTTTTTTAGTTTGGCAGTCGATGGAGAACCATTTCAGTCGGCTGACTGGGATTATTGTACCCTTTCTTTTATCTTTTTTTTTGTTCTATCCGGAGACACTGTATTACTTGGACTATCTTCTCCTCATACCATTCCAAATTTTTACTCCCAAAATTTCCCAGTTCAACCTTATACTGAAATGACTTTAATTTTTCCAGATACTCTTCTGTCAGTCTTGTTGTAACTCGCTTGGGGTAATCAACTTCTTGTTGGATCACTTTCTCTCTGTGTTCCCTCCTTCCCCCATATACATTCATTTGCAACGGATTGTGGTCGCTGCCTTCACTTTGGGGTATCTTAAATTCCAAAACTAGTGGGAAATTCCAGCTGGCATAAAAACTTAATCAATTGGGCAATTTTGTGAGCCTATTTTAAAGGTCTTCTTTGCGGGGCAATCTGTTTTAAATCTGCCATTCAGGCGGAAGAGACCCTTCGTCCCTAGATAGTTTACCAATTCTATGTCCTGTTTTGAGGATTCACAAACTGGAAAACTGGCATGATGCTTTATCCCTGTGCCAGAGGTGGTCGACCTTCTTTGGGTTCAGCTTATGGTTAAAATCCCCCAATATGGGAAACACGTCTAAAGCATGCTTTTCTAATAAAGAGTCTATATCCTCTTTGAAATTCCCTATCTCAATTCCATACTCTGCCACAGTGTCCCAATGCATATATACATTTATAACAATTACATTTTCATATTCCTTATCCTGGGTCAGGAGAACTAATCTACATGCCAATAACAATTTACATTTCACTTTTAGCAAGGTTTCATTTCTTATTTCTTTTGTCGATATGAGAGTCATAATTACCCCCGATGGACGTCCAAATCTTTTTTTCTTGGCCGGTCGGTTTAGTTGTATGTAACCTTCGAAAGAAGGGGTTTCGTCGCATAACCAGGTCTCTTGCAGACAGGCAATTTCCGCATTGTTTACTAATTTCTTTATATGCTCTTATTTTATATTGTTGCCTAAGCCATTTATGTTCCATGATAAGAGACTTAGGCTATGCGACACCTCCTCATCCTATTTCACCTCGCTTAGACCACCATCTTCATCCATTTCCTCCATATCCCTCTTGGAGGATTCTCCCAGGTTGCTTCTTTGACTCCAGTTACCCCAGGTGTCATCCTTTACTGAATTGTTTACCACTGTGTTCAAGAGGCTACCCTCTTCTTCGTTATCCCTCAGTAACCTCACCTGTCTCCTACCAAGGCCTGCATGGCACTTTAGGAAGCTACTTCGTGATTGGGCATTTCTCTTTAGTTTACTCTCTGGGATTAAACTTATTCCCTCATAGAGTATGTCACTCGCCGCTTTCCCAATGGCCATTTTTACCAGGTCAGAGTAGAGTAGTACTCTTGGTATTTCCTTACCATTTGTATTTTCTATGAAGCCCATCTGTCTCAGATCTTTTGAGCCAATCCCGCTCAGACTTGGGCATTTGGAGAAGGAAGTCAGGATTTGTGCCCTATTTAATGGGTTCATTTTCCTCAGTTTCTTCCCCCTTTGTCCTGATTGCACCAATTCCAGGTACACCCATTTGTTGTTATCCACCTCTAGTCCTTTCTTGTGAGTTTCTAGATTTAGCTGTCTACCATTTACCCATCCGGTGAGCCCCATTTTACTTTCCACTTCTGCTTTACCTTGAGGCTGTGGTACTTCTTCTGGGTTAAAATACCTCTGATAGTTTCTGGTTTGTCCCCCTAGAGATGGATTTACTCTCTGATTTGCGAATTTGATTTTTGATAGCTTCTCGTTTAAGCCCTTACTACTCTAACTCTTCGTTTGTACACTTGGGGCGTTTATTTTGTTCTCAGCTATCGGAGATCTAGTGGGCACAAAAGTCAGGGCGGAGGCATTTAGACTTAGCTCTTCCTCTACCTCCCTTTCCTTCCTTTTTCCCTTTGTTACTGGTTTAGTTACCTGCTTCTTGCTTGTCCTACCTTTAGTATAGACCCTTACATATTCACATCTTCTTTTTATCAGCATTGGGCATTTAGATATATATATATATACATTATCTGGGGCTTCTGCTGTCTCTCTAACTACACTTTGTTCTGTGGGGTGGGGGGAAGCTACTGGTCTTAACATATGCAGCATTTGCTCTTTAATTCCTACCAGCTTCTCTTCGATCTTTTTTAAGAACAACTTTTGTGATTTCAAGACTCCATTATTCAGCATTGTTACTTCTAGAATCCCCTGGAGGGTTTTCTGTAGCATCAATAATAAGTCCATCATTGAGGATGAGGGAGACGCTGAAATGTCCAAGTCCTGGAGACTGTTTCTCTCAGGGGCAGCTTGGCTTCCTGTTCTTGAAGTATCCTGCTGGTTTAAGTTTTTTAGCCCGTTTAGATGTTGTGCTAATCGGTTGAGTGAGTCCCCCCAAACAAAACTTGGGCATGGCTTTCATTTCCCAATAGCCCTGCGTTCTCCAACTCTGACGCTTGTAATGAGAAAAGTTTTGGGGATGATGAAAGACGTGGTGCTGCTATTTGTATGTTTTGGCTCAGAATGGAATGGTTTATTATCAAGGGATCCTCCATTTTCTCTTCTGGAAAGACTCCCATGCCGTTCTCAGTCCGGTGCTCCTCCTCAATTTCCAAGTTTATTACAGGTTGCTCTGTACTTTTATAATGTTTCCCTACAAAGTCCTTTATGGATTTAGTGACTGAGGAGCAACCTTTCAGATTAGATATTGAGGTACAACCATTTTGAGCTTGCAAGGATTTTTTGGTAGCTTTTTTATTTTTCCTCTACTTTGTTGACCCCTTACTATTCTCCTTGGGGGAAGCCTGGCTTTCCTGGCTCTCTTCCAAACTCCTAGACCCCTCTAGTAACTCGCTCCTCCCTGGGCTTTCCTCCTTAGCTTCCTTATGTGGTTTTTGCTTCCTCTTCGGGGCCATCGACCCTTAATTCAGAGCTACTCCCTCTTGTTTAGACACTTTTGGCTCAGGTATTGCAGTATGGGGTGTAATTCTAACTTCACCCCCTGCAATTATCCCCTAGACGACACCAATTAACAATTTGTAAATGCTTAGCGGGGTGGTGGATTGCTGCAGTTATTCTTTCACTCACACACTCACTTACCTCTGTTGTGCCATTTGCCAGCCAAGCCTGCCAAGCTGTTTTTTGAAGAACTCTTTGTGAGACACTTTTGTGTATCTCTTCTCTCTGGCCAGCTGGCCTCCCCTTTCCACTTTCCATTTTTTCAGCCGGCGTCTGTCTGAAACAGCTTGGTGGAGCTGCCACTCAAAAGTCTGCTCCGCTTCACCTGCTCCACCCCCTTCAGGGGGTTCTCAGGGTTCGTTTTCCCTCTACGCCTTGGGGATCTTCTCCCCTCTTGGGGCTAACTCGGCCCCGGGGCAAAAGGCTAAAAGACCAGACGGCCTGCGTAATTACACCAGGCGCTAGACTGTGCCTCAGCTGCAGCTGCAGCGAAACCACCCGCCCGCCGCCGATCCGCTGTGTCCCTCCTGCTGGAACCAGGCGGCGCAGGAAGACTCCGGGAAAACTCCAGTTGGGCTCAGGGTCAGTTCCCAAAGCGCATCCCTGGCGACCTGCAGTCCGAACCTTGATCTGCGCTCTTGATCTGTGCTTCGCGACCTGGGCTGCGCACGTCTCGGCTCACGTTGATTACACGTCTGATGGACCGCTGGCTGGCTGGCGATTAGGTAGGCGGAAACAACAGGGCTGTCTAATAGCAGCAGTTTTCTTTTCAAAAGAGTGTAAAAGTGAATAGTATCTCCAGATACAAGGTTGGAATCAATACAACCTTTCTTTTTACAGATCCTCTGCTTCAAGGGATGCAGATGGCACCCGTCTTGATCGAGACTGGGTCTCACCTCACCTGGAACCTTACTCAGGAATGCGAGGCCCGCTCTGTCTGTCTGTCGTTGCCTCTGACGTCTTCTGAGTCAGAAGAATACACGTTCTGCTCAAGGGTCCCTAGTTTTTAACAATACTCTGGTTCATTCTCTTCTCTCTCTTCTTCTGTTTCATTTCTGGCACTCGGTGGAATTTTGTTGAGACCCTAGTCCAAAGTGTATTTGATATAGTATATAAGGGAAATAGAACTGAGGCAGGTATTTAAAATATCCTTTTGACCCTTAATCTTTCAGTGTTGGATAGAGACCACTGAAACCCCAAAGGAATACATTTTTCTAGTTTCATCTGATGATGAAGCCACGGAATTCCATTTACTTCCCAAATTTTTAGAAAAAGCAAAGTGATCACGCTAGCGGTCTTATAGCTTTATTTTGGGGAGTTTAGGTATAAGTTAAAAAGGAGCAAGGCATGAGGTGGCAATACCCTCTAAATTAAAGTTAGTGCAACTGAAAATCCTCCATCGAATTTACTACAAATGTATAACCATGCACCGAATAAGTCGCCTTGACACACCCCTCTGTGGCAATTTGGGGGGCTGGGTATCTTTAACCACATACTGTGGGACCGCCCGGAGATAAAACCATACTGGGAGGCTGTCATGTGCACCATCTCGCGGGTGGGTGAACCCAAAAGATTTCTTTTAAATATCTGGGAGCCGACAGACCTTAACCAAATGGCCCAAGGCTGGGCAACATTAGGAATGATGGTAGCGAAACAGAACATAGCTCAACACTGGTGAGCGAGGTCAATTCCTACCTATCAAAAGTGGTGCTGTGACATGGATTGTGCAATGATAGTGAAGAAAGTGGTGTATGTACATAGAGGTTGCCCTAAGAAATGGACACTGGTGTGGGGAAAGTGGAGTCAATGTCGGATGTCAGTGACTAACTGTACAGACCAGGGACACTGCGATGTTCCCAATATTCTATATGAATATGTTGGAATGAGTGTGAGGGGAACATGTGAAGAAGAGCAACCAAATATACTCAATCAGTATAGGATTAATCTATGTACCATGCTGTATTTCTATTTGTCAATATATAGTAATATGTACCAACCACTAAAAATGGCAATACATTTTTTTTTTAAAGGAGGAAGGCCATTGTTGGTGGCATTATTGTAAGAAAGAAATTTGTATCAAGCATGTCCCCTGAATTATTATAACTCACCAATTAATAATTGAGACCTAATAATAATTGAAACCTGATAATATAGCCGTAGGGCAAGGCCTCCATCTTCCACTTCTAGTTGCAGCACTTGTAATCTTATTCTTGTTTTTTGTGTATGCAAAGTAAAATGCCTAAATTCTGAGTAAACAGAAAAGCAAGATTTTGGAACTTTAATCATTATGTTAGAAAATAAAAATAAAAATTATCAGAACAATAATCATTTTGATGAGAGCTACTTGTCCTATAATTGAAATAAGGAGATTACACCATTGTTTGAACAGATTACGCATTTTATTTAAAGTGGAAATAAAATGTAGCGGATATAAGTCCTCAAGTTGAGTGGTCACAATAATCCTAAATACCTTATTGGCTTAGTTATTGAGTAGTGGTCCTGCATTGCGAGGGACAGAATATCTTTGGCGCAATTAAAAAGTAGCACCACAGATTTAGAGTGGTTTATTTTATATCCCCCAATATTTGTTAACTCTCTTACTTTGTCAAGAGCTCTCGCTAGATTATCTCTATCTGCTGCTAAATAGAGAGCTCTATCGTCAGCAAATAGTTTGAGTTTGGCTGATCCCGGTAAAGGAGCGACGATTGCATGTTCCAGACGACTAGCACATACCAGAGGCTCAATGATAACGGAAAATAGTACGGGAGATGGGAAACACTCTTTTAAAAAAAATGTTTTTATTGCATTTTTCAAAACATGAAACAAGGCATGAATACTCAAGTCACATTGCATAGCAATCCACATTGGCCTCGCAGGGTAGGCATGGAGCAGAGCGTCTTTGTTGATCAAGTCTACACATATGCTTCAAAGGACCAGGCACAAAAACAAATCAGAAGTAATGGTTCAATTCACAGGGTTACACATAATTGACACAAACAATATTTTGGTCAATGCTCTACCCCGGGCGACAGAATCCCATCCTCCTCTTCTTCCCCTACCTCCAAACCATAGTACTTAATCCACGGAGCCCAAATTTCCCAGGACTTTTTAGTACAGCCCCATGTATAAGTCCAGGCCTGCCTGCCATTCGTCAACAGTAGGTATTTCTGGAACCCCCCAGTATTTAGCTACATCCTGCTTGGCCACCACCAGCCCCAGTTTGGCTAAGACCAGTTTGCGCCTCAGGATGTGTACCTCTGTTAGAATTCGCAGAAGGAGAAACTGTGGCTCCAATTCTATTTGGACTTCCAATATACGATTGAGCTCTCCCACAATCCATCCCCAGTAAGCCTGTATCTCAGTGCACCCGATAGAGTATGTATGAACGTCCCTGACACAGTATGACATTGAAGACACTCTGGGCTCTCGGTTTTTCCTATTGCATGCAATTGGGCTCTGTCAAAATATGTGCGATGTAGTGTTTTCTATTGGATGAGGTGTAATCTTAATTTAATTGCCACTTCCCTGGGATGCATGAGAGCTGATTCCGAATCAATGTCCTCTAGCTCACCAGTGTCCCTTTCCCATTTTGCACAACGTGGGCCAAGTCTGTCAGGCATATAATTGAGTAGTGTTTTATAGGTAAAGGAAACAGCTTTATCCAGGATTTCCTCGTGGAGGAGACAGCATTCTAGTGGGGCATACTCCGGCAGTGTCAAACCTGCCAACCCCTCCGCCCTCCAGACATGTTGCAAATGAAGGTATGCGTATGTCTGTGTGTCATCTAGCTGGTACCGATCTTTGAGTGTGGAAAGTTGCATGTTCCCCAGGTGCATGGATCCATTCATTAATGGCAATATGGTGAGCCGCTCTATAATAAGACCGATTGTCTGGCAAAGCCAACACCCCAATATAGGGATTCCGCTGCAGAGTTGCAAGTGCAATACGTGGATGTGGCCCTTCCCAGAGGAGAAAACTATCAATGTCTGTAAATATCAGAACCGGAACCTTAATGTAGGTATTCTGCAGTATGTAAAGCAACTGTGGGAGTGTTACCATTTTAAACATTGCAACCCTGCCCATAATAGTTAAGGGAAGCTTCCGCCATCTCTTAACATCTTCCTGAAAGTTGAAAAGGGCCCGCCGAATATTGTGAACCAGACTGGTGGCCTCGTCTAAAGTAATGTAGAGACCAAGATAAGAGAATCCTTCTGTGGACCAGTGGAAGCCGCTAGGGAAAGTCTGCTTCTCCACCGACCCTCCCACTGGGTACAGAGCATGATATCCATAAGTTTCAACTATGCACAGGATTTGAGGAAGTGTCTCCGCCGGATTTGTCACATACAACAAAATATCATCTGCATATAACGATATACATTCTTCCCCTATCTGTCGGAATCATCAACAAAGCCACTCAGCCCGGGGGAGGCCCTAACAACACAAGCCAGGGGTTCCAGAATAAGTGCAAACAATACAAGAGAGAGTGGGCAACCCTGGCTAGTCCCCCGTCGAATCGGCCAGGGTTCAGAGAGAACACAGTTGAACCTAACTCTATCCTCAGGCACATTGTACACTAAAGCCACCCACTCCTGGAATCCTGATCCAAAGCCGAACTTCTCCAAAACTTTTCTCACGAAGGACCAATGGATGGTGTCAAACACCTTTTCTGCATCTAGTGAGAGCAGCAAATGCACCTTCTCCTGATCCCTTACCACATCCATCAGGTTAGCTACTCTTCTTAGGTTATCACGCGTGGCCCGTTTTGGAATAAAACTCGTCTGGTCCCCATGTATCAAAGAGGCAATAAAGGAGACAAGGCACGTCAGCAGAACAGTGGCAAGGATTTTGGTTTCAATGTTTAACAGTGAGATGGGTCGGTACGACCCACAATCATCCGGGGGCTTCCCCTCTTTAGGGATCACAACCACTGTTGCAAGCCAGAGGTCTGCCGGTAGTATTCTTTCTTCCTTAAAGGCCCATAACATCTTAAATAGGTGCGGAGCCAGCAGGGAACTATATGCTTATAAAAATTCCCCCGGAAGGCTGTTAGGCCCTTGGGTATTCCCTGCCTTTAGTCTACCAATGGCCTCCGTGACCTCAGCTAGAGTGAGATCCTCATCAAGCCTGTCTTTCTTCTCGGGGGGCAAACAGGGGAGCTCAACCTTCTAACGTTATTGGGCTATTTGTGCCTCAGAGGCTTGCATCTTGGCTGCATATAGCTTCAAATAATATCGAGCAAATGCGTCCACAATATCCTGATGCTCGGTATATGCCTTGCTCCTTGATAGACAAAACCCACCTCAACTCCTGCTCGTTCCTACCCAACCATGCTAGTAATTTACCCGCTCGGTCACCAGTCTTGTACAATCTATGTTGGACTGTGAGTTAATGCGACCATGTCTCTTTAGTGATGAGCGCTTGATATTCTTGTTTAGTGGCATTCAACTACCGGTGTGTATGCTCACTCAGGGGATGGGCTATCTTGGCTGATGAAGGCTGATAGCCAGAAAACGGTCCTAGGATCCTTGATTCCGGTCCAGGGAAGACATGGCTTGGCAGTTGGGGCTGGACTGTTCACATGAGACACAGGGATAAGACTGATTTGCATACGGCCATGTCTGAACTGGGGTGGCTTTGTGAGCAAAATAACGATATATTAAACCCAGATCTGTGACTGGGGGTGAATGTTTTGCCATTGTGCAACATTCCGTGCATCATCTTGGGTATTTTGCGGTTCACCCTATGTGGGAAGGGTATGCCCAGACGTGGGTCCCATGCTCACTACGTCACTGGAGTCAAGCTATCCTGGCTTATGAAGGCTGATAGCCAGAAACCGGTCCTAGGATGCTTGATTCTGGTCCAGGGAAGACATGGCTTGGCAGTTCGGGATGGACTGTTCCCATGAGGCACAGGGTCAAGACTGATTTGTATATGGCCATGTCTGAACTGGGGTGTCTTGGTGAGCAAAATAACGATGGATTAAACCCAGATCTGTGACTGGGGGTTAATGTTTTGCCATTGTGCCACATTCCGTCCATCATCTTGTGTATTTTTCTGACAACCCTTGGCCGGCCAGCACTGCCACAGCCATGTCTGGGGAGGATCTCACTGCGTCGGCTCAAAGCTGCTTGCAATCGGCCCCTGCTGCTGTTATCTTGGGAGCTGTGTGCCAACAGTCAAGCCGAAAAGGCTCATTTCAGCTGGTAAAAGTCCCAAAACTCCCAGGCGGATGCACCACCGCCTGCTCGAACACTTCCGCTATTGGTGTGACAAATTAGTGGTGAGGAGAAACAGTATTAGGTCAGGATATGAGCCGGGGCCAGCGGAGCTCGCAGCAAGCGGCCAGGCTGTTGGCCATTCCCCCAAAGGGAGACACTCTTGACGCGTCCCTCTACTAATAGAAATTAGGTCAGCTATGTCCCCATTAATAATTATAGAAGCTTTGGCATTGTGGTATAGATTTCCACCACCTGGAAAACTGCTTTTTCAGCATCTACCATTAATATTGCTGGTTCGATTTTGTTGATGTTAAAGAAATCAATCGCCTGGATCAAGTAATGAGTGTTGGAAGCCAAAGGTTTATCTTTAAGGAAGCCATTTTGATCATTATGGATACGAGAAGGAGCTACTTGCGAGAGCCTATTTGGAAGAATTTTAGTAACGATTTTATAGTCAGTGTTTAATAGACTTATAGATCTGTATGAATTGACCTGGTCCTCCGGTTTCCATTTTTTAACAAAACTGATTACTGCAACTTGGGTAAATGTTTCGGGAACTAAGTCTCCTTTAAGAATCCTATTGAATAACGTTCCTAAGAAGACAGAGAGTTGGGGGAAAACTCTTATAGATCTCGGTAAGAATTCCATCTGGCCCATAGGCTTTGGCCTTCGGGGACTGAATACCTTCTACAGAAGCAATAGCTGAGAACAAGAACTCTTGCTGCTCAGAGGATAATATGGGGATATTTATCCTGTCTAATCAGTCTAGGGCAGCCTCCCGGATGGTGTTATGCTTCTCAGAATAGAACTCCTTATAATGACTAGGAAAGACTTCTGAAATCTCTGAGGTATGTGAAGTAGAGCACAAAGTAACCGGGTCTAATATTATTTTAATGCAATTGCCATTAGATCTTCGTTTGCAGACAAAAGCCAGGTACCTGCCTATGTGATCGCTTTCTTCATTTTTGTAGATACTAAGAAATCTTCTAAATTTAGATTAGCCCTAGGAAGTTTGGCATTACCTTCTGAGGATGGTAGAGCAAGGTGTCCTGCTGTTGCTTTGCATAACTCTTTCTCTAGCTTGAGTTTTTTGTTGTTCTCATTCTTGCCCCAAAAATCCAAGAATGCAACTACTTCCCCTCTGAAGAAAGCTTTTAAAGCATTACATACCAAAAACTTTGAAGCAATGTTAATGTTTAGTTTTAGGAATTCCTTATAATGCCATGCTCATGTGCGAAACCCACTGTTCGTCTGTAAGAAGGGATTTCTCAAATACCCATCTGGGCTCGATCTTAGTTTGAGTTTATATTTTGAACTTTACTGAAATTACTGCATGGTCTGAGAAAGGATTTTCATGAATCTCAGACTCAGTCTTTAAGAGAGTATGAGAAATCAGGAAGAAATCAATCCGAGAGGAGGAGTGGCATCTTCCTCAATGACATGTATATTATCTTTTGTCTGGAAAATGATCTCTCCAGAACTCGACTAGTGCAAATCGCTTATGAAATCTTGGTATAACCTTCGTGACTAAGGTTTAGTCTGTGTTTTATAAGCCCGGGATCAATCTGTAGTTGGGTTGATCAATAAATTGAAATCACCACCTAACACAAAATTCCGAGATTGAGCAGTTGCAAAATTGTACAAGGACTGAAATGTCGCAGGAGAATCCTTGATGGGGCCATAATAGCTCACAAAGTTAAAGAGTTGGTCTGAGATCTTCATCTGTACCCAAAGCCACCAGGAGCCATGCTCTCTAGGTACCATCGAGATTTCACATTGGAGGTTTTTATTTACTAATATAGCCACCCCCACAGATGGCTGTGTTTGAGGAAGCATAGAATTTCTGTTAGATGTAGCCAGGGTCCTTATCCAAAGGGTATGTCTCTTGAAGAATAATTATATTAGCGTGTAGGGATTTAAACCAAGCCAGGATGGATGGTCTTTTCACTTTATTGTTAAAACCATTAACATTGGAGGACACTACCTTCAGCAACTTAATAAACATTTTTGGAAAATAGATATTGTTTGGTGGCAAAAAAAGAGTAAATCATTTGTGGGCCTTTGAGCTTCTTTGTGTTTGATACTTTATATTTTACCCCCATCCGTGACCTTGTCTCTCCCTCCTATATCATTCCCATGACCCCTCACCCCACCACCCAGAAACCCTGCCCGTCTAGGGGTCCCTGGGTGCCCCCCCTTGCAAGTGATGATCCCCCCCTTCCCACTCCCTCCGTGCCCCTTCTCACCCCACCTTCTCCCTAAATTGGGATACGGTGACATGGCACCCAAGGCAGTGAGCGTGTGTCTGACGCCACCTAGTGGGAGGAAGAAAAAAACAAAAAAGAGAATGAACAACAGAAGAGAGAAACTGTGCACATATATCTCCCATCATTCTTGAATGGAGTTTTGTTTAGGTGTAAAGCTAGCCCCTATTTCTACCCCCTGGATACTATAGGGACTGTAAAAACTTCTGCGCTGGTTCAATAGAGTGGAAAACCATATTGCGCCCTCAATGCAAAACTTTCAATTTGGACTGCTGGATAATGTCCGCCAGGTATCCTAGCTGCTGAAAATAATTAAACATGCCTCTGAACTCCTTTCTCCTCCGTGCCAAAAATGCAGACATCTCTGAGAAAAGTTTAAATGAAAAATTATCGGAAGTCTGGTATACTTTATGCTGGATAGCACGTGCCAATATCTTATCCTTAATTCTAAAGTCACCAAAGATTGCAATAATGGTTCCTGGGTACTTGGCATTGGGATACTGGACTGCAGGGACGCGATGAGCCTGAGTGATGGTAAGATCGGTCTTCTGTGTTGCAGTTTCAGAGCATATATGCATAGAAATGAGGTTGGAGTTGACTTCTACTACTTATCAGCCATTCTTGCTGCCTTCCGGAACCCCTGTTATGCGAAGATTTCATCTTCATGATTAATTTTCTACATTATCCACCTTGATTTGCAGGCTGATGAGCTCAGATTGTACTTTGGTGATTTGGCTTATTTGCCAAGGTATCTTGTCTTTGAGGTCTGATGCGCGCTGCTCTGCATCCACATTGCGTGATGAAAGTTGCTGAACTGAGTAGAGCCCAACTTAGATTTGGTTTTCTTAGGTGCTTCTTCCTGGGACAGTTTCATACTTTTGAGTTACGCCAAACTTTGTTGTAAAAGAATGTGCGAGGTATCTTCTGCCCCTTCCGTGGTCTCAGGAATCCTGAGCTGTGTAGTCAAAGGACTTGGGGGATTATTGGGAAACAAGTTTGTTGTAACCTCCCCAGAGGAGCACACCTCCTGATTATCGAGACTTGCAATTTGCTTAGGTGTAATTAGGCCAGTTGTTAAAGCCTGAAAATATTGACTATGAGCCCTGCTGCATATCTCCTGGGAGCGGTTTACCTGTAGGTGTTACACTTTATGCCGACTGGCTAGCTTGCATTCCCAGGGTAGAGGCCTGGCTTGCTGCATGTAGAGGGTTGCCCATAGAACCATGAGTACCTTTGTCTGATGCTGATCTCCAAGGAAGGCGCTGGAGCTCTCTTTCACAATGCAATGTTTGCTGTTGTTTTCTCACCCTTGACAAATAATTGTGATCTCCAAAACATGAATTGTAGCACCAACTGGATTAATTATTTCTCGTGTTCAATCTGTTAATTGATCGTATTGACCATATCCATTGTGTATGTCATAAAGCTATATAAGCTTCTTCACATTTTGTTTAGGGGCTTTGATGTGTATATCAACGCTTTGTTTAATAGTGAACCCTGATTTTGTAGGACGTGTGCCTATGCATGGGTATGTTTCTGGTTGTTTGAACAAATGTGCGTGTGGTATGTAGGATGTGCTTGGATTTATTTGATACCTTTCTTTCTATGTTTTTATTTAAACTGCAAAAATATAATGAATAAATACATTTTGATATGTTTTATGCTTAAGGCGTTGGCCATTGTTTCAGATGTTTGGAATCATATCAGTGACTATTAGCACTATATGACTTTGTACACAGGTAGAGAACTTTTGTTATGAGTGTATTTCTGTTTTCCCCTGTTTTCTCTGCCTGTTATTTGCTTCAAGGACCCCCTCCTGTGTGAGTAGTTGGAGCTCCTGGAATGGCCAAATTGCAGACGTCCAGTTGCCCACTGGGTTTTTTAAGGGGCTGATGTTCATTGGGGAGTCATTCTTGGGCTCCCCAGTGAATAACCTGAATTCCAACTCTTTAGAGGAGGGGATCCGATTGTGATTTTTTGTAGTCCTTGTAGCGTTAGTTAAAAGCCAGGTTTTAGCAGTGCTGTCCCGGGAGATTCTTTTCATGCCTTTTTCAGTGAGCTAGAAGGAGGGACGCAAGCCGCACAAAACCTAGCTACACTGCTTTCGCACCCGGACCACTACCCACTGCGGTACCCTATTCAAAAACAGCAGCAGTCCAAGAGATTAGAAGTTCTAGCACACAGAGGCAGAATTAATAAAAGATAAAGTCAATGTCTCTGACCTGATGGAAGATAGGCAGTGGATTTAAACACTTATAGAGCCTCCAGAACTGCCTGCACCAGCGGTAAGTCAGCTGCCTGATGCTCCAGGTGATGCGATAATGCGGTGAGTAGACACGCCAATCAGTAGCCCAGTGTTGTTGGCCTTAGCCGACCTCTGTATGGGGTCAGTTTCCACCTCCAGTATTTCTAAGAGCCTGCTTAAACAGCATCCAGAGACAGCACCTCTGCGGTAGGAATCCTAAGCCGGGGCTGGGCCTGAAATGCCGCTGACTACCTTGTGACGCCGCGCGGACCCTAGCGCCTCTGCGCCTTTGCGGCTGAAAATCCAAAAGGCCGCTCTCTCCTCTCAATGCAACCATATCCGCATCAGCTGCTGGTGTGAGAACGTCCCAACAGCCTCCAAAAGCCGCGCTGAGCCCAGCGCCTCTTCAGACGCCATCTGAAGCAGCTCTCGCCTCTTCGCTGCTGCTCGGAAAAAAACATCGTCAGCTGCCCAGCCCACCTCACCATCAATCACGGAGCGTGACCACAGCTCCTGCCAACACCAGCAGGAACAAAAAGCCTTGAAAGTGCATTGTTTCTTAATTGAAAGCCAACGAAGTGATCACAGAAGTTGAGATGTGCGCTCTCTTTTTCAGATGTTGATGTTTCGTCTAGCTCCTGCATTCTGAATACCCTGCAGCTTCCTTTGAGCATATTATGGAAGCTTCAGATGTATTAGAGGTAGGACCAATGCCTTGTTACAGAATTGATACAAAAGGGGGTGGTGATGGACAGAGCATCTGAATCAATCACACACCCAGTCAAAAGATCTGGGTTTAATCCATCACCATTCTTTAGCCCACTCTGCCACCCCAGTTAAGACATGGCTATATGCAATCAGTCTGACCCTGTGCCTCATGGGAACAGTCCAGCCCGAACTGCTAAGCCATGTCTTCCCTGGACCGGAAACAAGCTTCCTAGGACCAGTTTCTGGCATTCCAGCTGTCTTCAGCCCGGCTTGCTTGAATCCAGTGGCAAAGTGAGCAGGGGACTCAAGTCTGAGCATACCCTAGCACACTTATGGTGGCCAAAAGTGGTACAGAAGGGGGTGGTGATGGACGGAGCATCTGAATCGATCAAACACTCACACCCAGTCAAAAGATCTGGGTTTAATCCATCACCCTTCTTTAGCCCACTTCGCCACCCCAGTTCAGACATGGCTATATGCAAATCAGTCTGACCCTGTGCCTCATGGGAACAGTCCAGCCCGAACTGCCAAGCCATGTCTTCCCTGGACCGGAAACAAGCTTCCGAGGACCGGTTTCTGGCATTCCAGCCGTCTTCAGCTACAGAATTGAGGCACCATGCCCATACCTAAGGACTGATTGCATGTTATAGTCATCATGAGAGCATTAGATTTGCAAATTATTCTACATTGTTTGATAGTGCAGAGCCAGGGGGGAGAAGGTTAACAGGAAGCTAGATATTTTAGTTATGAAATAGGATGACAATTGTTTACAGAACTCCTGGGAAGGAGGAATGTTTTGAATATTAGCCGCTCATGTGACCATGGCCTTGTAGATACCAAAAGCCTTCTTATTGAGGTATTTTGCTGAGGGGGTGCAATTAGGCTGTGGTCAATAGTTGTTTATAGTATTGATACGTGCCAACAGGGGTGAATAGGTATTCTTACTGTGTTGTTAGATTTGTCAGCATTTATTCTTCCCCACTGACAAGAGGTTTTTCACACTTAGAGGTTTCTTTTTTCAAATGCAATTTAATTAAAAGAACAAAAAATACTGTTTGATGGTTTGCTCATGTTAGTTTTTGAGTATTGTAATACTTGTTGGCCCACCTCAAGTTCTTGCTAGTGAAGATTGCATGCCACCAGAATATCTTTTAATTCTGTGAGTTTTTTAATAAAGAGATCAAAAATATAAAGATTAAATGATGTAAAATTATAAGTTTACTGCACTCTATGTATGTTGAGGCAACTGTCTCAACCATAGCCCTGTGATCTATAAATTAGTAAAAAGCAAACAGTTTCCAGAACTGATCACAAACGATTGTGCTTTATCTGGTACTTTCACTGACTATGTTCTATTATTGAGTGTGAGTTATAGGCTATGGCCACCACCCTCCCTTCTGCTGTAAGCGATTAACGTTTCAGCTAAGGTAGCACGGATGAAGGGTCAGGTGAACTTTGAGCCAAGTCCCTGTGATAAAAAGCAATACATTATTATTATCCATGATAAACCTGTTTATCTTTAGCACATGTTTACTCACGGATCACACATTTCTTAAGGTGTATTTGAGTTTTACCTCATTTCCAGGATGGTGCACGGTGATTTCCTTCTAATGGCCCTTTGAAGAGCCTCTCAGGGAATCTTTTCAGAAGCAACGGTGTCTCACTTGTGTAAACAGGTGATAATTCTGTACTCCGATGGGCAGGATGTAGTGTTCTTGGTAGCAGTGGGTGTGTCCAGGTGTTGAGGGGCTTGCCTTTGGCATAGTATTGGTGCCCCAGTGGTATACCTGCTGCAAGAATCTACTGCACATTCATGCCAGAGTCATGATAAAATAGACCATCTAACTTCTTTGCCCCCTCTTGCCCCAAACATAGGCATGCTACCTCTCAAAAATGGTGCCCAGTAAAGGAAAACAGTGCCTGCATTTAATATAAACGATTGCACTGCCCAAGATTATTTTCTTTTAAGCTCTCAGAATATTGAAAGGTCTCCGGCATCCTCAGTATCTATCAGACTGGCAGTGTAAGGTGTAGTAAAGAAAGTAACAGAGTCCACTGTAGCGATAGGTTCCTTTATTGTAAGTTCCTTCGAAGATATAAAGTACAAGAGTTGATAAGAAGAACCCCACCAGGAGCTAGCTGTTAGCAGCTCAGCCTGAGATGACCAACTGCCACAGACAGGTAGATAGAGACACTGTGAGCCAGGGAGCCACCCAGGCATTCTAATATGTCACAGATGACATTGGACAGTCTAACTAGTAAAGAGCATTAGAGAGGACATTTACTACGCATCCTCTTCCCTTATGGAATAGGAACAGAACAGAGAACACAATTGGCAAAATACCTCAAATGCAACATCAGCAGAAAAGAACAAGAATGAACCAAACGAGATGTTCATAGCATGAGGTATCATTAGCAGAAATGTGAACAAAGAAAACTAAATTGTAAAACTATATGCCTCTTCCCACTCGCTTAACAAACCAGAGCAGCTAAGCAAAGTGGTCACACTCATAACCTCCCCACACACATGGGTACACCCTGGAACAAAAATGAGTGTAGACGGTGACTCTAGAGACACATAGGGGTAAAAATTCACTCAAGACAAAAAGAGAGCAAACCCCTTAAATCAGCAAAGAAAAACAGACTTTGCAAAGGACTAGAGCCCCCCCTGAAAAAGATGTGCTGACACAAAAGATATGATAAACTCACAGCACAAAGTCTTACCAACAAGAAACCCTGGCCACGAGTTACAAGAAGGTAGACTTAGACCAGAACATAGTGCACGAAGAGTCTCCACCAAAAGCAGGGGACAGCACAGAGTAGAAACTCTGAGATTAAAAAGGAATACAACCTCCCCTAAATAGGGTACACCACAGGAAAATACACCTGGGAACAAAAATAAGGATACTAGGGGCATGGACTACCCGCAAACACCACTACATGGGGCATGGACTACCCACAAACGCACAAACTCCCCTGTGTAGGGTACACCACAGGACAAAACCTGGGAACGAAAATGGCATGGACTACCCACACAGACAACCTCCCCTATGTAGGGTACACCACAGGACAACACCTGGGAACCAAAATGGGGCATGGACTACCCACACAGACCACAACCACAGGAAACTAATAGAAATGGGCATTGACTACCCACACAAACACACAACCTCCCCTATGTAGGGTACACCGCAGGACTATATTCCTGGGAACAAATGGGGCATGGACTACCACCAAGCATATGACGCAGACTCCAAGAACCCAACAAAAAAAAACATTGGGGCATTGACTACCCACACACAGACCACCTAGGGTACAATTGAGGAAACCAACCTTAAAAAAATATGGATGAGAATTGACTACCCACAACCCAGCAACATCCAACCAGGGCATGACCTAACACAGAATATAGGGTAAGAATAAGAGCAACACAAGTTTGCCACACACCACACCACACCACCACAAAATAAGGCTATATTCAATAATGTGCAATAGTAAATTAGCTGTCATAAATAAATAAATAAATAAATCTTGCTCCGGTGAGCGACCTCTCACCCGGGATCCAAACGCCCAGACGAAAAACCAACAGAACATACATAAAGTCAACTTGCTGTGTCCCAGCAGACGGCTTGCAGATCAAAGTGAGATCAGTATTGGTGTCCACAGTCAAAGTTGAAACTTGCCACACAAACAAGGTATTAGGTCGTCTACTGAATGCCATAACCGAAGAAAAGTCAAGGGATGAAAAGATGTGCTCCACCTTACACAGATATTTACAACAAGGGGTGGTGAGGGACAGAGTCTCTGAATTAAGTAGAAAGCTCTCACCCAGTCAAGAGATCAGGGCTAGATCCAACACCGTTTTTTAGCTCACTGCACCATCCCAGTTTCAGAACCTGGCTGTATGCAAATTAGTCTGTTCCTGTCCCAGTGCATGATGGGAACAGGGCAAACCAAACTACAAAAGCCAATTCTTACACTGGGAAGGAAACAAGCTCCCGGGGACCGGTATCTGGCATTACAGCCGTCTTCGGCCCGGATTGCTTGAATCCTGATGGTGCAATGAGCAAGGGTCTCACATCTGAGAATACCCTTCCACGCTTAGGGTGGACAAAAATATTTACAACAAGGGGTGGTGAGGGACAGAGTCTCTGAATTAAGGGACAGACTGATTTGCATATAGCCAGGTTCTGAGCTGGGATGGGGCAGTGAGATAAATAACGGTGATGGATCAAGCCCTGATCTTTGGACTGGGTAAGAGTGGTCTGTTTAACTCAGACACTCTGTTCATCACCACCCCCTTTTCTAAATCGTTTTTGGCCACTATAGGTGTGGCAGGGTATACTCAGACATGAGTCCCTTTCTCACTGCTCCATCAGGATTCAAGCAAGCCGGGCCGAAGAAGGCTGAAATGCCAGAAACCGGTCCCCGGTAGCTTGTCTCCTTTCTGGTGAAGAATTGGCTTGGTAGTTTAGTCTGCCCTGTTCCCATGATGCACTGGGCCAGGGACAGACTGATTTGCATATAGCCAGGTTCTGAGCTGGGATGGGGCAGTGAGATAAATAACGGTGATGGATCAAGCCCTGATCTTTGGACTGGGTAAGAGTGGTCTGTTTAACTCAGACACTCTGTTCATCACCACCCCCTTTTCTAAACCACCTTACACAGAAACATTTCCGAAAATAACTGCATCGTAAAGAAAATTAAGAAAACACTTGCCCTCAGAACCTTTCCCTTGCCGGTAATTGCAGGCACCAGAGCTTGATAAACACCTTCAAAAACGACGATTTGTGTGGAATGAAAAAGGTGCGCTCCGACTTCTACAGTTAAATTTGCCCACTTAACTGCGTCGTGAAGAAACAAACAGCTGCCCTCAGACACGGCGAACAGAGCAAGCTGTTGTTGTGGCAACCAAACAGACACAAAATGGCCGCCACGTCGCTCATAGCGGCGTAAGGAGCGTGAGGGACGTCTCTCCAAGGAAGGCGTCACAGGAGCAAAGAATCTGGCTTCACCAATACCCCGAAGCATTCTAAAGACGTCATCAGATGGAGGGAGCAGAGCAAACGTGAAGATAGCTCCCAGCCAACCGTCGGGCAACGGACACCAACATGAAGTAAGGAGATAAATTAGACAAGGCAAAGCGAAGTGTTGCCGGAGAGCCATGCTAAAAATTCCAATGCCGAACAACTCGAAAAAAACCAAACAAACGCGCAGCAGGTAGCGAATTCTGGGGTTGTAGATACAAAGAGTACAAGTGCAAGAACTCACCCGAGGGACGATTCACGGGAGATACTTGAATGAAGGACCGAGAGTAACAAATAGGCACAACAGTTCCTCTGAGAGAGAAAAAAAAAAACGTTCGCAGCATTTGTGACTTAAGCTGTGAAACCACCTCACGTATAAATTGCCAGTTTCTGTCAACGCTTGACACTTCACAGACTGAATGAAGGCCAATAAAAACAATGCAGACCTCAGGGAAGAGTAGACTTTTCCAACAGGAGCAAGGTGACAGCAGGCAAGATAGAAAGAAACGCCAGGTTGCAGGCTGTCCAGGTGGTGGGAGGGACACTGGTGGGGTTGGCTGAGGCGTTGTCTTTGGTTTCAATTGGCATTTGAAAGTCTATAAAGTCTTTAGTTTCTTGTCTTTTTCCTTAGACGTCCTTTATCCTTAGTTCACGCGTAGGTTTATCCTTTTCAGAAACATCGCCAAAATGTAGTAAAGGAAGTAACAGAGTCCACTGTACAGATAGGTTCCTTTATTGTAAGTTCATTCCAAGATATAAAGTACAAGAGTTGATAAGAGGAACCCCACCAGAAGCTAGCTGTTAGCAGCTCAGCCTGAGATGACCAACTGCCACAGACAGGTAGATAGAGACACTGTGAGCCAGAGAGCCACCCAGGCATTCTATTATGTCACAGATGACATAGGACAGTCTAACTAGTAAAGAGCATTAGAGAGGACATTTACTACATAAGGCATGGTGCCTCTCATAAACAGTGGCTTGTGAGTAGAAGTAGTGTGTGCAAATACGCGAACAGATCATTTTTTCTTTTTCACATAAATCACAACAAGAATCCATAGTGCCCAAGATAAACTATTTTTAAAAGGACTCGGAATGTTAAAAAGTCTCCCCTCGGCCGCCCAGTATATCCAAGACCTGCAGAGTAAGGTGTGTCCCTGCCGTATCTATGAATAAATAGACCGTCTTCCTTGTTAGCACCCTACCCCAAACACTGCCACACTTACTCTAAAAAATGGCAGCCAGTAAGTGGAAACAGAGTGGGCAAAAACACAGATACATTTTAATTTTTCACATAAATCACAACAATACATAGTGCCAAAGATATATATATATTTCTTTTTAGAGTTCTCTTAATGTTAAAAAGTACCCTATGGCCCCAGTATATCCCAGACCTGCAGTGCACGGTGCTTAAGCATCATGGCCATTAACAAATGACCATCTAGCTTTAAACTCCACCTCCTGTACCAAACACTAGCACTCTGCTTCTCAAAAATCGCTGCCAGTGAGTGGGGCAGTGTGTTCAATAATTCAAACAGATCATTTTTAGTTGTTCACAACAATCACAACAGCAATACACAGTGCCCAAGAATAATTTTTATTTTAAAGTTCTCAAAATGTTAGCCCTGCAGTGGTAAGTGACAACATTGAAAAGTGCAAAGCATAATCCCTCTGGCAGCATTGATATGATATTGAATGGAAATAATTAAAGTCAGCCCTCAGTGAATGTTAGGGGTGGGCAGAACTTGCAGAGTTTTACTTCACAGAGTTTCACTGAGTTACTCAAAAACTCTGCAAGACTCTATGGAGTTCCGTGAGTGTCAGTGGCAGGGCCGGACTGGCCATAGCGGGCACCGGACAATCCCCCGGTGCGCCGCAATGGGTGGGGGCCAGTTTTGTTACAGGGCCGTTTTTTGCAGCATAGCTGCAAAATCGGCCCTGTACCACAATCGGCCGAAAACCGGCCCCGGCAAAGAGCTTGGCAGCACCATATCCGCCCCCCCTCCCCCCCCCCCACCCCGAGTGGCAGCAGCAGCTTTCTCAATGCTAGGGGTAGTGACCTGCTGCAACAGCCCACGTTGAGAAATCTCACCGGGAGGTGCTCTGGAGCTTGATTTTCTCTCTTCCACTCACCAACTTACCATTGGCTAACCATGTGTGGAAAAAAAATGCCACAAGATGGTTAGGAGATTTTTTCATAAACTCTGTGCTTCGAGTGGAGCACAGAGTGGCCAAAGCTCCTGAAACTCCTCCAGAGGAAGAGAGGTTACTGCCCACACCTAGTGAATATAAGAACTTCACTACTGGTATAGACAAGAACAACTATTCAAACAGTGTAAGTCTCAAAGCTCACACGAGGCTATCTTTCACAAAATAGATAATTGAGTGTTACTATTCTATTAACTGACCTGCACAGGAACTCTGTGATGATCTCAACATATTCAGTTCTATTAAAATAACAGCAATGCAGCAAGTTATTAAAGAGGGTAATTTTGTCACACTAACAACTCTAGTCATCGTGCTAGATTCTTAATCATCCTTCAATTTTTTTTGCAAAAGATTTTTGTTCCTCTCTTCATATCTTAAAATCAAGAACCCCTTACGTGTCATTGTCTTGAGACAAGTCAGAAACCAACCCATATAAGCAACATGGAATCTTTCAGAGCTCTATTAAATGTATACAACGCAATTTTGACATGCAGTACTGCCTGCAATTTAAAAAGCCAGCGTATTGCCCCTTCATTCAAGCAAATTATTGGTTGATCTCTATTTAAGCTGCAATCTTTTTTTTGTTTTGTTTGCAGGCTATAAACAACATTAAAATGAGTGTATCCACCTGCAGCTTCTCTCCAAATCCAATCCTTCACCTTTCTCGAACCCACAATCCTCACTGCTGATTCCTCCCATTAAGCTTCTTTCGCCCTACGACTTCCGACCTAAGGCCTCCATCAGTGAACAACAATGACGACCACGACTACATGGTTTAGCTTCTGTTCTTCCAAATTCGAGGTAAATTTAGTGCCCTCAAAAAAGAGGCTCAATGGTTTTAGGGCATTTTTAGCAACAAGAATGTTACCCACAAAATTTGAATAACACTAATATCGACGCTATATAATTTGTATGTATAGTCAAAAGTACTGACAACAAAGACATAAAAGCCGGCAATATTGTTTTAAAATAGGTAAATATATCAAATCTTAACTATTATATATTATAATATTTAAAAAATATTTATTGACTTTTAGAATAATATCACATTAAAAATAATACTTATACTCTCAAAACTACAGGGCTAAAGAACATAAAATAAAACGTTATGGGTTAGTATAATCACAAAAACGAATAACATATATAAAGATAGTATTTTAAATATGATTATAGAAAAATATAAATACACACTATTTAAAAAATATCTAACATTAATTATTATACAAAAATGCAAAACATAATATAAATATTTCATTCCAAATAATGTAAACATAATTACATAATTAGCTAAATCAGTTATCTAATTAACCAATCAACTATTAAAAAATTAAATGATTACTATCTGTTAAACATTTGTGATTGAATACCTAAAAAACAAATACATATTTAAAAATCAAATTAACAAACCAAAACTAATAAGTAGACATTTATAATCAAAAACATACTTTAACAATTTCCCACTCTATTCCCTCACAGACATTACAACCAGACAGAAATTAAAACATGTTTTTTCAAAAAATCCTTTAATATATAATCAAATCATAAAAACAAAACTGCACTGAAACTAATTTAAATACTTAACACTAAAATAATATAAATTGTGACATTAAAATGTATAAAATAAAAATGTAATACAAAGGTGATATCATGTACAATTATACTCAAAAATATTTTAGAAGTATTATAAGGCACTTACAAATGATAATCATACCCTCAACATTCGAACCCACAATATTTTTGACAATATATTATTTGTGTCAATCAGTATTTTTGGAATTATGCTTTGGTGCAATACTGCTGAAACCCATGCAGGCTTTTTTAAAGTACATAAGTACTGGACTTCATATTCTACTGATTTCATGCTCCAGGTCTTAGGTGGTAGAGGGCAGTTTCTCATGGGTTATCATTAGAAAAAGTAGTCAGTACCGAGTCGTCCCTTATAGCTCTGGATCATATGAATTGCAACTAGTCAGAAAAAGGAGATAGAGTTCTTTTGTTGACTGTGTGAATGGAACATTCTTTGTGAAGGGAGACACAAGTAAATTACTTCATGTCATATGTTGCTATTTCCCTGTTTGTTATCTGATGGATGCTTTTGAGTATCCGATCCAAAAAACAGAAAGATCCACTAAATATTTGTGATTGTTGTGATTGTTCCTTCACCGCTGTATTCTCTCCATCTTTCTCCTGACTTGTTTATTGTGTGTAACATACCTGGTGTCTAGTGCCATTGTTATAATTGTTTCTTTCCCATGGGCATCTATCAAAATTGTTTGCTCTCAGGAACACCTCTTCCCATTGTTTAATTTCCAGGTTGTTTCTTTTTCCATTGAGCTTTAAAAAAGAATTTGATATTTGGTAGATGCAAATTGAGAAACCGGTAGAGTTACGAAACCTGTCCTTTTGTAAACAACCATGATTTTGTAAACTTTTCAAATGAGGTGAACGCCCTTACCAACCCCATTTTAATCTTATTTCTAAGGTCCTCATGCCATTCAATTGCATCTTTTTTTTAAAGCGATACAACAGCCATTGACAACCACTTTTCTTCAAGATCCTGAATTTTTCTTCTGTCCAATCAGGTGTAAAATATGTATTTCTATGCAATAAGGTGTACTGGTGCAGGAGAAAAGTGAGTCCTTTACAGTGATACACATAGCCCCAGACTGACTGTGTTGTACATGAGATCAGGGAAGTGCACATATCTCTTTCAATTATGCCCTTCGGTTCAAGCAAATCTTACTCACTGGGCATGTCTCTACATTTTGATCTTTAACGTACCAATAGTTCATCAACATCTCCATATGACCTCTCAATCTGGTACTATTACTAGGACTCCTGGTAATATTGTAGTACATCTAAATCCATCAGACTGCTTTCTCTAGTGAGTTTGACACATTGCTTCCAGTTGGTTTTCAGTGGCTTACCCTCCTCCATATGAAAGCGTTAAGGATGTCTTGTAAGAGTTTGATATCACTATAGTTCATGTGAAGTGAAAGGGTCTGAAGTATGTGTAGTATGTGTAGTATTATTGGCTTGACCATTATGTTCAAAGCACCTATGCTCCACAGTCAAGATAGCATCTGTGTATATCATGATACTCAGCCTGCCCTGCACTAACCAGTCTGAATCCCATATTGAGTTTACACCTGATGTTTAGCAATAGAAGGGTGTGGATGGCTGCAAAGTCCTCAGAAGTCAGTTAGTGACAGCTATCACCAGCCCCTGCAATTTTCTTAAATTATTTTGCAAACCTGAGTTCTCCTTGAAGTCCTCTAATTTGGAATTAAGTTATATTAAGAACATCTCTTGTTCCACTAATGTTATCAAAATGTCTTCTACATATGCAGTAACAACAAAGCAGTCTCCTTTATTGGCCCACTCAATATTAGTACTCTCCCTCATCATCTGTAGCAAGTGTTCTACAAAAGTGCAAACAATAGATTGGTAGCAGATAGCCCTGGCCTAGGGCCCTGTGAATCTCTCTATTCTGAGCTTCTGATATCCAACCACCAACCACCTAATGTAAAGTGCCCGAAATCCAAATGACTCCAGGACATCTATCTACAAGCCCCAGTCCCCCCTCACAAATACTATTTTAGTTTTCAGGAACAAGCATAGCATCTCTCCCTTTATGGCTAGTTGTATTAACCAGGTCAACTAGTTTTGGGCCCTCATGAGCCAGCCTGATCACTATGAATTAGCAAGGGCGATACCCTGTCCATTGAGCACACCACACCCTTATTAAAATCTTAGCATGCAGGCTTAGCAGAAATATTGGTACAGAAAAATAGGTCCTTGCCAGGTTTTAGAAGTAAAGATACAGGCATCAGGGTAATGCTTCTGTAAGCTTGGAAATCATTACAGATCTCCATTGGCTACTAAAGGGCCATAGGCTTTTATAACATGGCAGAGAAATCTTCCCACAGGGGGGCCTTATGTTGCCTCAAACTGTTTTCCGTGCGAGGTAAAATACTTCAGCACGTTTAAACATTTCATATTGTTTAAAATATTCTGGCATGCAGAGCCTGCTATTGATACCGCTAATCTTTGGTAGTGGGTCTTTCGAGCGAGATCGGGTTTAAGCACACATGTCCAAAAGCGGGCTTTCGTTTGAATATGATTTTGTATAACGAGGCCGGTGAGGTCTAAAAACGTCAGTTTGTTTAGAGAACCTTGGCATGTAGAAGACCGGTTTTGGTGAAGCATATTCTTCGAAATGGTTCCGTGTGTGGGTAGCCATTTTTTAACATCCCTGATTAATAGCGGGATTTTTTCTTAATTGTGACGCTTTGAAATGAGCTCCATGCCCGTATGGGTGTGCATCATAAAATGTGATTAACCCGAAATTCACATGAGATATAACTTTAAGAACCATGTTATTGTCTGTGACGGGGGTTAATTTTTAATGTCATTTTCTACAGAATATCCTTACCGTGAATAATCCCCCTGCCGCAGTGCCCAGGGAATATTTTTCTTATTTAATGAAAGTAAGTTGTTTCTCTTCTCCTATGTTATAAGTCCAACACTGGTGATTGAGGTCCTCCAGTTTTATGTTATTGGAAAGCTTTGGTGTTTGTCTCCTTTGCCAGGATTTGGTTGAAGGCAATTATTTCTTTTGTGTTTGTTAACCCTCCCGAGCAATCTAGTGAGTCTTGGTTGAGGGGTCCACAACTCAGACACAAAATTGAAACTCTGAGACATGATTACATATCTGAATAAGATTACTATTATATGAAGCGGGGTAAACTCGCCACTAGATATATGATTGCAATGAGTTTGTGTCTATTAAACATTGAATTCAGGTTATGCTGATTGAGTATCTAACACTGGCCCAGTCAGAATCTGACCATATAGGAAGCACTACAGCACCATGCAAGAGTACAAAAGTTGACTATGTTGTATTTGATTCATGTATATATTTTTTCTTTGGTCTAAATATGACATTTTTTCTTGCAGAGTGGTAAGGTCTGGGAGTACCAAGACTAACCAACATCAGGTTAAAACTGTGAGTTTTTTATCACTATACACAGTCCCCAGGTTAGGGTACGCCTTAGGGTGCGTATACTGCCAGGGATTTTCGCTAGTTTTCGGTCCTGATGAAAGCTTGGCTGAAATAGCATATCCAAAGCAGAAACATATTGACCTTTTATCTATATACGACATATTTGAATGGATTGTAGGTCAATAATGTCCGTTCACTAATCTTTTAATAATGCTGGCCTGACTTCCTATTAAAAATGTTGTATTGAAGTACAGTCCACCATTTTTTAACTCACCTATCACAATCACTGACACTTCACAACTTACTGATACCAGCTACGCTGTAACCCAGGCGTGGTAGCATACTTGGGAGACATTTAGTCTCCAGGGTAAAAACTCTATGATGAAGCATGTTATCAACCATGTTGATGAGTGAGGGTTTTATCAAAACATACTGAATGCTTCCTAGTCTAATATTATCCTCTTGCGTGTGGACTAGAATTGTTAATGCAGAGCTTTCGCGTTCTCTTGTCCAGCAATTTCCATCTGGGACATATTCATGGCCTGTCATCAGGCCCTGTCACTCCATTGTTGTTTCTAAAGATATTGGTTGGGGAATAGGAGTGCCGTCTATCCCTACCCCTCTTGTTGATAGTTTACTGTAGAAACAGAAAGGATCCCCTAACCTAATTTCCCGCCGAACATCCTCCAAATACAAGAATTCTCCCGTCATTCATGCAAATGTTTTCCTTTTCTTGGAAGACCACAGCGGGGCATTACTCCGATTTTGGCGTTTCTATGCTAATGGCAGTTAATAAGGATGGTCCTTGTATTTTTCTGCTCATGATATAGACTCCATTTTCATGACAAACTAAAGCATTAGTTTTCATAGTGAAATCAATAATATGAAAGAATTCCTGCTATTTTAAAAAAATTGTTTAAGAATATGTTACAAATTGGATTTTGACCGGCTAGGGCATGTGCCAAAGTCGGGCAGAAAACATCACTCTAAACAGGATGAGGGAGTTACACTCCTAAAATAACCCCTGATCACCCCCTTGGTAGCTTGGCAGGAGCTGTCAGGCTTATCTTAGATGCAGTGTGAAAAATGTTTGCACGTAACCAACAGTAATACAGTGTTAGCACTACAAAAGGACACCACACCAGTTTAGAAAAATATCCAATATTTTTATATACTTAAGTCAAGACAAAAAATGATAAAAATCCACAATACAGTACTTAAAATTCTTCAGTGACAAAATATGCTTGAAAAACAGTTCCTTGATGTCTATAGCTCCATCCGGGTCTATCGCAATGTCGTGAACAAACAAATCCAAAGAGTTCTGGCTGACCGCAGCATTGCGGGCCAGCGGTGGTGTGGGGAAGACCCGCAAACAGTACCTTTTAGAAATGCAGGGAGTCAGCAGCCCCTTGTTGAGCTCCTGAAAACACAGTGTCTGCAGTTGTCGGTTCCGGAGGTCAGTGCAGGAGTCGTCGGGCCCTTGAAGTCAGACACTTTGTAGATCGAACTCCTCTTTGCTGAAGTCAGGAGCGCTGGCGTCGGCAGGAGTCAGCAGGCATGGGCAGGCGTCGAGTGCTGCGGTGTGAAATGCAGCGGTACAGCATGCGGTGCCCTCAGGTCATGGTACAAGCAGCAGCTCGATGGCGGCATCAGATGGTGTCATCGGCGAGACAAGGGTCGCGGTGCGAAGTCAGTGCGGTGCTCATCGCGGTGCTGGCAGGTCAAGGTGCAAGCAGCGTTGTCATCATTGCTGAAGGCCTGTCGTTGGTTGATGAACTGGAGTTGATGGCGCCGGCGTTGGTAGGTCAAGGCTGTGGTGAGGGATGAGGGTGGTGCGTCAGGTAACTTCACGAGTGGTGCCCTCGAACCACAGTGCAAGCAGCGGCGTACATTTCAGCTTGGAGTGGCGTCATCTGGGATACCAAGGCGTCGTCATGAAGGCAGGTGGTGCGGAGTGCGGTGCCCACAGGTTTCGGTGCGAGCAGTGGCTCGGCGGCAGCATCAGCAGGCAGGGTTCCGTGAGACCAGGGTCACGGTCCGGAGTTGCAGAGGTGCCCTCTGTGGTGTCTTCAGGACATGGAGACTGTAGCAGCGTCGTAGACGGTGTCAGGTTGCTTTTCTTTTGTTGCAGCACAAAACATACAGTACCCAGTGTTGAGGGAAGAAGAGCTTGGATTCTGTGTTGTTCCTGAGAATTCTTGAACAGGGGGCAAACTCTACCTCAAGCCCTTGGAGAAACTCACAAAAGTAAATTGCAGGTTCAATCCAGTCCTTTCACTGCCCAAGACAGAAGCAGTCACTGCAGGCCAACACAGCAACCCACACAGCAATGTGGTAGTTCCTCTTCACAGCTTCTCCAGCTCTTCTTCTTGGCAGTCTTCTTGGTCCAAAAGAGTTCTAAAGTTCAGGGGTCTGGGCCCCAATATTTATATCCCAAAATCCTCTGATCTCTTAAAGAGAGTATCTGTGCCCAGCCAGAACCAGTACTGCCTTCTCAGGTGTGACCTCCTGGCAGGAGGTGGCAGCGGCATTGTCAGAGGCAGAACAGGCCCTTTGAGGTGCAAGGAAATCTCCTCCCCATTCCCCAATTGCAGCCAGGTCTACTCACCCTTTTCCTGAACCACCTAGACTATCTGGAGTCTCTCCTTCTCCCCAGCCTTATGTCATACAAAACCCAGACAGGCAATCCACATTCCAGCAGAGACACACAGGACAATTGAGCAAGAAAATACTCTCTTTGTAAAAGTGGTATTTTCAAACACAGAATGTAAAAATTACCTTCACTAAAAGATGCATCTTTAGATTCTGAGTTCAGGCATACTACATTTTATTTTCCCACCTGGTTCCCGAGGCCAGTTATGTTTATAAGATGTTATAAAAAAAACATCCCGTTCTGTCCTAGGGAAAACAGGTAGCCTTGCAATAGTGAAAATCGAAATTGGCAGTAATCCACTATCAGGACATGTCACACACATCAGGGAATGCCCTACCTTTCACATACACTGCACCCTGATCACAAGGGTACCTTGGGCCTTTGTTATGGGTGGCTGACATGTAAGAAAAGGGATGGTTTGGGCCTGGCAAGTGGGTGTACTTGCCAAGTCGACATGGCAGTACCAGACTGTGCACAGGCTCTGCAATCGCAGGCCAGAGTCACATTTACGGGCTGTTTGTGTGGGTGGCACAATCCAGTGCTACAGCCCACCAACAACATCTGATATACAGGCCCTGGCAAATGCAGTGCACTTTACTAGGAACTGACACATAAATCAAATAGGCCAATCATGGAAACAGCTATCCATAACACATTTTACCGCAGGGGCACTTGCACTTTACCACTTATCAGCAGTGAGAAAAGTGCTCAAAACACTAAGCCAGCACAAACAGAGTCAAAACTGTTAGGTCAGAAAGCAAAAACATGCCAAAAGATTCCAAGTCTACCAGAATAGTAAGATAATTTTGTAGCCACACGTGACTATCATTCTATAGGTTAGGCAGCTGTAATAGGTTAAATTAATCGTGATAATATTCCATAACATGATTTACCATGCAGTTGCACAAGAGATGATTTCTGGCTGCGTCCCCAACCTTGAAAAACACTGAATTCAGCACATGGGCCTTTATCGGGTCCAATAAAGCATCCATGTGCTGTGGTTCAACCGATGGAAGTGTTAGACAGAGATCCAACAAGCATTCTTGTCTGCAGAACAGGCAAGACTGGTCTGAACGATAGGAAACAAAACTCGCTTAGTTCCCAAAGGCGAGTTGTGCCCAGATGGAATACCATGCAATCATGGTATCGGTGCTCCAGGAGCGTTTTTTCTATCTTCTTGGTGACTGGGACGTCCATTGCATAGCAGAAAAATTACAATCAGAATTCCTGCTATTAGTAGCAGGATTAGCGGAAGGCCTCTGAAAATGCTTTCAAATACAGAGTGTTTAAGAGCTATAATCACCCGAAGACTTTCTGAAAGGTGCTTAACAGTCCAGAACCTATGATCTTAAATAGGTGTACTTTACCCTTTGTATCAGACATGTTAAAGATACGTTGTACCATGTCCCTGAAATGGAAAGGGCAGTTAGTCCTTACAAGTGCCTGTATCTCAGCTGAGGACCTTGCAACCTTAAGATCAAAAGTCTCTCCAGGCAGAGATTAAGGGCACGATTTTCTGTAAAAGCATTGCTTTCATTTGGCTAAGACTATCAAACTGTATCGAGGAAACATTCATATATGGCCATATTTGCACCTCCCTGACAGTGTGGGTATGCTGGAAACAATACTTGCATACAATAAGTAACCCTGGAACTTGCAGGGACAGGATATGAAATTCCCGGAAGCATCTCACAACAACCTTGATCATTCAGCATTAAGTAAGACCCATTCAAGAGCAATCTGAACACAGGATAAGTTTGCAACGGAACGTTGTAGGCCCGGTGAAGCATGATTATATTCTGGCAGATGAGAGATCCACTTAAAGAGTTCTTGCAGTCTGTACCTCTGAAAAATGCTCCTATGTCCCCACTCCTGCATCAAAATCTATATAGCAATTCCCAAGATTCCTTGATGAATTCCTTACCCATTGCTTCATATCCGCTTGCCTGGTGTTGTTCTTGGCAATACTGAAACTGGAAAGTTGTGACTGGTAACGTTATATGGCCATAAATTACCCATTCTGTGGATTGTGACTCTGCCACAGTGAAAGGTAATTGTTCCCTTTTTTCAATATGCAGCATTGTTTATTTTGCTCCTCTTGTGTCATTGTAATCTGCTTCTCAGTTAGAATGTATGTCGAGAACAGGGACGTACTGGTGATAAATCGCCAGGGCACATAACCAGTGCACAATGATTGCAGTGTACAGTGGAACACAATAGAACGTAACTGAGATTGTCCTGGCTGAAGTACGGACCAATCCTGTTCCATTATATACATAGCAGAAGATGCAATGTTGCCCAGAGAATAAATTCTGAATGTTAAAGTGGTCATAACATTGTCAACCACAGCCAAAGCTTTTTCTAAGTATATTCTGTTCATTTCACAAAGTCTCTCCACAGGTTCCTGTTGAAAGATTTTCCAGATTTCTTTATAAACAGCATATAAGAAGCGTTTCTGATGTGGATTTCAAGGACCCAGCAAAAACGTCCCTTAAATCCATGTCTTCTGATAGTATGGTAAAATGTTTTTTTTACCTGGGACAGTGTCAAGGTTTTTAGTCAATTGAGGCATAGCTTCCCAACACTGTATGATATCACCACCCCCAGATTTTCTCGTTGTACATAGCGTTGGTACAGCCTACGGATACTAAACCCTTCGGTGTTACCCCTGAATCTTGTTTAAAACTTATTTGTCTCTGTAGGTCAAATTAACCATCCCTTCCTATGGGCGTCTGATGAATTGTATAAGACGGTATGTGTGATGGCATATAGTGTATTCTCACCAAGAGTTGTAAAGTTTTTGCCACCCTTCAAAGTGTAATGGCAAGGGAATCCGAGGTGTGTTCAAATCTTTGTTCTTGGCTAGTTCAAGACAGGAAGTCTGTTGCACAGTGTCGTTCAGGAAGAATATTTGCTTTGGGATGAGGCACGCTCGAAATAGTGCTCCTGTGCCCTGAGCTTGACATTTCTTTGAACACAGACCGATTTTATGTCTATAGTGTCCTTCATTAAGTCGAAACCTTGCTCAGACAGTTGGAAAATAAAGAATGTAGATTAAATCTGTTTTGTGTTTGTTAGCATAATTTTCTGTGCGGTTGTAGGTGCAACCTTATAGTAATATAATGATAGTGATATGAGTGTAAAACCCTGAAAAATAAGAAAATTTCAGTGTGAACGTTCGTGAACTACCTTTCAGCTGTGTTGGGCAATGTTCCCATTGGTGGTATGTAAAAATATTACGTGGGAAACTGTATTTATGTAAAAAGTGATGACCATATTGTTTCTTGCGAGAAATGCGCATGAGCATTTATTCAGAGACAGCTCGATGAAGAGGAGGAGGGTAGCCTGGGGACGCCGCAGCCACAGTAAGTGCTTTTTATTTACTTTAAAGTCTTTTTATTGAAATTTTAATCAATTGTTAATAGGGGGGTGGGAAGCAGGTGGCCTAGCGGAGCTCCACAGAGTTTGTTCTCAACTCCGTAGTCCTCCGCGTAGCCCAGCTATGCCCCCTAACACCCGGTGTTAGTAATCTTATAATTCAAAGAGATTTTAAATACATATGGTATTTTCAAAAGTTCAGTGGGACCAAATATATCATATGAAATTATATCCCAAACTATAACATCAGGAATTGAAACAGTTGTGATGTTCACGAAGGACAGGTCTCTTTGTTCACAATGCGATGTTGTATGAGGTTTCATGACCAAGTTTACTTGACATACTACAGAGCGTTCTGGGAGATAGTTTCCATTCATGAGTAAGCAAAAGAAAGTCACTAGGCCAATCCAGAATAGATAAAAACAGTATTCCAGTTATTATCCAGAGCTATAGCCATGGTGAGAGTAGGTAAGTCTTTTTTTTTAAATTAGATTTCATGAAGTTGTTCTTCATGGAAAACTGGAGCTGGAATTGTTTCAAGTTCACTGGGAGCCAGAGAGAAGGGATCAAAATTGATGAAGTAGCCAGATGCAGTTCGATCTATTTTTTGGTGGCTCAGCAGGTTTTGTTAAACTGCCAGACGTTTCTTGTAGATGGATATTCATGTAGATATTGGTGTTAGGCCAAATTTATATTTGTCTTTTATTTCTGTTTTGATGTTCTATTTCAAAAGGAACGAGTTCCATTTCATTGTTGGAAAGTCCATTATTTTGTATTGGTGACTCTTCAAATGTTATGAGTCTTTCTGGCTGAACTTCCTGCATGGGAGCTAGAGGAGAGCTTCAGCTACTCAGGAGCCCATGAGGCCTACTATTCAGTATCAGCCACATAGTTTGTTTTGATCAGATTGATGGATTCAAATCTATTTTCTTTTTTGCTGGCAAGAGGCAGAAGAAGTACTGTTCTTGTTCCTTAGACAGCCAGGACAGGTACAGGTTTTCTGTATGATGTCCCAAATAATTTCATGTCCAGAATCATTTCTCTGACCAGAACCCAAACTTTTAGGATCCAGGCAGGTCTTGCCGTGACTGATTTGACTTCCCCAGGGGCGGTGCGTTTTCCTTGCACGTTGCTTTGTAGTGTACAGAATTCATTAAGACTCTGTAAAACAGCCAAACTTTTATTGATGTCAAAAGGTTTTTCATCTGCCACTGTGCTTCCATAGTCGAGATCAGGTACCCACATTCTCATCTAAAATAGGACTTTGTAAGGAGTGACACCTCCTTGGGAAATTCTTGGCATATTGTTGAGTGCTCTCTGGACCCCATATAAGTGATTGACACAACTACCACCCAAATCTAATACCTTTGCTGTTAAAGATTGATTTAAGTCCCAGTTTTTCCTCCCCACAACCAAATTTCCCTCGGGATGGTATGGAGAGGAGTACCACAGTGCAACACCGAGACTTCCCATAGCTTGCTAGTAAGCCCTAGAGCTAAACGCGGAGCCACGGTCATAATGTAACGTGCCAAATAGGTATGTCCCTATGAAGACTTGTAAATCATTTGTAACACTCCAAGCATCAGCCGAATGCCGAGGCTAAACCCACAGGAATCTGGAGCATGAATCCACTGCCAACAAGATATACGTGTAAGCCCCATCTGATTGTAGGGGGCTGCAGTGGTCCAAATAGACACAAGCGAGTGGTCTGTCTGATATTAGTAATGGTGCTGTATTGTTAATCCTGCCCATCAATAGTGTTGTTTCCGTAAGAAAACTATCAAGGTAATCCCTGCGTATTCAGAACCTAGACCGTCATGTGCATCTATAATTAAACCTAATCTGCGATCCATGTTTAGTATTACTCTATCCCCCACTCGTGGAATTTGAGAATACGTAATGTTATTTGCATCTAACTTGTAGGAGTACTTGAGTGGAAATTTCTTTGGTAAGGCTGAGCTGTTCTTGCGTGAAGCAATGACCGCTACCATTATTTCTCAGTCTATTCTCATTCTAAAATGAGTGATTGCAGCTTCGGCAGCAGTTCGTACTTCTCTTAATGCGGTTTCAACAGCCAGTGAATTCCCTTTAACATGAATGCCATCACGTTGATGACTCAGCGTGTGTATCACCTCAGCTTTTTGTTGTTCAATTTTCAACTCAGCTACCTGTTCCCAAAGTGATATATGCTTAATTGTGCAACCATTTGAGTCTTTAAACCCATTCTGACCTCAGTGGTGAAGATATTTATTGTGTGATTGGACACAGTAAACTGAATCGCACACAATCAGTGTGGGGAGTTCTCGATCCGTACATATTGGTGCCAGTAACAGGGCTTTTAATTCCGCCAGCTACTCTGTGCAGTCTAATAGAGATGAGGGGCATATTAGCAAGAACCTCATTAAAATTATCGCCATTTTAGTAGCAGGAAACTGCCGCTAAAACAGCGATATTGGGCTAGCTAATAGGCGTTATAGAATTCCAATAGAAGCCCAGGTTACATGTCTTGCACATCTAACCTGGGCTTCTATTGGAATTCTATACCACATATTAGCAATCCCATTATCGCCGTTTAGCAGCAGTTTCCTGCCACTAAAACTGCAATAATTTTAACGAGGTTCTTGCTAATATGCCCCTGAGTCTTCGTATTGCTAGGATGGACCTTGCTTTCCTGCATATGACCCTTTACAATTGCACATGCAGCACTGTATTGTTTTTTATTTCCTATGTCCGGCTGGGGATATCTGTCAGTGTAAATAACCAAAGAACCAAATCTAATTTCCTGCCATCTCCCAACACCATATCGGTTGAGGTGGCTGCATTTGAACAAGCCGTGTTCAAGGACATTGAAGCCCTTGAAGAAGGAAATAAGTTTAAGAACTCCAACAAGTTGGAGTTTGGTGCACTAGTTGCTTTAAGAAACAACAACAAAAATGTAATAAAGCAGGCGGACAAAGACTGAGAAATTGTGCTCCAGGACAAACCCGCTTACCAAGCTGAATGTTTATGCCTTCTCAGCGATAGTCGTAACTACTTGCCTTGGTAAAGGAAGCAGTAAACAACGGGCACATCAGCAAGAAGGAGTCACAATTTCTTACCAACTCTTCATAATAAATCCCTAATTTCTATTCCATATCAAAAATACACAAAAACAAAATCCTGTCACCAGGATGCCCGATTGTATCGGGTATCGGTTCGGTCCTAGAGTCTTTGTCCAAATTTTGTGATTACTACCTAGAACCTATTGTACAGGCCACTACCACTTATCTCAAGGACACCAAGGATCTTCTTGGACAAATCAAAGACCTTACCTTTGATCCTAACACATCCTTTCTGGTAAACCTGGTGGAGAAAGAACAAGAATGGATATATCGATTATCCACCCATCTACATGGACTAAACAATAATATTGCATGGAACAGTCTGAGTAAATGATCCTTACATAAAGCAGCATAATCAACTGAAATAACACACATTGGGTTAGGCAAGGGGGCAGGCCTTAAATTTGAACCATGCTACTTACAGGTGGAAAGCACAATCCTACAGGATATATTGTGATAGGTAATTGGACATGCCTGTAACATGAACAATGTTATCACACACCCAACATATGACACATTCATGTGTGTAATAACACTAACCCTTACATTTGAGGTGTGAAATCTCATAAAAGGTATATGCATTCATTTCATTACTGGCTACGTGCACAATGTCCTCAGCAAAAGGGACTGATAACAACCTTACAGTAGCTCTGTTGCTATCTACATGTACTGCATTAATACCAATATGATCACAATTTCCACACCGATAGTCCTGTTAAAAGGACAGACTGAAGATGCTTTCGCTGCAGCTTTTTTGTAATAATGTAAATCGCAGCTCTCAGCCTGAAACACATTTACATCAGCTCCTTTGCTATTCACACATGCCATCTACATGAGGGCGATCATAATATTTGCACCAGTAGTCCTGCGAACAAGACAGGCTTGAGATGCTTTCACGGCATATTTATCTCAAATAATACTGTAAATAACAACATAACATCTACTCCCTGGTTTTGGGAACACTGCGCATGCACACGGTTCCTGTTGCCCCTCAACTCCTCTGAAGTTAGACTTCTAGTGCTCAGACGCCATCCGCACTACACTGATGACGCTCTTGCGCTCGGCAGTATCCCCGGCTTCATGATACTCAACAACACAGCAGGACTCTGTCTGGGAACCATCCCGGTCCTGTGGAGCCCGAATTAGGTGTACAGGCGGGTGAGCCCTTTGACATAAATAGTGAAGTAAGGGGACTCCCCAACCTGGGACCAGATTTACTTTGTATTTCCATAATTAACGTAAATATACCTTTTGGCATTCCTTCCCATTATAGGATTTATTTAACCTCACGGGTCCACTAGAATAATTTTGGGCCACACTCTTTACAAAATGTACTGATAGAGCTATTCCACGTATGGCGCTTCGTCATTTAATGATACACAGCTAAGCATGGGCGAATTTTGCGAATCTCGCGTTCGCGAATTTTGCGGATTTGCGAACTCGCAATCCGCAAAATCCGCGAATTCCCGCGAATTTGCGGATTTTTTTTTTTTTGTGTTCGCCCGTGTTTCTGCCAGTTCGCGAGGGTTTTTACAATTTCACAATTTGCGAACTTACCTGTCGGGTCGCAAGTTTTGCGAACTTGTTGTTTCTACGTGTCCAGCCTGTTTGGGACACTCTTCTTCATCACTGCCACTCTCTGTCACCACTGTCACTCTCTGACTACTCATGCCACCCTCTGGCCCACCCATGCCACCCTCTGTTTCATCACCACACCCTCTGGTTGTCCAGTGTACATTATTTTCGGCAAAGCAAAGCACACCTTCCCTGCCTCAAGTGACCTGAATTAATTTGGGGCTGATTAATGTGTCACAGAATATTTTTTTAGCTGGCACCTGCTTCCTTAGTGCGCCCTGATTAGTGATCTTTTGCACTTGCTAAGTGCTTTCATTGTTGCAAAATTAGTTACAACACCTGCCCTGCCCCAACTGACAATAATGAATTAGGGGCTGATTAATGGATTTTAACTTCCAGCCTGGCTCCTGCTTGTCTCCCTTAGCTGTAATTCAGGACCTTTGTGGCATATGTGTAACTATTCTGAGGTTCAGAGCAGGGTCACATAATAGTTGCAACTGCCAACTGAACTCTGGAGGGGCCCCTCAGGAAGCACTACAGGAAATGGCTACTAATGATGAGCCTGAACTTTTGAACCTGGTAAGTAGTTTCAGTTTTGCTAAGATCGTATTTCTGCAATTTAGCAATTATTCGCGGGGCGCGAAGTTGTACTGGGAAGCCGCGAACTCACGCGAACAGTGCGAGCAGTGCGAGCAAAATCCGCTGCTCGCGGATTTGCGGATTTTGCGGGAGATTCGCGAATCTCGCGGATTGCGAATTTCCCAAAAATCCGCAAAATCCGCGAGCGAAACGGATTTTCCGCCCATACCTATACACAGCTTCTTACTTCATCATTACAAGGCCAGAGATTATCAGGACATCACGCGTTTTACAAGCGCCATAGGAATTACGTAATCAACCACGCCATAGGAATTACGGAATCATCCACGATGGATTCGCTGTGTCTAGCCCTGTCACAAGCATTTTTTTCCTCACTTACAAATATTTACAGGATGTATGACTTGTGAATGAGTGGTTCAACACGTCTGAATGGCACTGCGTGTTCTTCATAAATCACCATCAGAACGCTAATGAATGATTATTTAAAATGTTGTGTAAATGTTGTACTGTCTTGTGTTGCTTAAATTCTTTTACAGATACTTTGCAGAGGTGTACGCGAATTACGGTCAGTCCACACAGCATAAGTTAGCTCACCTTAGAGCGTGGGCTACGAAAAATGCATATAAAAGTGGAGTAATCACTTTTTGCCACTCACTTTTCACTTTTTCACCTACACCATATTTTTAATTCACTGTGAGAAAGGTCGTGAAGAAAGCCCCATTTATATGGGCTAAAACATGTTGACCTAGCTGATAACTGAGACTCAATTTACAGTCTATTTTAGTTATTCATTTGTTTTCCTTATAACCTGGACCACTGGGAATAAAGTCATTATCAGGTAGAGATCCAGAGGTATTTTTAATACACCACTTCATCACACTTTCACCCAAAAAAACTCTAATTCCACTGTAATCAGGTGTCGCAGCACAGCTGAGTAGCATTTGGCTACTCAGCTGAGAAAACCGATAATGAAGCATGACACCAACTAAGTTGTTGTGTGACGGTTCTTCTAACAAACCCTTGTGGTACCGTACACTGCAGTGTCAGACAAACTGCTAGACAGGTCCGTCCAAGTTGTTTTCTAGTACTTTTCAAGGGACAAGGACTGCCCACAATTAGTCCTAGCTCTCTCATTTGTTTATCATAGTGTAAATAACATACTCATACTGATCTAGAGGCATTATTGCATTCAGGAGATGATATTCTTGTTTGTATTGCAGAAAGTCTTGCGTTTTAAGTGTAGAGTCAAACTTGTAAGCCATATCTTTTGCAGTGAGAGAATTAGCCCATTGTATCCATCTTGGATATTAAGCATTAGCATTTGGAACGCTTGCTTTTGTGACTGCCACTAGCCTGGTACCAGAGTCACGACAAATATTCGTTTCCCCTGAGCCAGTGCTCTTTCCCTCACTACAGCAGTCTGTACTGCTGTCAGAATTTTTTCTGTGAAAGCAAAACGCATTTCTACATTTGTACATAAGTGTGAATTATATGCTGTAGGTACTATATCGCCTTCATTGAAGGTTAGATAAGTACACCTGGATTGACCCGCTATAATACATATCACCAAATTTGTGGTGTTTACACATCTTTGTAGGTGTTTTGAAGCTATCATGTCAGCTTGTAAGGAACGAAGGATCTCTGTGTGTATCTGTGTCCAATGTCTTACTGAAAAATCAGGTCTTATTAGGTTAAAGAAAGGTTTGAATTTTTCTGCGTAATCTAAAATGTAAGTTCTGCCAAAATTTAAGAATCCCAATATGGATAATACATTTTTTGATGATTTACTAGGTTGGAGCAGCACACATTTTTCTAAAAAGTTAGGTGCCAGTCTTTTCCCTTCACTTGAAAGCTCATATCACAAAAATATGACATTGAGGTGGGCTCTTTTAGATTTTTTGAAATTGAATTTGTAGCACTCAGGGACGAACCACAACATTATGTTGCTCACCCTGGTCAAATGATCCATTAAATCATCATCCATCAGATAAATATCATCTACCTAGGACAATGCCTCTTCATAATAAATTCTGAAGTAACTCTGTTACCCTAGCTGAGAACAACCCAGGGCTATTTTTATACCCTTGTGGGAGTCACCAGAATAGACTCTGAGTACTGAGCGCTGAGAATGCTGTCAAATTCGTGCTTTCAGATGCTGTATTCTGGCAGAAAAATCCATTTGAGATATCTAATGTTGTTTAGTATTTGTTCCACACAATTCTATTCATGAATGCAGTACTGTGTACATTCTGTACTGCAAATATTTTATTGCATGTGTTCAGATGTCTGTAGTCTAAAACTAGACGGTATGAATTATTGGGTTTCATACCAGAAAACAAAGGATTATTCATTGAAGTGGTGTAAGTTTGAAACACACCCTGGAATTCGAGTTGATCTAAGTTCTCCCTGATTTGCTTTTTTGCTTTTTGTTTAATAGGGCATTGTCTCTGTGGAGTTCGAGTCGTTTTTCCTGGGATTACATAGTGAGGTGACTCAGCATCCCACCCGTCATGGTTGTGATATAACGCTGGAGCAATTGCTACCGCCCACTCCTGCGCATATGATCGTTTTAAGCATACTGGAACTAGGTCAGAAAAAGCTGTTAAAACTACAGTTTCTCCCTTTGGGAACTCCATAACAATTTCAGGTGGCCAATCTTTTTCAGTCAAAAGGATTTTGAACCTCACTTTTATAAATGTACCCTGCCTCAGATCCTTTTTGTTATAACATATCACTTTTGATTGTAATTCAGAGGCAAAAGCCAAATGGTGGACGTACATAGCTGACTCAATATTCAAAGTATTATGCACACAATATTTTTAATGAGCAGCAAGTGGTAATCCCATCCTAGTGAGCACCTATTTGGTCAGTTGATGCGTTTCGAACCCACTGAGATTAATAGCGAGTTCTCCTCAGGACGTAGAACACCAAGCTCAATATTTATAGATCGAACTTCAATCTCCTCATTTACCAGCTGGTGAATCAAGTCACTGAAGGCAACATGTATGTTGTGTGCGGTGTGCTCATGACCGCATTGTCTTGTATTAAAGTTGTTCCCCAAAGAGTATTTATTTCTCCCATCTTCAATCGCGGAAGAGTTGAATCAACCGACGCTCAGCCCGTAGTTGTAATTCCAGTTCACCTGTCTGATTCAACACTTCCGCGATTGAAGTTAGGTGCTGAAGTGCTGAAACAACCATAAGACAGAAACAGATATAAATGATTATAAGCACCAACAGAGTAAAATGATTGTGGATTCCTACCATAGTGCCCAAACAATGAATACAGGCAGATATATAAATACATGACAGTAATATTATGTATTCCTACGATGCATCCCTAACTAGATGTACCTATGTGTACATTGGGGGCAGTAGCCCCCAATCTGACCCCCTCGGGGGCAAAAAGCCCACTAGACGCCAGTGATTACACTGGCTTTTTTATGTGTGGGGGCTGCCCAGAATGGGCATACCAATGCCCCACCCCCCAAACAAATAGCCACAGTGTTTCTGACCCCTTGGGGGCATATCAGGGCAACCAGACCCCAATATCCCACAAAGGGTGTCAGAAAGCAGACTAGGCACAGATTTGTTGTTAGCCATATGCCTAACTGTCGTTTTTGGGCCCTAGGTCACCCGGCACACATGGAAACCTAACAAATCTGTACATTTTTACAAACAAGGCACCCAGGGGAATCCAGGATGGGGTAACTTGACTGGTTCTCACCAGGTTCTGTTACCCAGAATCCCTTGCTAACCTAAAAATGTGTCCATTTCTGTGGTGGAAAGTTCTGGAATCTGCGTGGATCCACAACATTCCACCCACCCAGCATTCTCCAAAGTCTTCCAAGAAAAATGGTACCTCACTTGCATTGGTAGGCCTAGTGCCCGCGACAGGAAACAATCCAAATCGCAACATGGGACACACAACATTTTCACAGTAAAAACTGACCCTTTTTTTGCAAAGTGCCTAGCTGTAGAATTTGAATCCTAGCTCTGCCGGCACCTAGGGAAACCTAGCAAACCTATACATTTTTGAAAACTAGATACCCAGGGAAATCCAGGATGGGGTGACTTGACTGGCTCTCTACTGGTTCTGTTACCCAGAATCCCTTGCAAACCTAAATATGTGTCTAAAAAAACACATTTTTCTCACATTTCTGTCATGGAAAGTTCTAGAATCTGAGCGGATCCGCAAAGTTCCACCCGGGGGAAACCAGGGAGGTATGGCTTGCGTGGATCCCCCAACGTTTCCTTACCCAGAATCCCCTGCAAACCAAACAACCTGGTTTTGCAAGGGGGGTCACCTGGGTTTTTGACCCCGTGTTTGGCGACAATCTAAGGAAACCTACCAAACTCACACATGTCTGACTACTAGACACCCAGGGGCTTTCAGGGAGGTATGGCTTGCATGGATTCCTCAATGTTTCCTTACCCAGAGTCCCTTGCAAACCTCAATTTTAGCTGAAAAAATCCCTTTTTTCACACTTTTTTGTGTGGGAAATTTGTGGCATCACCTGGCTGACACAAATTTCCTACCGCCCAGCATCCTGATAAAAATGGTGCCTCACTTGTGTGGGAGGCTTAAGTACCCGCGACTGGCAGGGGCCCAAAACGTATTGAGGCAACATCAAAATTGCCTATCACCAAACAGCCTGGTTTTGCAAGGGGGTCACCTCGGTTTTCGGCCCCGTGCTCGGCGGCCATCTAGGGAAACCTACTAAACCCACACATTTCTGAAAGCTAGACACCCGGGGGCTTCAGGGAGTTATGGCTTGCGTGGATCACCCAACGTTTCCTTACCCAGAATCCCTTGCAAACCTCAATTTTTGCTGAAGAAATCCCTTTTTTCACACGTTTTTGTGTGGGAAAGTTGTGGCATCACTGACTGACAAAAAATGTCCTACCACCCAGCATTTCCCCGGGTCTCACAATAAAAATGGTGCCTCACTCGTGTGAGTGGTCCAAGTACCCGCAACAGGCAGGGGCCCAAAACGTATTGAGGCGACATCACAATTGCCTATCTCAAAGCCACCTGGTTTTGCAAGGGTGGTGACCTGGGTTTTTGGGCCCGTGCTCAGCGGCCATCTGGGGAAACCTACCGGACCCACACATTTCTGAAAACTAGATACTCATGGAATTCCAGGGAGGTATGACTTGCGTGGATCCCCCAATGTTTCCTTACCCAGAATCCCCTGCAAACCTTAATTTTAGTTGATAAAATCACTTTTTTTTCACACATTTTTGTGTGGGAAAGTGTGGCATCACCGGGCTCACATAAATTTCCTACCGCCGAGTGTTTCCCTGGGTCTCCCGATAAAGATGGTGCCTCACTCTTGTGGGAGGCCCAAGTACCCGCGACAGGCAGGGCCCCAAAATGTATTGAGGCGACATTAAAATTGCCTATCACCAAACCACCTTGTTTTGCAAGGGTGTCACAAGTGAGTTACCATTTTTCATGTAAGACTTTGGGGAACTCGGTGGGTAGAAATGTGTGGATGAATGCAGATTCCAGAACTTTCCGCAACAGAAATGTAGAGAAAATGTGCTTTTTTTGGGCAATTTTTTAGGTTTGCAAGGGATTCTGGGTAACTGAACCTGGTGGAAGGCAGCTAAGTCACCCCATCCTGGATTCCCCTGGGTGTGTAGTTTTTGAAAATGTATAGGTTTGCTAGGTTTCCCTAGGTGCCGTCAGATCTATGGTTCAAAAACGACTTTGCCAAAAAAGTGTCATTTTTCACTGCGAAAATGTGTTGTGTTCACATTGGATTTTGAGCCATTTCCTGTCTTGGGCACTATGCCTACCCACACAAGTGATGTACCATTTTTATCGAGAGACTTAGGGTAATTTTGATTTATAAAGCAACTATTATTACCTATTGATTTTTGATGCATTTCTGCCTTCCAAATGAAAGACATTGTGTAAAAAAGAAGTCATTTTGAAAGATGACAGATAATTCTAATGCTAGATATGTCTGAGGAGGCAAGATGGCGTCCGCACTGGACGCGTGAGTTTGCTGCTCCTGCCGGACCTCGCAGGGTTGAAGGAATTACGGTGGAAAACGGAAACTGAGCAAGCATAAACTACATGTTACATGCCATACAGAGCCGTTAAGATTTGGGAAGTATTGAAAATTAATTTCTTCCATGATTACGCTTCGAGTTGTAACGGCCTGGATCCGACATGCTGGACGCTGGGCGTCTTTGGGCAGCACATGATTTGGCAGCTGACGAGGCACACCTGGGAAGTGCGCTGCCGGCGATTGGAGCAAGGCAGTCCAGAGAACGGCGGTGAACTGAGCGGTGATCGGAGCAGCCAGCGGACAGACATGGGGCCGAAAGTAAGGAGAGCCCGGGGGCAGGGCGCTGCCACGGAGCATCAAAATGGAGCGGAGACGGCATCAATTACACCCGCATCAAGGGCATTGTCGGTGTCAGCTATAATTGCGACCCCCCCCTCTCACAGTGAGTAATAATATTGAAGTAGAAGAAGTAGCGTTATCATATAGGGAGGGGGAGGGAGCTGGTGCGCATAAGAAGATTCCGGACATGTTTTCAGGAGTCAAAAACAAGGATGCGGGGAAGCTGAAGTTAAAACCATCGAAAGTGGTCGGGGGCTTAGGAGTTGAGGCTGTTCAAGAGACTGTGCCTGTTCAAGTAATTCCTGCCTTAATCTCCGTCTCCACCCCTGGCTCTGGACAACCTGAAAAGAGAAAAGAGCTGAATGTCGCTGTGAATTTAAACAGTGTTGCTAGTTCAGTGGGAACTGTATCATCTTTAAATATGCCTAATAATTCTCTTCACGGCGATGGTAGTCTCCCCAATACCTCCTCTATGCAGAGCGATGTTGAGGTGAATGTAGATACAGTGATACTACTTGGGGGAGAAACAGATTCAGCGGATTTCTTTTTCCTCTCAGAGCACTCTATGTCCTCCTCCGAGGATTTAGCAGAGTTATATGCTACAGGTAAGAGCATGGAGGATGGCTGCTTAGAGGAAGAAAGTGGGCATAGTAGCTTGAATGAAGTCATGGAGAAAGACGGGACAGATCTTAGTACAGTTCGCAAACTTCGAGTGAATACGAGTGGCAAAGAGAGAGAAGAGACCTTGAATGCTGATGTGGGCCACATTGATTTGGATTCAGAAATGGAGGATATTTCACTAGGATTGATTTATCAAACCATGATGCAGCACAGGGAGGAACGCGTGAGGATAGTCTGAGGGTACAGAATTCTTGTAAAAAGCTACAAAATTCCATGAGGAGGCAGGTAAAATCACATACTGAATTTTTGACTAGAGCTAAGGAGGCCGAATCACGCATTTCCTCATTAGAAGATGAGGTGGCACAGCAAAGAAAGACTATAGAAATGCAGATGGCGACTAAGGACGATGTCAATTGGAAGCTCGTAGATATTGAGAATAGATCTTGGAGAAACAATTTGAGATTTTTGCAGATTGAGGAGGGGAAAGAAGGGTCTGACACACGTGGTTTTATAGTTTCACTTTTGAAAGCTGCAGTGCCAGAGGCTGAGAAATGGGATTGGGATCGAGAGGTGGAAAGGGCCCATAGATTCCCTTTCAGAGCTAATACACGAGATCAGAAACCACGAGCTATAATAGTGGCTTTCAATAGCTTCCAGGCTCGTGAGGCATTATTTCTGAATGCTCGTCCTGATAAGAAATGTAAGGCTCTAGGCTGTGAGTTTTTTGCAAGACCTGATCTCTGCAAACAATCTGTTGAGACTAGATGGCAGCTAAGACAGCTTATAACACAATTTCAGGGAAAAGGTGCGCAGGCATATTTAATGTTCACCCCTCCCTATTCATTCAAGAAAGTTTCTAGTGACCTCTGAGCTAGCTGGTGCAAACCTAAATTAAGTTTAACATAGTCAGTAGAGACCTAGATGACCTCAGTCCTACCTCTAAACTGCTATTTATGTTATTCCAATGCGCAGAGCCTATTGGGAAAATAGGAACTACACTACATGGCGCCCAACGTTTGGTAAGGCGATAATCTAACGCAAGACACTAGAGTAACTCAGTTGTGCTTTTTCACACAGAACCCTTTTTCCGTAAAAACTCCAATAGACGTCTGGAGTCTGTGAAAGGTTAATATCCGCCGGAACTTAGTAGGAAGAGATTCCTATGTATTAGTTTTTGGTTTGATCAACGTTGAAGGATACAGTGTTCCAAAATATTGTGCACCTAATCTTTGTTTCCTTGAAACTCGATCTGCAACAAAAAACTTTCAGTCAGTAAAATGTCAGAAAGTGACGAAGAAAAAGAAAGAGAAGCCTTAGCAGCTCGACACAGCCCTCCAAGAAAATGACCTGAGTGTTATAATCATTCTGGTCAATATAAGAAGAACTATAACTCTTAAACTTATAGAAAAGGGACTGACACCACAAGGTGGTACAGTCATATTCATGGTAGGGGCACATGAATAGCGGCAGACAGAGGTATTCTATTCATGGATAGATTTTCCAGCAGCACACGCTGTGACAAAAGACTTCCACTATTACAAAATAGAGGAACCTCCGGGAGAATACACTCCTTTCGAGGAGATCGAAATCCCACAAAATTACCAAGAGCACCTGCTCTGGTTTAATGGCGCCCTAAAACAATAATCACATCACCAGGCTCGGTCCTCTAGGTAGACCAGGAGCAACGTGGCCGGTTCTAGCCATCTACACGCCACATCCAGACATTGATAAAATGTCAGTCCAGGAACTTTTAGCTCAGCTAAAACTCTTAATTAAAATACATAGACAATTGGTCAAATATGTCATGCGGACTTCAACAGTCCAACTGGCAATTAACATTCCACAGCTGACCCCTCATCAGGGGAACACAAACAAAATCACACCACAGAACATGCAATCATGTCTTGGTAAAGTACCCATAAAACGGGAACAAATTCCATTCTGGTTAGCACAAAAAATTACTCAAATAGAGGCAGTATTTCCAGATACTACTCCTACTGAGAAACACAGAATTCTGACTATCTGTCTTCCAATGGGGATCGCACCACATGTGGAAGACTGTGACACTTGGGGCACAGTCTTTGCTTCCATCTACACAAAAACACATGGTGTCCCGTCTATGGCGGTCATACCAGATGTACTAAGACAGATTCAAAATGAATACGGTCCAGAACCTGCTTTAACTCTGGGTATGAAATTACTGAAAGATTTCAAGCAGGTCTCGGCTATATTATTAGCCAACATAAAAGGATAAGCAGGATCTGTGGCGATCCGCCAGAAATTGAAGGAAACAGATATAGCAGACCAACCATTTGAACTCGCCAGAATCATAGAAAAATCCTGTGAAGAGCTAGTAAGAGATAGTTTGGGTGGGAAACCGGTAAAACCCCAACTAACTGATAATCCTGAAAAAAACATTTATTAAAAATAATTTAAAATCTCCAAAAAAGAGTTGGGATGGTAATAGACAATCCACTCCCAGGGAAAAGCATTTCCAGTCCAGAGGAAGGTCTCCTCAGCGGAGAGAGAGATCTCTAGGCCAAGAAGACGAGTCTCCCCAAAGGGAGCCCTCTGAAAAAAGATATAACCTTAGAGATAGGGATAAAATAAGAAAACCTGACAGATATAAAGATGTTGATACACGTCCCTCTCGATCCTTCTCACTCAATCTTTCTCGATCTTCCTCACAAAAATCGGAAAGAAGAGGACAGTCAGAACACAGAGAAGAGCACGTCAAGTCCAAAGATAAGGAACCTGCTCATCAAAGTAAAAAATTACAATTTCCCAGAAAGAAGGTAGCAAGTATTAAAATTAAACATGCTGAGAATTCTGAGGACACAACTGAAAAATGGAGGGTGGGCACAGACAATGCTAGACAGCGCAGCAGAAGTGACCATAGCTCGCAAGATCCTATCAATCTTCTGGAGACAGTGGACACGAATGAATACATTCAGGTGGAAACTGCAGACACACGAGTTAGTGTGCCCCATAAACTATATGAAATAACATTACATATAGAGGGAGATAAAACTAGGAAAATAAAAGGTCTCTTTTGGGAAAAAACTTTCTAAAGGCTATGACATCCTGTTAGCTGAGAAAGACTGGCCACCAGAGTTTGTCAGGGAGTGCCCTCATGGCGAAGAAATGATTATGCCTGCCTTCCCAAATCATATTCCGATTCATAAAAAATACACATTGGCAAGAAAATGGGCAGTGGTTCAAGCTCCTGCTTTATACAAAAATCATGTAGGATGGGATGAGGACTCTCCTCAACACAAAATCCAGTTAAAAAATCAGCCCACTGCACAAAGACAGTACCCAGTTAAACAAGAATCTAAAAAGCAAGTCAGAGAGATCTCAGATAAACTTGAATACCAAGGGATGATTGAAACATGCACCTCACAAATGAACAATCCTTTGTTTCCTGTCTCCAAGCCACACGATTCATATTGTCTAGTTTTGGACTACAGACACCTTAACTCCTGTTGTAAAACATTTGCAGTACAAAACTCACATAGTGCAGCACTAATGAATAACATTGTGCGCAAAAAATATAAAACAACATTAGATATCTCTAATAGATTCTTCTGTCAAAACATAGCACCTGATCAATAATGGGATCGCAAAAACAATTTTGCCGACTCCCACAGGGATTCAGGAATAGCCCAGGATTATTCTCAGCAAGAGTAACAGAGTTACTACAAATATATGATGATGAGGCATTATCCTATGTCGATGACATCTATCTCACAGATGATGACCTGGAGACTCACTTAAAAAGAGTGAACACCATAATACTTGGGTTCGCATCAGAGGGTTACAAATTCAACTTTAAGAAGTCACGAATTGCCCATTTAACTGTCCTATTTTTAGGATATGAATTGTCAAGTGAAGGCAAGAGCCTGGCAGACAATTTCTTAGATAAATGTGCTGTACTCCAAGCACCAAAAACGCTGAAGAATTTACAATCAATACTAGGTTTCCTGAATTTCGGAAGAACATACATTCTAAATTATGCAGAGAGGGTTAAACCTCTCTATGAATTAATAAGACCTGATTTCAAACAAATCAGTTGGACTTAGAAACACACAGAGATTTTGAGATCATTGCAAACAGACATGTTAACTAAAACAAAATTACAAACTCGCTAAAACATACGCAATCTTGTAATCCGAGTCATCCCAGGAACATGCGGATTCACATACCTGACCTCTAATGAGGGAGAAACGGTACCTATAGCTTACAAATCACATTTGTACACTCAAGCTGAAATGAAATTCAGCTCTAAAGAAGAAAAAATTCAGTCAGCGGTTTCAAACTGCTGTAGCAAAAGAAAGAGCCCTAGCCCAAGGCAGAAGAATAGCTGTTTTCTCAGCAGAATCAGCCCTTGAGGCATTAACAAATCCACATAATCTGATTACAGTGGCCTTAGATCCAAAATGGATAGAATGGGAAAATTCGTTTGCTAGAGAAGACGTGAAATACTATTTTGACCCTAAACTGAAAAAACTAGATGATCTAGAATATGAACGAGAATATCCTCTGCCAGCTGAAATTCTGCCTCTGGGACAATACACCTGCGTAATCTATATGGACAGATTCGCACAACACTACGATGTAGAGAAAAAATCCTACAATGCAGCATGCGCGATTGTTAAAGGTCGCTGGCACTCTGGTAAATTCAAACCAATGATTACCAAAACTGAATCACTTAGAAACTGTTCAGCTCAGCGAGCTGAAATTAGATCTTTAAAGATGGCGCTTTAAAATGACGATCGCGAATTCCCACACTAATAGTGTGTGATTTGTATTTCTGCGTCAAATCTTACAACAGTGACATGCAGACATGGAGTAAAAATGGTTACAAAAATGACACAGGTGCCACAATAAAGCATAACACGCTTTGGGAACAAGTAGTTCTTTTAAGAAAGGAACTATGAAAGACTTATGTGATACACGCACTGAGTCATCGACGTGATGGCGTTCACGTTGCTGGGAATTCATTGGCTAACACAGCCACAACGGAAGCGGTTCAACCGGCTTCCGTAGCCACTGAAAAGCGTTCAGAAAAAAAATAGATGGAGAAACCATGCTGGCGGTAAAAGCCTCATTAAAAGGCGATTATGCAGCATTACCTCTCAACCATCCACTCAGTAATACATACATAATTGATGCAAACTCCGTTCCGTTTGCTCGAATCCCTGGAGTGTGGGATAGAGTAATTCCAAACACGAAGCGGAGAATCTTCTTGCTACAAGAAGCACATATGGGATTGGGTCTGAGGCACCAAGAGATTCTGAAATCTCTGATGGAACTACAATCAGAGTACTGGTGGCCAGTAATGAGCGTATATATCTACAAATTTGCAAAAAATTGTGAGGACTGCAACAGAGATCGAAGTTGTGAACCGGACCAGCCAATAGCCCAGATACTACTATTAGATAGCATCAGGCTATCTATAGCGCAGAAATCCAGCTGTAAAAATGTGTCTCATAATTCATAAAGACTTAATTCACTTAAAAATGTAGACCCCAGCACTCGGCTGATACCACAACTGTTATAAAAGATTTGCAAGTCTTTATCGGCACATACGCAATTGCATGCTACGTTCTGACTAGGTAATAAAGTAATTAATAATGGTTCTGTCGGACCGAAATACTCAACTAATTTGGTATTTACAATGCAGTTTCTTTCAAACTTTGTCCCTAATCAGGATACAAAGACAGTGATACTAATATCAGCACAATCAAACACACTGACCATAAAGTAAAAGATGAAAGTACATTTTTACTCATAAACTCTCATATTTTGAAACATACATTACATCATTAGCTGTCCCTAAAACATTCTTAAAACAAATGTGACACATCAATTTTTGTGCAAACAATAATGAACGGTTAAAACAACAAGTAAAATTGTTAATTCATATACTTATTGGGAATGACAACTATATATACAATCATCTGAAAGGTACATCAATTTAATCTTGGTTCCTAAACGGAGGAGACCTACGTACAAATGAGTTGTTTGTAAACCTCATGATAATAGAGTCTGATACTACAGGTTAGGGAAGAAATAAATGAACAGGAGGAGACCTACGTACAAATTAGTCGTTTGTAAACCTCATGCTAATAGAGTCTGATACTACAGGTTGGGCATTGCATTGCGGTACTCTTCTCCCTTCCATCCTGAGGGAAATGCGGTTGTGGAAAGAAAAAGACGAGACATAAAGCAATCTATAACGGTGAGGGTATTAGGTTCGGGTGATGGTGGGTCAAACATTTAACAAGTGTCCAACGTAGTCTTAATAATCTGCCAAGAAATTCTCTAAAAGGTCTCACTCCATACGAACTATTGTTCGGAACTAGAATGCTCATTCAGGATCTTGATATTCACACTTCAGTGGTAGAAGAAAAATCCTTTGATATCAAAGATCGTTTGGCTGTTTTACAGGATTTAAATGAAACAAGAAAAAACCTGAGTAACATGAAGTTGAAACAACAGCCGACAGCCACAGAAGAAAAACCACCTGTCCCATCAAGACCAGTCTGGATTCCAAAGTTTGGGGATCTGGTCAGAGAGAAGATCGCTGTAAAGAAGGAATTTGGGCCTTCTTACAGAAAAGCAGTACCTGTCTTAGCTATCAGCGGAACAAGATCAGTTGTACTACCGCCCCTTGCTGGTAAAAAGGAGAACAGAGTTGTATCCATCGACCTGGTAAAACCACAATCATGTGGCCAGTAATAAGTAGTAGGCCAAGTGGACTCCCAAGAAATAGCAGAATACCGAAATTTGCTACAATCCAAGAGACTCATACTGAGAAACTAATCACATTTGATAAATCTGCAATGAGTAACAAAGGACTATGCAATAATGCCTTGCAAATAGTGCCTCTTGAAACCCAAATTGCAACAGTTCGTCAAGAAACACCAGTCTACAATGATGTAGCCCCTGACTATGCTAATGAAACAAAAAAAAATGCAAAAGCAAATGAAAATCCGGAAAAAATTCCAACAATTGACAAAACTGCATCTGGCTACTTCATCAATTTCGACGACTTCTCTGAAGTTCCAAGCGAGCATGAAGAAACGCCTCCAACAAAAACTTTCAAAGACAAAGTAATTGAACTTTTTCACCAACTAAAAGACACATATCTGATTTCACCATGGATTGAATTTTGGATTGTGTTAGGTGTACTTACTCTCCTGCTTTGGCTCATCATGGTTCTATGTTTGGGAACATTCATTGATGGAAAATATAGTACAATGGACACAGCAAGTCAGAACATCATCTTGGTCCTAAAGCCTCACACATCCTCCCACATCGAGAGAGAACTGACATCAGTAAACATCTCAGCCAATCCAATACCCGGTGGGGTAGCATGGGACAGAACTGATTATGACATTTTTGGCCCGGTTGAACTCTTGAAATATCCACATCAGTTTAAGGTTTCATTAAGTGACTTTGTGACACCAAGTACATTCTCTGATGATTGGGACTTTGAAAACATTAATAATATGATGTCAGATTTAGTAATGTCAGCAAAATTAACAGAACATGATTACTTACAGGGGTCATCGAATTATGAAGAGTTATGCTGTTATAATCATTATGGTGATCACTATTTGCATAAGACTGCACAGCCTAGAAATGTTTTATCTTATAACCAACACTGTCATACTCCACCAAAAGGCAGTTCGAAAACATTTTATGAAAATTCCAGTACTTCTCAGGGTTTAATAACAGTGATTCAGAAATGTTTTATTTTAAAATGTTGACTAGGACAGAAATGAAAACAATGCTGACAAATACTAAATTGATTTATTCTGAAAAATTTTATGACAAAATGTCTACATTTGGTTTCGAGTTTTGGAAAAACACCATTGAAACAAAAAAAATCTGGGGTTCCAAAGATTAGCAAGTACAAGGCTTAGAAGCATTATTTAGGGCTTGCATGATCCCAGAACAAATGATATTCTTGAATGACACAATTCAGCAGCGACGGCTCGTGGAGGGAGTTACGGTGGGGCAGGAGTGTGGGGAGGGGGAGGGGCAGGGTGGAGGTTGCTAAAAACCGGCATATGGATAATTGCAGGTAAGGAAACAATTTAATTAATAAAACGAATTTCGTAGCTCGCACTGCATTGCATTTTGCGATGCAAGGCGCACTACGAAATTCGTTTTATTAATTAAATTGTTTACTTACCTGCAATTATCCATATGCCGGTTTTTAGCAACCTCCACCCTGCCCCTCCCCCTCCCCACCCTCCTGCCCCACCGTAACTCCCTCCATGAGCCGTCGCTGCAATTCAGCAAACTACTTGTCTTGGCCTAGCTAAGATAAAAGACTTAAATACACCGTCTATTCCGAAACCCATGATTGATAGTGACAGCACTACAGATGTGGAGATAGGCGTATCCCATATTTTACACTAAAACAGAACACATCCTGATTGGAAAAAGGAGTTGATCTGGCCAACAGACATGAATAACTGTCAAGATAGATTCCTGAACAAAACACAGGGTTTCAAAATGACCAGACCAGACCCAAGATACTCCCAGAGACAACATCTAGGGATAGTTACAACATACAGTGTAGGAAAACTATGCCTTGAATGGCTAGAGAAATCCACACTGGCTGAAATTAGGCAACACTTGACTTTACTTAAAGACGGTGCTGACTTGCGTTATTTCATATTGGGACCACGCAAACAGCATCAAAAACGTTTCATAGCGGCCGGTATATATGCTGCGTACAACGAAGCTTGGAAAGTAATGCAAATTGAAACAGCAGAAAAAATATGAGAAATTGATCATATAAATTTGGAAAAATCACTTTCTGTAGTGGATAATGGGTTAATGTCCTCCAGAATATATTCACTGGACAGCATTGTATCATCTGCTTTTGATATAATAGAGCAGGACTTACTATTTCTACAACATGGGCAGTCCCAATTACGTTCTATTGTACAGCTTGGTTGGACGTTGCAAAATCTGTGTTCAGGCTACGTATCATGGCGTTTAATCAACACAACGTCATTATTCAGTATCTTTATCCTTACTGATAAACAAATCAGTTTGGCACAAAAAGGAGCAGACTATACAATTCTGAGCATTGAAAAGCCTGAGAGATTACCATTGACAATGTCATAGAGACCTGTCATTGAATGGATAATTCATGGAACGATTACAATTCCGATAACAATTCTGATAACAACTTTCCAGTTTAAATACTGCCAAGAGTATATACCTGCAGGCCAGTATGAAAGGTTGGGTAAAGAATACATCAAATCAACCTGGGATTTACCTTATACACACAGATGTTACAGTGAAGGGAACAAGGAGGTATTCCTTAGTGGTAAAAATTGTAAAAAATCACTAAGCGGTACACTTCTGTGTCAGGGTATTAATTTGCATGGAGCCTGTGAAGGGTCTTCAAATAACCTTTCATATCACCTGCATGGCACGCCTGCAAAACGGATAGAGCCAATTTTTTAGACCACTTTCTAACGGCAGTTACGTTTTAATAAGTGACCACAGCTGTTGTGGCATGCTGTCAGGAAAAGCCTATCTGACAACTGTAACTTCCAGGGCCGTTTGCTGTATGCAAGTATTGTATCCACACAGCAATCCAGATATGGGGGCTGCGTTATGGCCTTCGTTGAATATCTCTTCTATTCGAACTGATACTTTAAGCAGAATGAATTCTATCCTTTTACAGACAACTGTGCCTTTAACGTCATCCAAAGAAATGTATTATCTGCAAGTGGCAAGGACATCGGCAGAGATACATTCCCTTTTATCGACAAATTGCCCCATGCATTTCGTAGAAATACTAAGCCATATCTTAAAAATGTCTGATACCTGTGGCATCACACATGTATTTAAGACAATTTTTTCGGACTGTTAGCACCCTTTGAAACAGTTCTGGGCATCTTCCCGAATTTTGTCCATTCTGTTTTTGGCGGCCTACCCTTAATCTTGGGACTCGTGGCAGGAATTTTATTTTTCCTCCTTCTGCACCGATATGGCAAGCCAATCCACAGACAAGAAGACTCCAGCAACGATGGAAGAAACAATCCTAGCAATACGATACTGAGACAGTATCACTAAGGTCCTCGGATTGGCCCGGCTAAGAGATCTGAATACAACCTGGTTTCTTTCATTCAGACCAATCTAGCAGAATTGCATCTTACCTGTGCTTCGATGCCTGCTATGCGGAGAAGAATGCGTGTTGGCCGTCTGTCTTACACTACCATCAGCAGTACCAAAGGATATCGATACTTTGCTAGGTCCTGTAACGACTCATGAATCGTGTTGTCCCCAGCGGCTACCCATCCTGATGACGGCATTCATTGAGACTTCACCACTACGAATAGGTGGCGGTGAGGTACGAGAGGAAAGCAGCACCAAACAGGTACAACCTTCTGTGAGCATTGCTGATCCAAACATCGATGATAGCAATCACGCAGAGAGCTGCACAGTTGCAGTATTTTCGAACTTGGTCAAACTTTCACCTGATGTGGTAGACCAATTTTTTGCGAGTCTGTCTGAAATAATGTTCTACCCAGAGCAACGAGAATGAAAATTTTATTAAACAAGCACACAGCGTTCCCTGAGCTCTGAATTCGGCCTTCAGTTTTGATAAACAAAGCTACCAAAAATATTTGGAACTATTTTTTTCCCCTGAAAGCGTAATTATTTTTGTCCATTTTCCAAAATATTTACTTTTTTTGGCACATGGTACTCTGCTTAAAGTAGAACTATTCTTAGAGATCAGAGCTTCTATTTTTGGATACTAGAGACAATATTTTACCTCAGCCTCTAGCACATATACAGCATTTTGTATAAATATGTGATGGAATGGTCTCGACCTTCTTTTCTGCATTCAGAGCCATTTCATGTGTAATTTCGCAATTCATTCAGCTGATATATATATGCATTTATCTGAATGATGACACTGCTTGAAAAGCGTACAGTACCAACACTCATTTTCGTGTATTTACCATATACCATTTCAAATGCGAAACATGTATTTTGGGGTGGGTTGGAAAACACACATGCATCGTTGAATGTTTACTATTGCTTAGTTTTTTAGTAATGATGGACATCAATCCGTGGAGTGGGTGTCGTGACCCTAATTCGATATTCCTGATTCATGCCCTTATGAGGTTATAATCAATAATATCCTGATAAAGGCATTAAAATCAGATCCATATTCAGTAATAGCCCATGCAGTCCAAAGCACAGCACAGCTTCTCCCATCGACTCCTAGAAAGCACAACGCATTCTTTAAATAAACCAAGCCTCCAGCAGCCCGGGAAATCCCCCCTGCTTTTGTTTTGATTTGAACAAGAACTCCTGGAGTCCAGAAAGAACTGTTAGTTCTTAGTGACGTCTTATGTCCAACCTTACGTCAAACCCGGCACCTTTCAGGTATAAATATACTAACAGTTGCCTTAAGCAAACACACAGTGGTTTGGAGCAGAGCGGGCATCTACTTGCCCAAGAGCCCAGCTGATGCGGGAGCCCACGGAAGCAGCCCCTCCCGTTTGACGCACTGAGAGAGACGCTGTCTTTTTCTCCAGCCGAGAAAATCCAGCTCCGGTGTTTCCAGCCTACTCTTGCGGCTGGCTGGGATATCGAGTCCTGAGGAAAGAGATACCAGACCTCCCACATTCTATTACCAAGGTACAGAGCTGAATAAACCCTTAAGAGAATTCTTGATGCAGATTCCTGGCAAAACAATCTTAACCAACTTAACTTAAACTGCTACTTACTCATCCCTTCCCAAGTATTAGGCTTAGGTCAGGTACACCGGGGTAGGCTTAGTTAGAAGCACCAGTTGAGTACGTTAGTCAATGTATTTATGTATGTATATATTTTATCCATTTTAAAGTATCATGTGGCTAAGAAACCATATCAATGCTTTTACAGTATTATTTCATAATACTACTTTTACTGTACGCGTTTTACTTTATGATAAGTATTGCAATTGTGGCAATTCACTTCTCTTGCATGAGAAAGAAGACTGCTCAATAAATAACACCTTTTTATTGAAAACGCCCGTCTCTCTATTTTTCTGCACTCTGGTGAAACTAAGTATGCACGGTTGACTGAGAGAAATAGCTGTCTATTGTTTTCACACAACTCTAGAGATATACTCTTATTCTGAGGGAGCAAAGTTGTCATGTTTATGCGGTTGTCAGAAACTGAATCCCTTCTTGTCTGAGTCAGGGAAGTTCACCCCTCCCTATTCATTCAAGAAAGTTTCTAGTGACCTCTGAGCTAACTGGCGCAAACCTAAATTAAGTTTAACATAGTCAGTAGAGACCTAGATGACCTCAGTCCTACGTCTACACTGCTGTTTATGGTATTCCAATGTGCAGAGCCTATTGGGAAAATAGGAACTACACTACAGGGCCTCAGGAGCTGGGGAAGCTCTTCCCCAGCTTTCGAGGCTTCAGGGGGGAAAAGGGAATCCCTCTGGTGCCCGCACCAGAGGGATTTCCGGTGCTGGGTGTCATGACAAGTTGGACTTGTCATAAGCACACAACCACTGTGTGCCATGAGTGCAGCTTGTCATGAGCACCCAGGGGGTTAATCTGGTCTTCCAATGTCCTATACCAACTGTGTGTCTATGCAATTTGTATAGTATTTATTAACACAGTTTTGAGAAGCAGCAAGGTCAACTGTTTAAAACGACTCTTGGTCGTACTGGCTTTCTGGATTAGCCAATGCCCGCATTTGTTTCTTCCTCTCATGTTGTCAGTGATTAAGTCTCCTCAAACCTGTATCAATGTTCATTTCCGTCTTTCCCAGTGCCAGTGTCTCTGTCTGTCTCTCTCTCTCTCTCTCTCTCTCTCTCTCCCTCCCTCCCTCCCACTATTAGTGTGGAAGAACAAGTGAGTGAGGAAGTAAGTAAATAAAAAATATTAGTTTTCATTTGCCCTCACCAAGTGGACTTTGGGATCAAATCTTGAAACTTTGCATGAACTAGAACAATAGCCTTTGTAGTTTGACTGACAGTGAGAATTACTAGAGGGTGGTACCTGACCTTAAATATTAGCTGCTGCCCCTCAGTAATGGCAGATTGTTTTTGGATTGCAGTCAGAAAACTTAAAATACCTAGCATAATCTAATGACATTAGCCTAAGTAGATGAGTCATCATTAAAAATAGTGGGTTTACAATACCAGTTATAATACATGTTGCAACATGAGCACAGAGCTCCTGAAAAAGTGTAGGGCCAGAGGAAAAAATGCTCATGCTTCTGATGAGTATGCGTCTCTCCTTTGGAGGTTCGACATGTCTGTTTCTATGCTTTGTAAGCAGTGTCTGATACAAGAGAAGTTATAGGAACTCATGCTGCCATGTAGGAAAGAAGGATCTGCTTCTTAAGGTTACCCCCTCTTATTGCTGGTAAGTTACACTGTTTTGACTAGTCTGACAGGGATCCTGCTAATCAGGATCCTAGTCTATCTGCTTTCTCCCTAAAATGTTATACCTGTTCTTATGTATACTCCAGATTGGATATGGGGTACCCTTGTCGGTCCCTAGTATATGGTACACATGTACCCAGGTCATAGGTACCCCAGAGGCCTCCCATGGGCTGGAGCATGTATTATGCCATCCATGAGAAGCCATGCAAAATGGAACTACAGGCCTGCCATTGCAGCCTGTGTTAGATGGTGCATGAGCAGAGCACTCCTGCAGCTTTCGGAGACCCTTCTCCCGGGATGTCGGTGAGACAGCCAGAAATATAGGTAGAGGTGCTTTATATGCTGGATTAAAGTGCTATCTTGAAAATGGCTGCAACAAAACATGTTGTGTTTGGTATCAATTACCTGGGAATCATACCTCCACACCGGTGTGGGAGGTATGATTCCACCCTTCTGAAGTGAGCTTCGTGGGATCCCTAGTGTCAAGGGTCCCTTGGCAATCACTAGTTAATCCCCTGTAATAGTTAATCTCTTGTATTTAGGTTATCCCCTGTAATGGATAATCAAAGAACTGTGTTAGGATTCATTTGTTGTTAGCACTGCTTGTTGAGTATTATAGTAGAAAAACACATCATGATCCTTGTTGGTACCAATGGTTGTTTTATCCGAAGGGTTCGCAGGGTTTTGGGTGTGTTACGCCTTAAAGAACTTTCTCGCTCTCACGTTTGAACTGTCGATTCCCTACACGTGAGCTGATGAGCATACGCCCTAGACTCAGGCTATAAATAGCGGCGCTGCCATTTCAGAGACACTTCGTTACCTCGATTACCTCACTGCGACCGTTCCTGAGCCCAGCTGTCTTCAAGAAGCCTTCTCTTCAGTCAGCCTCGATCCCGATTGTCTTCCCTCATTACCCACAGCCCAGAACCCCTCCCGATTTCCCTCTCCTTACCTGCACCTTCTGGATTCCATCTTGTTCCTCGCTCCCTGGACAGCATCGGCATCATCGACATTCCTCAGAGTTTCCGGTGCAGTCGAGCAGCCAAGTTCTTCCCCGCACTTCCGGTGGAGTCTCCGAGCATCGTTCCGACTACCTAAAAAGCAAGTAAGAGACATCTGGTAACCAGGCAACAAAAGGATTATAAAGCACTGGTAAATGCAATTTGTAATTTTTTCACTTATTCAAGAAAGGACTTGAGAAAGACAATCGTACAAACTAACTTTTAATCTACAAAGAAAGCACAACTCAGGAGTGTGTTTAATTCACAACTCAAAAAGCATTGGCTAGGACAAAAAACCCAATAGACCAAAAGGAGTTGTGATTGAATTGTGATGATACTTATGTTACAACTAATATCGAAAGTGAATTGTTGTTCTAAATTTTGAATCCACATTCTTAACTATAGTGGTCTAGAACCCAAAAGACTGCCAGACAATCTTGTTGTTTTCTTTTCTATTTCATTGTTTTGCAGAACCCCTTTTGAGGAAACCAACGAGTATTTGCCAGGTAGGCAAGTTGTCGTGCAAGTTGTTGTGTGACAAAAACACCACTCACTAACCTCGTTAACTAATATTAAGAGTTTAGTCCTGTAAGGATTATGTTCAAGGCTTTGTTAAATTGAATTCATGAAAGATAATTCTTGATATTGCATTTTAAGGTTTGAACTCAGCTCAGGTCAACCCAGGCAAAAGGAGTGTAGGAAAGGACTTCTTTAATTTTGGTATGTACTAAAAGGTTATCTATTCAAGGATTTTCGCAGAAGGTTGTTAATGTGAAAACTAACAGGTTATGGTAACTGTTCTTTGAAAGATGCTACAAAAGAAGTCCTGAACACTCAAAGAGAAGCAGACGTGGACACAGACACTGAAGGAAGATTCCCAGTGTTTCTTTTTTGTCTTGTTTCTCAATCCACTTCCCCTTTCCCTTGTGAGTTAATCAGCCACGCAAGAGTTTCTTTCCTTGCAGACTGGTTGAGTCATAGGGGAGTTGGGAGCGGCAACGTCAAGAAGGAAACATCAGGAGCCTCGTGTGGGAACGCTGACACCTAGTCTTCCCGGTACCAGCTTTCTCGACCGGGTAGCACAAAATGGTTGCTGTCAACCAGAGACACATTTCTGCGGTCCTGCTGCTGAGCCAAGCTCTAGCAGGGGAAGGCAGCACAATAGGCATCCCTTCACAGGGAGGTGTAACAACCTCCCAGACAGGATTTAGTATATTAAAGCTTGGTGGGTGCAAATCCAAAGTGCATTAAAGTCTGCATCTAGGGAACACTTTGTGTCCCTGTGCATAGTATAGTTCAAACCAGTCCTGGGAGCCGTTGGCTCCTGCTCTGGCATAAAACTGGACAAAGGACATGGGAGTATCCTCCCCACTATCCTGAACCTCCCCTGAGATGGTCCCCTGAATCTGTCCAACCCTCCCCCATGGGTACAAAAGGGCTTACTTGGGTGTAGGATACTAGAGTTGATGTGGCCAGGACTCTGAACAAGAAACTACTGATCTTCGACCATCTGGACTTCTGGACTTCACTGGAATTTAACTGAGCCCGACTTTGTCTTCCTCTCCGTCCACAGCATCGTCTGTGCCTGTGCACCATACAGGCTCTGTGCAGGATATGTGTAGCATCAAGGACAACTGAAGTTATCTCCCTTGGGGTGATGGAGTCAAGCAACTGACCGGTCTGCTGATCCTAAGCTCCTGCAGACATCGAATGCTCCAGCAAAACAGGAGGTGGGTTCCTATCTTCCTTGAGGTCGAGCTGCTCTATCACCAAGTCTGAGGCCAGTATTCCTCGTGCGGAAGCATAAGCCGAGCATGCACATGCTTGTTGGCATTTCCAGAACAAGTGCATTGGCTATTGATAGCCCCAACCTCTACGCACATTTTGTACAAAGAACTTCAGCCTCCTCACCCTCTGTGCCCTGCAAGCTGTTACTTTGTGAAACTGCAAGAGGTCCCTTTGCGACACCTGTGCCTCTGGCCTGTGGGTCCAATTGAAGGACAAAATTGCTTTTCTTGGGCTCCCCTGTTTGCTCCTGGCCTGCCCTGACTCCCCTTGCTGTGGTGAGTCTCATGGTCCTTGCTGGGCCAGACCTTAACCTTACTCGACCTTTTTCGTGGTTTTCCGCTGCCAAGGCTTGTTGTTGCTCCCTCCGGACACCGACCCCTTAGCACTCAACATCCTTCATGGGACAGTTTGTATCCGCTACTGGTAATCATTTGGAGTGTAGTTCCTATATTCCCAATCGGCTCTGTGAATTGGAATAATATATCCTAAAGATTAGACATAGGACTGAGGTCGACTAGGTCTCTATCAAATATATTGAACTTAATAGTGAATGCCATCTAGCTCAGAGGTCACTTGAAACTTTCTCGAATTCACAAGAAGGGATTAGTTTCTGACAACCGCATAAACATGACAATTTTGTTTCCCAAGAATAAAAATGTATCTCTAGAGTTGCAGAAACAATTAATAAGTATTTTGCTTAGTACCTCGTGCATGCTTCGTTTGTACAGAGGTGCAGAGAAATAGAGAGACAGGCGTTTTCAATAAAAGGTTTTATTAATCAGTCTTCTTTCTCATGCAAGTAAAGTGAACTACTACAATCGTAATGCAGAACTCTAGTTTGGGTGTTTTTTGATTAAAATAAAGCAACATTGAGCAGCTTGATGGTTTTGTGCTAGTTTTCTTTTGGTATGGTGAAGAAGCGCAGCTGATTCTCAGAGGAAGGAATGTGTGTTTGGATCTCTCTCTCTCTATATATATATATATTTACACACAATCAGTCACCTGTACAACCCCTCACTAATGCACTCATTAACCCATAAAGCCACCTTCTCACTCACTCGCTCATCTATACAGGCAGTCACACACACTCTCACACGCCCACACAGATACTTAGACACCCATAAAGGTACTCAGACAACCAATCAATCACCCAAACAGCCACTCATGTTCCCACTCAACATTCACTGACACACCTAATCACTTACTTATACAGTTAGTCACTCACCCACTGAATTATCCATACAGGCACTCATACATCAACTGATTCACCAAAACACCTTGATATATATTTAACACTTGTAAATGTTTTAAACACACTCACATTCGCTGCATGATGAGATCTGTGATGTCATCAGTGATGTCACTGATCATGTCATGACAAATTTAATGTGTGTATTCATAAGCAGTGCATTGCGGGCACATGAGTTACAGTTAACTCAGCTAAGTATGACTGCTGAATTTCTCTGGTTTTGTACGAGTGAAATGTCAGCTGAACTATAGCATTCCTGTAACCTTTGTTTTTTTCAGTGAGTTTCTAATGTTTTTTTAAATCATTTTCATAACTTTAATGTCCCTGTAACGTTTGTACGTTTTTTTTTGCTAATTGCTAGCTATGACGTCCCTGTAACCTTTTGTATTGTTCAGTGGATTTCTAAAGTTTTTTTAAATTCTATTTCATAACTATAACGTCCCTGTATCTTTTTTCTATAATTATATATTGAACATAACATCTTCATGGTTCACAACTTATTATTGTATTTGTCGTCTATTTATTTAAAAAGTACCTTACTCATCTTATTTCAAATATTTTTGATTTCCACAAGGACGTTGCAATTGCCATGGACGCCTAACAAATATTTTGTCTTTTTGACAAAGTGTAAAACACATATATAGACATTTTACAAAAGGTTTCAGTGTAGCTGTTTAGTAAGATACTAATGTAACTTTCCCCTTTGTATTTATTTGTCAGAATAAGTACATCAAAAATTAATTTTCCTTCTTTACAGCAACACCGGAGGTTGCCATGACGTCGGTAATCACGAAAGAAATGACAACGTTTAAAACAGATATATAGACATATTTTACACAAAGATTAAGTCTAGCTGTTTAGAAACATTTTGGTTTAACTTTATTTTAACAACAGTTTCAAAAAATACATTTCAACATTGAAACTCACGAATAAAACAAAACTACCAAACACCCATCAAACTACCCATTCTCAGCTAAACTGATGTTGATAATTGTATTGATTTTGAACTTTTTTCGACTATTGCTACCTCCAGCCACTGCTCCTGGTGACAAAGTTCCAGTTTCAGTGCAGAGAAGATGCAGTGAAATGTGGCCAGAACTAAAGCTTTTTGCTACCTTCGGCATAAACTATAACAGCATGGGAAGCAGTCTGTGGATCTAAATTTCCACAATGTGAAAAACCATAGTTGTTAATTTGTATTCTTCTTTCCTTGCAGCAATTCAAGCAGTGTAAAAAATATAAACAAGGAACAATGTATTAGGATTTCCTTTTGAACATTCGAAAACCATAACATGATACAATAGTGAAGTGGAGATGTGACTCCATAGATGCAATTTAAGGCTGCTGGTATTATAGTACCTCCATTTAGTTTTTTAGGTTTCGACCTGGCGAGGGCACGCAGTGCCCCTCCCAGATCGAAAACTTTTGTCAACAGTATGGATGTTCGGACCGCCTCTGTTTCCCATTGGCTAGCTCCATAAATGGAGGCTAGCCATTGGGAGACAGAGGCTGTCAATCACGTTTTCTCGGGATAACGTGATTCGGGGGCGTTTCTTGGTCTTTTTTTAAGCCCCGCCCCTTTTGCCATGTGTCCCGGGCCGCGCTGTGATTGGCTGCAGGCCCGGGACACCCCTGTGACGTCATTTCCCGGGCCGCGCTGTGATTGGCTGCCGGCCCGGGACACCCCCATGACGTCAGCCAATCACAGCACGGCCCGGGACCTGACTTGTTCCTCATGATATCGATTGTTTTCACAAAGAACACTGCTCTGAAAACTGGGTAGATACTTGCTTCCACAAAAAGGGCCAGTGTTGGATTTGGGAGCAGTTAGGTAGATGGTGGTTTGCTACGGAAAAAGTTACAGGGACGTAGTTGGTTCTTTATTTAGAGTTTGCGTTATGTGGTGAGTAAGTGCTTTTCTGCCTATGTCAGCGTGCGCCCGGGTCCCAAGGTCCGTGGCATGTGTTGTGACTTAATGCAGTGTTCCCTTACGGGACACCGTACGTCTGATCGCCTAGCTGTGTCCCTGTGTGGACACCGTACCGTAGTGAGGTCACCAGCTGTGAACTGTCAGAACTGACAGTTGACAGCTGATCACCCAACTGACAGGAAACCTTTGAAGGCTCCGCTGTTGTAGGAGCCAGTGTTGACGCTTTAATAAAGAACTCATTTTATCATCACATTTATAGTGTGACAGTTCTTTACAAAGTGGCGACGAGGCGTCAACACTGAACCCATGAGTATTGTGAATAAATTGAAGAGGTGACCTTCCGCCAGCATTTCCAGTGAAGACTCGGCACTACAAATTAATTATAAGAGTGTACACGGAATATAAGGAAACCTTTGCAAAGGTCGGATAAATAGACTTTTGAAATTTCGGCTTTTCTGCAAATGAAATGTAACCGGAGATAGAACAGCGCTTCACAAAGGCCAGCACATCGGCAGACGGACCAGTAACACATTGCACGTAGAACTTCCTGCTAAAAGATTATAAGTAACGAACAAAGCAAAGGTACTGTTTTAAACTGAAGGGCAAAACGTCGCCCGAGTTTTTTTTTGTCACAAGAAACTTTACAGAGCTTAACTGTCAATCCAACTATCAACCGCCTTGCAGCTGAGTGAAATCGACCTCACCACGTCATCACGCTCACTGCTGAATGACGCAGTGGCCATTGTGATCTACGAGGAAGCAGTAGCTGAGTCAGGATCGTCTATTCCAGTACAACTGCACGACGTGAGCACCACCTAGTGTCAGTAAAAAATCACTTGTTTAGACGCAGCTCTACTCAAAATAAAGACATTGCTAAATCAACAAGGGGCACGAAGACAGCTCGAGTACCGGTGTGATCTGGGGTCAGCAGGCGGAATGTACAGTAAGCAATAAAATAGCCCACATGTCAAAATCATCTCAATTTAAACGTGTTTAAGCGGTTACCAAAAATTGTAACAAGGCAAGGGATTGTGCAGCAAGTGTGAGTTTTGCCACATATTTAAAAACAGTACAATTATAAAGCTGTCATTTCCATCGTTTAACAGTTTCAGTTGTCACACATTCAAGCTATAGCTCACAAATTTATCAATTTATGGCCTGATACAGACTCCATTATTTATAACAGTTGTACCTTCCAAAATAATTTCAAAATAAGATGGCATTGGGTTGCATATGGAACTTGTCACCACCAGAGACCTTCCTACGTGCAGGAGGAGAACCAGCACTTAAGTGGGAAGAATGGAGGGATTATTTCCTAAACTATATTGCAACATTAGAAGAAGATGATGAGGTTAAGCCTGAAAAAAGTACAAAATGCTCATGCATTGTTTAGGTGCTGGAGGGATTAAAGTGTACAACGCAATAAATAAAAAGATCAGAGCTGAAAATGAAGGGGATGTGTTTACTAAAGCCATTGACGATCTCAACACATATTACAAACCGACAGTATGTGTTGGTGTTGATCGCTACAAATTCTTCCACAGAAAGCAGGGTGAGGAAGAACCAATCGACGATTACGTTTCTGCACTTAAGAACCTGGCCATTAATTGTCGTTTTGGTGCACTTCACGATGAGCTTATTAGAGATCAGATTGTTATGCAGGGCTCGAATACTAACGTACAAGACAACTTGTGGGCCAAGGGGGAATACCCACTGCAGAACATTATAGACATTGCGCGCAAGGCAGAACTCACGGGAAGATGTGCAAAGGCTGTACTATCAGAAAACAAGGAAAAGAAAAGTGATACTATAAGCAGAATTACTGACAAAAGGACAAATAATAAGCAGAAATGGAACAAAAACTACAAACCAACATATAAAGGTAGCGAAACAAAAAACTTGGGACATTTTTACAGGTGTTTGAGCACATCTCACATGGCCAATGATCCAAAGTGTCCTGCACGCGAAGTAAAATGCACTCATTGTGGACTTATAGGTCATTTAGTCAAAGCGTGCAATAGAAGGAAGCCGCAACGTGTGAGAATGGTTGAATGCGCAGGAGAAGACGTTCAAAATGCATCTGATGATGAGGACATGAACATGTTCATATTAAACATCGACGATGAACTCGTCAGTGAAACACATGATGGTAGTGGAACAGAAATGAAAACTAAGACAAAGAAACCCAGATGTTGTATGATAATAGGAGGCGTGGAGATAAACATGGTGGCAGACTCTGGTTCGCCTTACTCTATTGTAAATGAGAACGTCTGGAAAGAAAAATTCCAACCACAGGTTGGAGAAGAACTTAAAAAACCTGATATAATCATCAGATCATTTACAAGTGAGCAAATTGAAGTGCGCGGGTACAGGTCGCTAGACTTCATATATAAAGGCAGGAAGGCAGTCGGTAAACTATATGTGTCGAAGGGCGGACCATCAGTCCTAGGTTGGATGGACCAAGGTAACCTGGGAATTATCCTCGATCCAAGCAAGAGTGAGCCAGTATTAAGTTTGGCAGATAACGATGACTATGCTACATCCTTACTCAAGAAGTATCCCAAGGTTTTCAGTGGAGATGTGGGAGCTTTGAAGGGGTACCAGCACAAAATCAAACTTAAGGAAATCACCACTCCCATTGTACACAAGGCAAGAAATATCCCGTTTGCCATTAAGGATGAAGTAAAGGCCCAGCTTGACAAACTGATGAAAGATGGAATAATTGAAAAGGTGGAAGCCACTGAATGGGTCGCTCCTTTGGTTATCGTGAAACGACCAAATGGCAAGTTAAGGCTCTGTGTTGACTTGCATGATTTGAATCAAAACATTATTGTGGAGCAATATCCTTTGCCCAAAATAAATGAGATGTTGACTACCACCAAAGGCGTGAAGTGGTTTTCCACAATCGATTTAAAATCCGCCTATCACCAGGTACCCCTGCATCGCCAAAGTAAGACACTGACGACATTTGTTACTCCTTTTGGATGTTTCAGATTCACTCGAGTACCTTTCGGTTTAGCTTCTGCGGCCGCAATGTTTCAGAGACTCATGAATAACATCTTCGAAGGAGTTCCAGGAATACTACTCTTCCAAGACGACATCTTAATTATGGGAAAATCGAAGGAAGAGCATGATGGCAGGGTGGAACAGGTCTTGGAAATTCTGAATAAGAAAGGATTGACAGCAGAATATGCAAGTTTGCAAGCAACTCAGTCAATTATCTTGGGCATCTTATAACAGGAGAAGGGATCAGTCCAAAAAAAGAATTAATACAGGCAATAAAGGACTCACCAATACCATCGAACAAAGATGAATTAAGATCCTTTTTGGGCCTCGTAGAATTTTATTCAAAATTTATAAAAAAATTCTCTCTGAAAACCTATACCCTTCGGCAACAATTGAGACAAATGAACAGATTCGAATGGTCTCAAGAATGTGAGGAAGCATTTCAGAATCTAAAAGACGACATGTGTATGGCTTTGCCGCTTCAAGGATATGACCCCTCCTTACAAAACAATGTCACTACAGACGCTAGCAATAAGGGTCTAGGAGCCGTACTCACACAGAGGGACACCAATGGTGCAGAGTACACCATAGCCTTTGCATCGCGCTCACTCACTCAAGCAGAAGAACATTTTTCAGTTATAGAGCGTGAAGCACTGGCATGCGTATGGGCCCTTGAACACTTCAGACAATATGTCTGGGGAAAAATGGTTAACTTGTGTACAGATCACAAACCATTAACCAAAGTTCTCACCACGAAGGGTTTAAACACGGCTTCACCAAGACTGGCCAGACTATCTGTACGATTATTTGATTACATATACAAAGTCCACTACGTTCCCGGAGTAAAAAATGTTGTAGCTGATTTTCTAAGCAGAATGCCCGTAGGAAATAAAGGTGACATTGACTGCAAGGAAGTGGAAGAAACATGTATTGCAAATGTATTAGAGAAGTCCAGTGGAATCACAAGCGAGGAATGGCTGTTGGAGCAAAGTAAGGACAAAATAATTTGTAAGGTAATACAGAACATTACTGAAGGATGGTCAAACAAGAACAAACTAACAGAACCATTGAAAAACTTCTGGGAAATAAAAAATGAATTATCTTTGGAAAATGCATTCCTGTTAAGGAATGGAAGAATTGTTCCACCTACAAGCATAAGGAAGAAGATACTTGAGTTATACCATGAAGGGCATTTAGGTATTGCTAAAACAAAGAACAGAATCAAAAACTTGTATTGGTGGCCAGGTGTCAGTCTTGCAGTAGAAAGAACAGTAAGAGAATGCAAAATGTGCATGGACTCAGACAAATCACAAGTGACATTTAGACCACCTTTGCACCCAATACCTTGTCCATCTATGCAATGGGAAAGGATCAGCATCGACATTATGGGGCCAATACCTGAAGAGCTAGATCAATGGTACGTAATAGTAATAATCGATCACTACTCTAAATGGCCAGAGATAAGAATCATTAACAAACCAGATGCCCTGAATGTTGTAAAGTTCATGGATGAAACTTTAGCCCGTGAAGGACTTCCAAAGCAGATTCTAAGCGACAATGGCGCACAATTCACTTCTGAAATATTTAAGGCCTATGTGAACAAACACGGTATTGAACACAAGACTACCTCAGTTTATCATCCAGCTGGTAACGGAGCAGTGGAGAGATTCAACCGAGTTTTGAAGGGAATATTGCAAATAGCTAAAAGCAACAAACTCAACTGGAAAACAGAAATGCTCAAGACAGTGTGGGCATACAAAATTTCTCCATGCGAAACCACAGGCCACAGCCCATTTGAGTTAATGTGAGGCAGAACTCCACTTTCAAAGGACAATGTGGGTTGGGCCCAAGCGGCAAGAAGAGTGAATTGGTCTGCTCAACAGGTCATGCAAAGACTCACACACGCACAGCTCAAGAGTAAGACGACCTATGACACCAAGCACGGTTGTAAGCTGGTTCAACTCAAGGCGGGAGATGTAGTCAAAGTAAAGAAAAGTGGACACATTGGAAAGGGGCAAGAAAGATTCACATCTCCCCTGACTGTGCGTGAAGTGTATTGTAACTCTCCGCTCTTGAGTGACGGAAAAGTATGGCACTTCTCTGTATTGTCTGCTTACAGTCAGCCCGTACCAAGCCAAGAAGACGGTATACACCCGTTACAACGCATCTTTTACTCCGCACTACCATTACAACGCGACTTTTACAACGCATACCATTACAACGCATTGCGCTGGGGGGCGCTCTAGGATAGGGAATAAGTATAATTTACTATCCAACACCTTCCCTAGGGTCCACGGGGACTGGAGTTAGAATAGTAAATTATACTTACCACTATCCAGCACCTCAAAGCGCTATGCGTTGTAATGGTATGCGTTGTAATGGTCGCGTTGTAACGGTAGGTAGTTGTAATAGTATGCGTTGTAATATGGTACATCCCAAGAAGACACCATGCAAGATACATACCGTTTACCAACAGGCCTTGCCAAGAACTCATGCGACGGAAAGAAAAGAAACTTGACTCAACCAATTTTATCTGACGATGAGTCTGACCATGAGTTTCAAGTACGACCTAATGTGATTGGGAGCAACGTTCTGCGGCACGCTTCAATGCCAGGTTGTACATCATCAAATGCCTCCAGCGCAGTGAGGGTCAGGCGAATGTTACCACCTACACCTGCAGACGACACACCACAGCCCATCAGCTGGAGTCGAGCAGGAAGGTTGTTAGGACCACCAAACAAACTAAAAGATTACGTCTGCGAATAGACTCTTTGTTACTCAATTTGAAGTTCTGTTTTCCCTTTCCATTTCTTTTCATAAGAAGGGAGATGTGCTGTGACTTAATGCAGTGTTCCCTTACAGGACACCGTACGCCTGATCGCCTAGCTGTGTCCCTGTGTGGACACCGTACCGTAGTGAGGTCACCAGCTGTGAACTGTCAGAACTGACAGTTGACAGCTGATCACCCGACTGACGGGAAACATTTGAAGGCTCCGCTGTTGTAGGAGCCAGTGTTGACGCTTTAATAAAGAACTCATTTTATCATCACATTTATAGTGTGACAGTTCCCACAATTACGTTCTTGCTATGAACGAGTGTCGGGTTCTTGGACAGAGACGACTCTGCGGCCAAGACCCATTTTGCTGTGCTTTCTGGTGGGATCAGCCAACTGGTGTGGGATGCTTGTGAATTTTACATGTGATCATGTTCGTTAACTCCAAGCTAGGGATGCATGTACAGGTTACCTCCCTGTGCAACGTTCATGATGCTCACAAGACTCCTTCGTCCACATTCCTGCCGTACAGGCGCGTTCTTCGGGTCTGTATTGCCATTCCCCCTTTTGTTTGTCGAACTTGCAGCATTCCACTGCGCTTTCCATTCAGCAACCATAGGGTGCAGATGCCAACGTCTTGGTGAACTATTCGGGTGGTGGGGTGGGGTGGAGCCGGGGATATGCGCGCGCATTCCATCATCCTCTCAGACAGACCAGGCTACAATACATGTCTGCTAGGGCCTTCCTTGCTCTTTTGGTCTGCTTGCAAGCCTCGGCTCTCCCTTTTAAGGGGACGGACCCTCTCCCTGCACGTAGCCTAGTCAGAAAGACTTTTCCATGCAGTGGGCTGTGGACCCTTTCACATTGGATCGAGGCTCATTCCACACGGAGAAGGAAAGCCGCAACATAGCTCGCTTTGGAGCATGTTACTTAACTGTGCAGGGTGCTTGCGGAGCTCTGCGACCTTTTTCAGTGCATCACTACTGGAGGTAGCTCAGACTCCCAGGCTAACCCCTCTATGTGCCTGTATGTTCAAGTGCTTGTGCAGCGGTGTATTGATCCGTGGTACAAGCAGGGGCATAAGAAGGTAACTTTGTAGGAGATGGTAATTGACTATTTCATCCATCGACCTGTTTGCGTGGCCTAGTTCTTTTGCATCGGTCTTGCTATTAACGTAATTGCCACTTGCCCTCTTTTTGTTATTTTCCATTCCTGCTGCTCCTGCATTATTTGTATTCGTGCACACGACCTTGTGTGACTTTCCTGCTGACCACAGAGTACATTTATTTGTCTAAGAACGTGTTGCTTTGAACTTTGGGGAATTCTCTAGGCCTGAAACTTGTGAGACAATTTTCTGTGACCCATTTCTGACCTCTTGTGTGTGTATTTATTTTATATTTGCCGAAACAGCATTGCCAAGAGTTGTCATTTGTGTATAGTTTTACTTAGGCTATAGCACGGGTCTTGGATCTCTCTATCTTGCATCGCACAGCAACGAGGCTCGCAACGTTGCCCAATGTAGTTTTCATAATCGTCATCTTCAATAAAGTTTATTTTGGATAAAATAAATCAATAAAACTTACATAATAAACAGACATCATTTAAATATCTCATTTACAGTTACCGAATATTTTACATCTTTAACAAATAACCAGGAATTCTAAATGTATATGAAAAGAGGCTAAAAGTATTTTAAAACTTGAAAGAAAAGTTAACTTTTAGCTCTACTTTATTTATGATATAAAAATGAAATTTTACATCAGGGACTTGCGTGTCTTATTAAGTTATTTACTCCTTCTCCGTGTAAGGACCACTAATATTCAGAGGCTAATATCCTAAAGCCCTAAATACTGAATTCATATTTAAGGGCTAACAATTTGACCTTACAATATGAGACTGCAAGCCGTTTATTTAGAATTAAGGACTAACTCCTTGTCCTTACAGCTAAGGGGCCACCAAATATTAATTAATATTAATTAATTGTGGGTTTGTAATGCGCTAGAATCGACTCCCGAAGGAGTATCTCTGCGCAGTAGACTGCTGGGGAACCTGTCCTGGCTTTCCCTGTGAGATGGTCCCTACTGGGTATCTCAAAGCTGAAACCAGGCATCCCCGGCGTATGTGGGGGGCCGTTGTGGAGATGAGGCAAGCTAATGCCCAGAGTTGCCGAGTGTGATCCCTGGTTAGAGTAGGCACCGAGGTGAGAATTATCGAGTCCGCTGACCCTGGCCCACAACCCTGCCGCGTCAGGAATTGAACCCTGGTCCCGGGCCGTCCTCTGCTGCCTCTAACCAGTGAGCCACACCACTCCACACCACTAAACATTTATTACGGCTTAGCCATGTAACCTTCAGATATTTATCCATGCTACAACATTCACCTCCTTTGTGTCAGATTTCGAATTTCGAAGTGCAATCTCACATCTTCTCACCTCCAGGAGATGGCACACTGGAATTATCCATCTTTTGCAAGGGGCCGTATAGGCTGGGCAAAAAAATTATGAACTGAGAAATGTATTCAGGTGATAGGGAGTATGCGGAGCGCACACACGTCATTGGAGCTTTTCCCGTCGGTCCACCTTGAGGTACACCCAAAGATCAGAAGTGTGCCATATTTGAATTTCAGATAAAGTTGTCCGGCTGGAGAGCCTTGTATAGCTTCAAGAGATGTTTCATACCTTGGAAAATTCTTATGATCTAAGAATTTCTCAGTGATATTTCCTGGCCTGCAGTTCTTAATCTTTTCTCCCCAGAGAAATGCTCTGCACTTATCTTTTATCTGTTGTCTAGGTAGCTTAATGGCTTCTTCCGGGTTGGCCCAAGAAAGAAGATTAGTCAGACTCAATAGGAATTTGTTTTCTTCGTATGTCAACTCTTTTATACCCACATGGCCCCAAAATTCGGTTCCTTATAATACAGAGTTTTTAGCTTTGACCCTGTGAACCTCAAGAGCTGGTAGCCAATTTTTATGTTTTGTTTTTGCCATTTGAAAGGATCGCTTCTGTCTCTTGGGTCAGCATACGCACACTCCTACTCACTGCTTCCGCACGCCACCTGAGTTTAATAGCAACACTCATTGTAAAACACTATTTATAATCTGCAGGCTACAAGTTTAAAATCTGGCAAACGCATTGTTTCTTTATACTTGGCAATACGTATCATTATCAAAAGTGTGTTGGCAAGGCTGCTCGATTTCTGTTCGATGTTGTGCGCTGATTTTCCAATTGACAGTGTTTTCACATGAATGTTGGATTTCAAGCAGTGGAGGCCTTTCTCATTTAGGCAACATTCTGCTTTGGACGAGTTGTCAAGGGTCTACCTCCCCATTTTCTCCTCACTCTCTATCCTGCACTCCTTAGCTTTTCTTTTCACACTCTCTCACTTCTGCCCTCCTTCCTGCTCTCTTCTTCTTTCCTGTTCTCCCTATCCCTCCTGCCTTCTCTCACTCTATTCCCTCTGCCCTCCTTCTTGCTCTCTCTCTTCTACCATCCCTCTCTTTATTGCCTTCTTACTCCCTCCTGCCCTCCCTTTCCACCTCTCTCTTCTGCTCTCTTTCACCTTCTTGTCCTCCATCTCTCTCTTGTTCTATCTCCTTCCTGTCCTCTCCTCCTCTAGCCCTCCTTCTCCCTCCGGCCCTCCCTCTCCTACCTGCCCTCCTCTCCTTTCTGCCCTCTCTCACACTCCTACCTTCCCTCCTGCCCTCCCACTCCTTCTTGCCCTCCCTCTCCTTTCTGCCTCTTTTCCTTCGTACCCTCCCACTATCTCCTGTCCTCTCTTCCTTCTTACTCCTGCTCTCCGTAACTTCTATATCTATCACTTCTTCTCTTGCACTCAGTCTCCATCTCTCTCCCTCTTGCCCTCTCTCTTTATCTTACACTCTCTCCTTCTTGCCCTCTCTCTCCTGTCTTCTCTCACACTCCTGGCTTCACTAACATGCTATATGAAATAACTTGTATTCTAATTCACTGTGCATCTGCAACTAATTGCATTATAAAAGCAATCCATATTTCTGTGTAAAATAAAACACATCAACGTTATACACATAATTCAAAGAAGTTAGAAAAGACCATTTGTCAAAAGCAATACCAAAAGCTCAAACTTTAACAAAGGCGAAACCATTGCATTGTAAATGCTTGTTTTCTGTAGTGACAGAATGTAGTCTTATATTTTTTTTATAAATTAATTTCCTTCAGTTAACAACTGTTTTTAAATTCTAACAGCATGCTGTAGACAGTACCCCTAATAAGCCGAATATTGTCTCAGAAGCTCATAATTCATATGCATTTCATCATTTTGTTATTGTAAATTATCCTGAGTACTTTGGTGCTAGAAATAGCAGATATAGGTTTATTACCTTTTTACATAGTCTTGATTTGAATTATATCTCTATGGCATTGCACTCTCTATCCTGTTTGCAATTTGTATTATATTGTGCAGTGTGTAGAGGTTAAATTAACTCATTCATGAAATATGTTTGCTATAGTTGTGAAACTTCTTTTTGAAATGGAACTTTGTCTAGCTACAAAGTTTGTAATTTCAGTTGCTAATTTACTACCATCCACTCTGCATCATTTTAGCATGACTATTGCACATTTCAAATACTTTGTAGTGTCAACGTACACCTACGTTCTATACTACAGTTTGGACATGTCATATCTTGATGGGTGTTGTGGTTAAATTTTCAAAGGCCACAGCTTTACAATATGTAACAGGAAATAGAGGAATGGATCCAAATTAATGTCAGTGCCACAGGAGAATGCACAATGTTCACAATTATTGTTCCTATTTATAATGTAAACCAAATAATGTATTGAAATTCACAGCCTCTGGCTCTAATGGTCTTAGCATTACCATTAAACATTCTTGAGCATCATGCTGAACATTTTGAGAAAACACTACTAATCAAGTACAGTTTTCTACATTTTAGACCTTTCTGCAGCTCTGTTGGTGTTAACGTATCTTTCCAGGCTCCATACAGTCTATATCCTGAAATTCATGAATACTTTGGATAAGAATTGACATTTAAAATCTTGAACTGGTTCTGGAATAGGAACCAGTATTGACTTGTCATGCACAGCTCTAGCTGCCATGTGATTCTCTTCTAATTTATTGTAACAGTACTTACATTTAACTTACTGTGTGTACAAAACAAATTGTTACTCTACAAATAAGTACACAGCAAACTTTTGGCAGTTATCATTATTTTGTTTAATTTTTTTTTTACAGCGCAACAGTCCATATTTCAATTTTGTAGTGAGTGTTTTGATAACATATACAAATATACTCTGGTTTGTGGAAATGTGGTATTCTCTTGCTCAAAGCTATCAACTATAATACCTGTGTCCTGTTCTGCAACGCCTTCTCTTGCAGGCTCTCATTTTCTATAGAGTTCTGTTCTGGACGAAAGAATTCAAACTGCACAGCATCAAAATCCTTTTCTACCTCTGACACAATACCATAGAAAAGTGTCCTATTAATTTATTTTAAATATAAAGCTGGAATGTTCTCATAGTACAACCTCCTAACTAAACTTTGCATTATTAAGAGGTGCACAGCTTACATCCCGAAATATTGAAAGGTACTTTGACACACTGCACTTGATAAACAAGGTACTTAGTGTCCCTCCGAATTTGTATGCTTTCTAACCTTAAAAAATTCAGGGGCATATTATCAAGAATGGCAATAAAATTATTGCCGCTTTAGCGGCAGGAAACTGCCGCTAAAACGGCGATAATGGACTTGATAATATGCCCTTGTGAATTTCCACAGCAGCCCACGTTAACACCAGAACCTGGGCTGCTATGGGAATTCACAAGGACATATTACAAAAGCCCATTATGACTGTTTTAGCAATAATTTTCTGCCACTAAAGAGGCGATAATTTTATCACCGTTCTTGATAATATGCCCCTCAGTCCTTGTAAATTACTTCTATTGTGTTTCAAATTTCACCTTAGAAAGATAGGTGGAAATGTTCTTAGTATATCGATGGATTACTGTCAAATACTACAAACACTAATGCAATGCCATTTGTATACAGGGCCTGACAATGCATTCCCAACACCTCTTCTGCAATAACTTGTTCTACATTTTGAGACACATCACCTCTTTCTCTAAAGCAGTGCCATTTTTCATTTCATAACAATGTCCTCTTTCGTCAATAGCATGAACTAATGGGTTATCCTGGAGATAGCTTTCTTCATTAAAGAATGGCTCTGTAGTAGAAGTATATATCTATTCTCCACCAAAAACTGTCAAACGTTACTCTGTTGACTAATCTTTTCTTCTGGTTTTGTCTCCATTAATACAACACTATTTTGTCAAGACTCTTCATTCTATTTATAATCACAATGAAAGCTTCCTCTTGAAAGCAAACGCCTTATCAACTACTCCCTCAACTTGTTCATCCTTCTTCTATACTTATTCATACATCTCAATACATTTACAATCTGTCCACTTTGAAACATCTTGGCTCTGATTTCCTTAAACTGGCACTATCTCCTGATTAAGGTGTGTCCATATTTGTTACATTTGTTCCTGTTCTTGTAATATCAATTCTTTCAATTCTTAATATTTCTTATAGTTTGCTATTTACTTACAGTATTTTCAAACCTTTGCAGGTTATGTTATGTTAATGGGGGTTGCTTATATAGCGCACGACTACTCCGAGGAGTGTCCCGGCGCTTTCTGACCCACATCAGAGAAAAGGAGAAACAGAGCATAACAAATTACTGATTATAGGTGTCTAGATATATTTTTAAGAAAACACTTTGTCCTCTACCAGTAACTTTTTTTCTTTCACCGCTTTTTCTGCATTTTTCCCCGTTTGTGTGTCAGTTCTACAGAGATACTGTTGTTGCCTCTTTTGCTTTTTCCTCTAAACTTTTGAAGGCATTCTAACTGTATGCAGTTATGTATATATTGATGAGTAAAGAAATAAAAATATTATAATTTTTCTAGCCAACATACCAAGTACTTTACTACTGACTCACACATGATAAAAAACAGTTTTTATGTTATGTTGCAATTTTAAATCTACAGATGAACCTAGCTATATAGCTAAATGCACTTAGTTCAATAAACCAAACCCATTGCAAAGCACACTACTTTATTCATCAGTTACCTTTTAACATTATAGAACCCTCTCCTACAACACAATTGCACCATATCCTAGTTCTCGCTTATGCATGGTGACCCACCAATTTAGCCCTCCTGTAGTAAATATTAAAATGAACATCAACCAAAGTTTAGAGGTACATATAGGTTATTAACATTGTGAATTCAAAAACACAACATAAGACTTATTTGTGTGCTTGGGTGTTTGAATGACTGCACATATACAGTTTTGATGACTGCATACGTGAATGGTTAGTGCCTTGGTGATTGGATAAATGCATGGGTAGGGCCTGCATAGTTCAATGACTACATATTTAATGCCTGCTTGATTGCAAGAGTGCATATATATTGACTGGGTAATTGAATGAATGCATAGACAGTGCATAAGTGATTTGATGAATTGCCTAGTAGTGACTGACTGATTCTATGAGACCCTGATTAGTGCTTGGCTTACTGTGGCAGTATCTCGATTGTTGTTAGATGCATAACAGTTCTGACTATATCTATGGCCCCTTGTTTTATTCCTCCTGTCAGTATGGAACCACATGTTTAAGTGTATATATCCTTTTCTATTGAGCTATGTGTGAGTGAAGTCTAGATATCCCATTTGATGTATAATTGGATACATGGCTCTCGAGGAGCATACATTGCTCTGTTTCTCAACTTCCTAAAATTGACAACAAAATCCCCCTTTTTCACAGCACAAAATCTTTTCTTGCAGTACATTTTCTAATGTTTTTTTCATGACTACACTACTTTATTAAATAATGTGATTAAAAGTACTACAGTTGCCAGAATGAAAATAACATAGATCTGTCTGTTCTACAAACAATGCTTAGACATTTAAAAAATTGTCTTTTTTATAGGCATTGCTCATGGTAATTTTTGACAGTAATAACATCTTAAACACATACACTCTGCCAGACACAGTTTATCTGATATATTTTTTTTACATCACTATGATACTCTTTTTAATCAAGTTCCCATATAAATCTTCATTTCTTATGTACATTTTTTTAAATAGTCAAAAAGTTATATTCATATCAGTGAATAGAGTATGTAGATTGTATTGTTGTTTTATCTCTTTCTGGATAGATTTGAGGCTGCAAAAATGTGTAAAAACTCAGCACAAGGATGGAACACTACTCTCATAAACCGCAAATATAAAATGGCAACCAGTTCAACTTTCCACTCTATGATCATGAGAAAGGCAGCAAATGAGATGATGTCTTTCATTTTAGACTACTGTATTTCCACTAGTGAATCGTTGATATCTGTTAACCCTTTCCCTCTCTTTCAAAATGAGGTTCTGTGTCTCCATGTGCGATGTTTTCACGATGATCATGAGGAAATGGCAAAAAGGACAGAAGCCAAACTGATATTTAGCTTTAGTTTTTTCAATTTAAATACTGCAAAACAGTTTATTACATAGCCCTGAGATTAAAATTAAAGTTTATCATACTTAAATTGTGTCTAGCTCCTCAACTTTAAAACAAGTGTTATGTCTCTTTAATACTCTTCCCCCCAATGCACTCTTAGCTCAGTCTACCTACCAGCCCAGTGGAACCAGTAGGTCACAAGCAGTTCACAGCCCATTCTAGAAGGCACATGCTATTTTAAAAAGAGATACAGCAGAAGTGGTTTAATCCGCAGATTCAAAAGCATATCCATGTCTGTATTTAAAAATTTTTAAATAACACTCCGTAATAGAACTTCTTGCCAATGCACCCACCACACTACATCATTTTATCCACTTACATGCTGACAGCATCCCAAAAAAATATATTTTTTCTTTTTAAAAAAACATCCATTTTAACTGCTTTTCATTTGCAAAATTACCGCATTCAGCTCCAGTCTTTTTCTGACTGCTATTACTCCTTCACTTCAAAATGCTTAGAGTGTGGATTGTGGAACACAGCTATGTCTACTGGATGAAAGATGTTGCAAAAAGGGAGGAATTGGCAAGGACTTGGGTTTCCCAAATGTGGAAATTGTTTAGTTTGCCCAAAGCAGCATAAAGTTTCCTCTGTTGACACACATTGACTGGGATAAGCCTGAAAATCGTAATGAGGCATATGTTTGCAGAACTGATGTTGCTTTTCCCTTGCACTGTCTTGGTGTACTCTAATATATGCCGGAGACAGAGATTGAAGTGGTCAAATCAATTCTGTCCACAAATTGACAAACCCAGGAAACATTTTATTAAAACTGTTTCTACCTTCCTCAGAGACCATAACAAGCGCTCTATCTACACCAGCAATCTCCATTTTGACATGCGGGTATTGTATTGAAGTGATAGGGTTCACTTTACAGACAAAGAGAATAGGGTGTTGCTCATCAACCTAAAACTCTGCATACAGTCTTCTCTGTAGTTGTCTTATGCACACTCTCAGCACAAAAGCTCTTGTCAAAGCCACGCAAGAGCTGAACAATGTTTTTTTTGTGTGAAATATATATTTTCTTTATTTTTGAAATCCATGATGAGGTCATAGTTATCGCGATCATGTTATGAAAACGCAAAACAAAAGCATACATTCAATGACCACCACCACATAAAAAATGGTTAACTTACAGAATTTATTTTAACTATTCCAATACACACATTACTAACTTAAAGAAACTGTTTTGGAACCCTATTTTCCATCTTCACAATTGGAAATGTAAATGTGTTGTAATTGTATAGCACGAACAGTAACCCGTAAGCATCCCGGCGCTTGCACTCCTACCACAAGGGAACCCCTCCTGGCTTTTCCTTGTGAGGTGTCCACTCCTGGGCATCCATGGTGAAACCAGGCATCCCTTGTGTATCGGGGGCCGTTGTGGAGACTAAGCAAGCTATTGCCCAGAGTTGCAGCGTGGGGCCCATGCTTAGATTCGGCACTGAGGCGAGAATATCCAGTCAGAGGAATTTAAGCCCAATCCCACCGAGGCAGGAATCGAACCCTGGTCCCTGGCCAGCGCTCTGCATCAAGGTCTGCCACTCTAACCATTGAGCCACACTTTCTCCTCCACAATTATCCAGAGGGCTACAATGACATCCGTAACCGCGACGATCATGGCTTGCAGTAAAACATATATGCACAGATTTTACATTATTGTAGACATTAGGGGTCTATTACTGCACTGTTTAAAGTAATATTTGTATGGGTAGTTTGTACAAAAACAATCTTTTAAAGCAATTTTGCATGTTCCCGAGTATTCAGAGTCTCGCGAAGCCATCCATAAACGCAATGATCATGACTGTTTATAAAGTGTAAAACACATATATGCACACATTGTACAGTATTTTAGACAGTATTTTAGACACTGGGGTTTATCCGTGCACTCTTTAAAATTTATGCAAGGTCATTTGCATAAAATGAATCTTTATTATTAATCTTCCATTTTTGCGGTGACATCAAGGGCCGCGAATACGTTGGCACATGCGAAAGTACACGGAGGGCTGTGCAGGCGGTAACAGCATTGTCTCGAATATCACACTTGATTAAAAAAGAACAGGTTTTGGCACATAACTTGTGTCACTAATACCTCCATTTGTCAAACATAGAGTCAGAGTATCTCTACCCTCCCCATTACATAAAATGGTGGCCAATTTAATTACAAATAAAAAGGAAATATAAAAACATTACTAATTAACAGTAATATCACTTTACCCACACAAACACATAATAATATAGAAATTATTAATATAAACTAAATTAAATTTAAAAGCTACTAAAAATTTGCAAACAATATTAAAAAACATTACCAATATATGTGCAAACAATGTATAACATATACGATAAAATGATATAGTTAAATACATAAACATAATAAAATATCGATATTTTTAACAATCTGTTTATAAACGATATAAATACCATAGATATTTTAACATTGTTATTAGCAACATATATATTTTTGTAAATTACATTAACACTTTCAATATTTTTTAAATCAATAATACTTACATTAAAATCAATATTATTGTCAACAAAATTCTTGCACATGATATTTCTGTATCATGATATTCCCAACTCAATGTTTATTTAGCTCAATATTAAATTTTTTACATTTTGCCGGAATACCTGGCGTAAGTACTAGGGGTGGGCGGAATTTGCGTAGTCGTGCTGCGCAAAGTTCTGCGAAACAGTATAAAAAACTCAGTGAGCACACAGAATTCCGTGAGCTCGCGGAATACATTTTTGTGACAGGAGCATCGTGCCAGAAGGAATCTTGCCCAGCATATATTTATCCAAGAGGATGCCACCGTTTTGTGCAATACCTTTACTCAACCTTTACTCAACTGGAGTACTACTGGCTAATCACTGGGTAACTGTATAGTGCGTTTCCAACACTACAGCTGAGTAAAGAACTAGAAGAGTTGTCTCCAGTGACCATGTGTGTCTGTTACTTTGCCACCACACCGAAAGGCTCTAGGGTCCCTTGAGTGAGCTGTCCGTCATAGTGGGGAAAGGGCAGGAAGACGTTGCATACCGCTAGTGTGTGTGGGGTGAGGCTTCTATGCGTGTTCACATGCCTCTTGTTTATAAAGGGTCAGAGACTGATCAGAGTAGCAGATGAGGAGAAATAACCTCCTGGTCAAATTAACTACATGGGGATTGCGCTCGAGAAACTCATGGATTCAAAGACCTCCATCAAGGATTACAGCAAATTGTTGATGGTAGATATGGGGAGAAAACACACCTGCCTAGCCTCAAACATACTCACCAATTTTTTGTGCTGATAAATGCATTACTGAATTTGAGCTTCAACTCGGCCGGGCACCTGCTTTATTTATATCTGTAAGTGCTTCCTGTTGAGGTTTAATTTTTGAAACAGGAGCATCATGCCAGAATGAATCCTGCCATGCATATTCATCCAAGAAGATGCCACTTTTGTGTGCAATACCTCTACTCAACTGGAGTACGTTCTACTGGCTAATCAGTAAGTGCTACCTCATTGGGTAAATGTATGAAGTTTTTCTTACATTACAGCTGCGTAAAGGGCCAGAAGAGTTGTCTCCAGTGACCATGTGTGTCTGTAGCTTTGCCACCATGCCGAAAGGCGCAGGGCTCCCTTGAGTAAGCTGTCCAGCATAATGGGGAAAGGGCGGGAAGATTTTGCATACCGCTAGTGTGTGTGCAGCGGGGCTTCTATGCAAGTTCACATGCCTCTTGTTTATAAAGGGTCAGAGACCGATCAGAGCAGCAGATGAGGAAAAAAAACAAAGTATGGGCTGAAAATCCGTTCAGTTTGCGGAATTTGTGGATTTTTGGCAAATTCGCGGTTCGCAAATCGCCCGAATTTGCCCAAAAATCAGAAATTCGCAAGCTGGCGGATTTTTTTGCTTCGTCACACTTGAAAAATACAATCTTGCGTGCGCGGCGTTGACTTACCATGATTCTGAGTTTGTGGAGTTGTTTTTCCTCCCGGTTTGCGTGTGCTGCGCCATTTTGGATCTTGCTGCGTGATTTTTCACCCGCGAGTACGTCATCGCGGCCCGCCATCCTGCACAGCAAGAGTTTGACAATATGAGTACGTCAAAAGGGCCCGCGATCACGCATCGCGGGAGTAAACAATTGCGAACACGTAGATGCAGCGCGCAGCTGACTTCCGGCGGGAGATTTGAACAGCTCGCTTTCCTGAACTTGCCAAAATTGCAATTCTGCACAAGAAATCCACCGCAGGCAGCATAAACCTTCTGAAAATGATGATTTTGATCAGAATAACTCCTCAGATTGACATTTGGCTGCACTTTTTTGTGCAAGGAGTCCATTTTTGGGGGAGTGGGAGGAAGGAAGTGCTTCAGAGTTTCCAACTTCCTGTTCCTGTCCAGCAGGATCCTCCCAGTGCTTTGCCCATGTCCTGGTCACTTTTCATTTGGATCTGGAGCTGGAAGGATTACTTTTTGTGGCTGCTGCTGGATATTTGTATTTGAGGACTTTTTGGACTTTGGATCACTTTTGGATTTGAGATTTTGTTTTTTAGTAAGTTGGTGTTGTTTGTTTGGAGCATTGCAGTTGCTGCAACTACAATTTTAAAACTTTTTCACAACTTTAAAAAATATATATTGTGGGTAGCCACAGTGTCCAGTAGGCCTAGGGTTAGTCATGGGTGCATGATACAACTGTTTCTGTGAGTTTTGTTGAACTTAAATCTCATTTATGTCATGGAATTTTAGCTCACTGTTATATGTGTAATTTTTTTAAAAAATGTTGGGGTGCCGGTAAAGCCACACTAGCCAGTAGGCCCAGGGGCAGTGAGTGGTGCATGGACCAAGTATTTCTGTGGGGTGTCTTGAACTTAAACATCATTGAGGGCATGGACGGCATTGGATTGTGGTGATATTTGTGCGTTTTTTGACTTTTTGGGGTGTTGTTGGGGCCTGGCCATGTGGGTGGGGGCCATTTTGAGGCCTGGTCCAGGCATGGCCTGGCCATGTGGCTGGAGGTCAAGGGGCCATTTTGAAGCCAGGCAGTGTGCTCAGGCCTGCACCCAGTTTGCCTTGCTTTCATCCATTATGTCCAGGGGTAGTGAGTGGTGCATGGACCAAGTCTTTCTGTGGGGTGTCTTGAATTTAAATATAATTGAGGGCATGGATGGCATTGGATTGTGGTGATTTTTGTTTATTTTCAACTTTTTGGGGTGTTGTTTGGGCCTGGCCATGTGGGTGGGGGCCATTTTGAGGCCTGGTCCAGACAGGGCCTGGCCATGTGGCTGGGGGTAAAGGGGCAATTTTGAAGCCAGGCAGTGTGCTCAGGCCTGCACCCAGTTTGACTTGTTTTCATTCATTATGCCCAGGGGTACTCAGTGGTGCCTGGACCAAGTCTTTCTGTGGGTTGTCCTGAATTTAAACATCATTGAGGGCATGGATGGATTTGGAATGTGGTGATTTTTGTGTGTGTTTTTTTTACTTTTTGGAGTGTTGTTGGGGCCTGGCCATGTGGGTGGGGGCCATTTTGAGGTCTGGTCCAGGCAGAGCCTGGCCATGTGGCTGGCGGTCATGGGGCAATTTTGAAGCCAGGCAGTGTGCTCAGACCTGCACCCAGTTTGACTTGCTTTCATCCATTATGCCCAGGGGTACTCAGTGGTGCATGGACCAAGTCATTCTGTGGGTTGTCGTGAATTTAAACATCATTGAGGGCATGGATGGCTTTGGATTGTGGTGATTTTTGTGTTTTATTACTTGTTGGGGTGTTGTTGGGGCCTGGCCATATGGGTGGGGGCCATTTTGAGGCCTAGTCCAGGCAGGGCCTGGACATGTGGCTGGGGGTCAAGGGGCCATTTTGAAGCCAGGCAGTGCGCTCAGGCCTGCACCCAGTTTGATTTGCTTTCATCCATTATGCCCAGGGGTACTCAGTGGTGCATGGACCAAGTCTTTCTGTGGGGTGTCCTGAATTTAAACATCATTGAGGGCATGGATGGCATTGGATTGTGGTGATTTGTGTGTGTTTTTGACTTTTTGGGGTGTTGTTCGGGCCTGGCCATGTGGGTGGGGGCCGCCTGGTCCAGGCAGGGCCTGGCCATGTGGCTGGGGGTCAAGGGGCCATTTTGAAGCCGTGCAGTGTGCTCAGCCCTGCACCCAGTTTGACTTGCTTTCATCCATTATTCCCAGGGGTACTCAGTGGTGCATGAAACAACTCTCTCTGTGTGGTCTCTCTTCTAATAATGTAAACATCCATTTTTGATTAGAATTGCAATTTTTATTTTGGGTCGTTGGGTGTGTTGTAATAATAATAAATGCCTAATTGTAAATATTAATTGAAGCACGACATATGCAACATTTATTTAACTGATATTCCTCTGGCTTCCTTTGCTTTTAGGTGCACAAGATAACCACATCAGTCATTGTTCATCATCAGTGCCAGGAAGAAGTCCTGCAGCGGTATGTGCAGCACAATGTCACGTGACGTCACGTGTGGCCAAAGACACCTCTGCAACTCGTGCAACTGCGGCATGCTGTTCTGACATCTGAAGAAGATGGGCCCAAAGAAAGGTGGCCGTAGCTCCTCTACCAAGAAAGTTACCAGTACCTCTGCCAGTAGGAAGAAGCAGAAGAAGCAGGTGGCGTCACTTACCAAGGATACTGGTATGCCCACAGAAACTTTTTTCGGGAAAAAAAAAACTACACCTGCAGCAGGGGGTCCGCCAGAGACCATGCTGGGAGCAGCATCTCCGCTTCATTGGGCTCACTGCCACCACGCCAAGTTAGGTCCAAGGCCATGAGTGCTGCAGAGGCAGCCACTTTAATTGCTCAATCACCATCGACCAGTGATGTTGGCTCATCGCAAGAAAGTAGCATCCAATCTACGCAGGGTGTAACTCATCTGGAGAGTGTTCAACAACCACAGGCGCTCGACAATCACAGGTGCAACTAGTTCAAGCGCAAGTATATGCGCAAGGAGATGCGCAAGTAGAGGCGCAAGGAGAGGCGCAAGGAGAGGCGCATAGAGAGGCGCATGGAGAGGCGCAACTAAAGGCGCATGGAGCGGCACAACTGCCCACAATGCTTGTTCCTCCAGAAGTAGGGGCACATCAGGAAATCGAGATTCAAGCATAGGTATCTTCCGAGGAAGCGACTCCTCCTGATGATGATCCATTGTCTTCCAGATCCGAGGCAAGAAAAAGGTCAAGGAGGGCTACTACAAGTTCTTCTTCAAGCCCCTTTCCTTCTGATGATCTTGATGTTGATTGGAACCCACCAATGCCGTCTGAGAGTGAGGCATGCCATGAGCCGACAAAGACAGCTACGCCTAAAAGGAAGGTTTCCGCAAGGCTTTCACTTAGGGGTGATGACGACGAACAAGAAGTGATGTATTCTACTGCTGATGAACAGTCTGATGACGACCCAGTCATCACAGTCGTCACTCCATCCCCAGCGGCATGCAGCAGACAGACATTTTGACACTATCCAGAATTGCTGCTAAGCGGGATGTAGACAGCGTGGCACTGGTACCACCACCAACACAGTTAACTACTACGCCAACACCACCTACAGCTTCCATATTTTCAACTCAGAAGGGCCGGCAGGGACCTCCATCAAGCTCGACCTCCATTACCTCAAGTAGTGGTGCTGTAAGTGCACAACAGGGTCAAATTCAGCCACGCCCATCCTCCGCTTCATCTGGCATTGAAAGTTGCAACTCCATCACCAGCAGACATCTCCAGTCCCCAGTTTGGGACTTTCTCAGTGTTAGCAAAAAGGTGGAAAACAGGGTCGTTTGTTCGATGTGTAAAACTGTAGTTAGTCGGGGTAAGCTTGGTACCAACTAGGGTACCGGAGGCCAGAGAGGCCATCTCAAAAAACACCACACTATCACTTGGGAGACACACCTAAGAAAGATCCGGGAAGCCAAAAGTACAACAAATCCAAATGTATCCATTCATATTGCATCTGATGATGACGAGGGGCTGATCGTTCAGGGGGGAAGTGAAGAAGCGAAAGACATTTTTTCTGGTACACCCAGTACCCCTGGCAGCAGCACTGCAGTGGTAGCACCCACACCCTCTACCCCAGCAACATGTATGAGGCAGACTAAGAGTCCGAAAAAGTACATCAATGAGCCTAACTGGTTTGAAGAAGTCTGCATCATCATCATCATCATGTATGAAAACGGTCCAGACCACCATTAAAAGCATGTTTTTTTCAGATGCGCCATTTGAATGCAACCACCCTACGGCACGTGTTTATAATGCAATGCTAGCTAAAATGTTAGTGCTGGACCTTCTCCCTTTTTCTTTCATGGAAGGGGTGGGTATTCTAGAATTTGTGGCAACAGTCTGCCCTAAATGGAAGGTTCCTGCCGGTCCTATTTTGCCAGAGTTGCGGTTCCAGCACTACATCAAGATGTGCTGGAGGTGATTGGGGCAGCTTTGCAGAAGAGTGCTGTTCACACTATCCACCTGGCAACAGACATGTGGACCAGTTGCCAAGCCCTTGATTACATGTGCATAACTGCACACTGGGTCTCTTTTGCAGGGGTTAGAGACAAGTTATTTGCAGGTGTTGACATGGACACAGTTTTTCAAGCTACTCGGAAACATGCAACAGTAGCCATGTTTGCCATGGAGAAATCTCATACTGCACTAAACCTTTTGGATGAATTTCAGACTAAGATCTATAAATGGCTGCCTTCAAGAAAGCGCATGATTGGTTATGTTTCCACGGATAATGGCAGTAATATAGTTAAGGCTATGCATTATGGTGGCTATTTCAGAGTGCTGTGTTTGTCGCACAGTATTAACAATGTTGTTCAAGATTTCTTGAAAAAAGAAAACACAGTCAGCAAGTTACTGACCACCTGTCAAAGAATCTGCACACATTTCAGCCATTCTTTTAAGGCCTGGAAGAAGCTGAGGAAACTTCAACATGAATGTAGAGTGCCAGTCAGAGGACTCATCCAGGAGGTGGTAGCACGTTGGAACTCAACCTTCTACATGCTTGAGCATCTGTCTGAGCAGTGCCTGGTAATCAATGAGTATGTCTTTGCACTGGGTTCTGCTATGAAAGACATGAGGCTAGAGTTGGAGGAATGGAAGCTAGTTGAAAGCCTGAGAGACATGCTTCGTCCTTTTGAGGTCTTCACGCGTGAAGTCAGCAGGGAGGACTGTACTTTGGGCAAAGCTATCCCATTGTTGCGCATGCTAGAGCACCAACTGAAGGCGGTGTCTTCAACGATCAAAGGTGATACTGACAAGCAAGACGCATATCAGTTGGCTGTGAGCTTATTAACCTGCCTAGTTGAGAATGAAAGGCTTACAAAAATACATACAGAACAACATTACATTTGTGCCACTATTCTGGATCCACGGTACAAAAAGGCAGTGGCCAGCAAAGCATTCATTCCTTTTAATGAAGGAGATGTTTCAACGTACAAACATTGGCTAGCTCAATTAGTCACTCGGTTCAAAAAAGAGCAGCAGGAAATTGAAGGAACCGGCACAAGTACTACTGATTCATCAGGCCATCCGGCTTCAAGGTCCACTTCTGTGGCCGAAGGCAGTCACTTTCCCTCACAGCCCTTACCTACACCAGCAACTGTATCATCATCCTCACCTGTACCAGGCCCAGCCATAATATTGTCGGAAGCGGATTGGATTACTCATCAAGGGCTTGCTCGTTCCAGTGCTGATGCAAAGGCCACAGATGGTACGCAAAGTGGAGAACCCCTGAAGAACCTTGAGTGGATGTTGCAGGCCTATCTGGATGACCCAACAGAGATCTTCTTTAATCTGAACCCATTGCTGTATTCGTATGGGAAAAGGGCCAGGGGTCAATGGCCACTTATCACCAACCTGGCTCTAAATTATTTGTCTTGCCCACTCGCAAGCGTGTCTTCTGAACGTTTTTCCAGTGCTGCTGGTGCCATTGCAACTTCAAAAAGGACCCGCCTCTCGCCCAAAAATGTGGAGAGATTAACAATGATCAAGATGAATCAGCACTTCATAACACCAGATTACAAAATACGTGAATGCACGCAGGAAGAAGAGGACACCGACTTAGGTGACGGAAGTTCTTCTCTGTTAGCTGACCTACTCCCGTCTCAATTCACAGAGTTTGAGGACGAGCTCTACTTCCCTGACATCTAGGCAGATGGCTAGATTACGCAGAATCAAGAAACTTTGGCTTCGTAGACGAGTCCCCTCAAGTGGCACTGGAATTACTAACTACATGCTGATTGCCCACAGTTACTTCTGAAATTGACAGGACAGGACAGGCTGCCCTGTGGGCCTTCACTATCAGAACAATATGCAGACAAAAAGTGGAACAGGTAATGAATAATGAGAAGATGGCATGCAGTGGACAGCAATGGCTGTCTGGCTCTGATGAAAGCAATTGCTGTTTGTTTGTTGTGCATGAAATGAATCATATATCTTCTGTTATTATTTAATCTTTACACACTAAATATAACTCAAGTCTACTCTGTTTTGTTTTACCTTGTTTAATTCAAATTGTACTTTAACTGCAAGGGCCACTACATTGCATTTACCAATTTGCAAAATATCCTTGGACTCACTGTTTGCCAATATACCATGATGATGATGAGTGTTGATGATCAAAGTTAAATAATATATCTTTTTTCTTTACAGTCACTCACTGGGATGGATGGATCATCATCGTCGGTTTACAGAAGAACTATGGCCAATTCGTGAGTGGCAAATAGGTAAACCAGTCAACAACAACTACTACAGCAGAACTACATGTCTGTCTAGTTGTGGTATGGAGTGGTCGAGCCAGTGTAGTGTTGTTATGCCAGAGTCCAGACAGCAATTCATGTAAAATTGAGGCTATGTGGCTTGCTACATACAATTAGATATGATTTGTCTGTCTGTGTGAAAGAGGTATGCTATACAGGTTGCTTCACTCAGTGGTGCCTGCCTCGACCGTCTGCATGGCCATGGCCTGCTGTGTGCTAATTATTACTATCCTTGAAAAGGAGACTCGGAGTACGCACTTTAGAAATGATGCTTGTATGTAATACTTTCGCCTCTGAAACTGAAAGTATTATTTTGCACTACATAGCGTACCTTATATTTTTTCTCCGTGGTGTTTTAATATCACTTCCTGTTTTTCCATCAACAAATACAGGCCGGCTTTTACCCTGTGCGATGGAAAAAACGATTACCTCAGGCTTACCATTAGCGATCCGCAATCCCACATCCGCCAGGCAGGCAGTGGACAGTGTGTCTGGTCACCAAGATTGATTGACGGAGCGTCAGATGGAATGGAGGAATACCACGAAAAAGAGGAATGGCTGGATGCATGCAACTTCCCAAATTCAAAAGGACAACTACAACATACAGTTACAGTATCCTCTTCACTTCTCCTTATCTTTTAAATAATGTTATTGTTGTGAACTTCTATGAGTGTGACTCTGTGCATTTGTTTGCTCTCTGCTTCAAATTCATACCTCCAGCCAATGTATAAGTTTTTCTTTGCTATTTCTAAAACTAATTTAATTCTCTCTGAGGGCAGATAGGCAAGTGAAATTGCAAAATTACTGCAGCCCTGTACTGTCACATTGTTTCACATTCATTTAGCAAACAACTTCATGCATGCAGTAGTGCATGCACTTCCTTTATGTACCTTTAAAGATTTATGGATATCTTCGTATCCAAAGATTTGTTTATCTTTGTTTGTTGTGTTTCCATGCTGTGTTTTTTTTTCCTCTCTCCATAAAACTTTCCCAAAAAACCCCATTCCCATCCAATTTTCAAACCCTAATCCTCTTCCCTCGGGCTGTGTGGTTTTCACTGAGGAGTGACTAAATGACAACAATAATTCCACACACTTGCTGAAACTGAAAAATCATTCAAATCAGAATTTCATGTGCACCATCGTGGATTGATCATCAACAACATCCTCCTCCTACACGTGACAAATCAAATGCTTAATGCTTACGCTGCTGTGTCCTTCGCCTTTAATACTATTTCTTATAGTAGCCATACTCCTCGCAACTAGTACTTATATTTTGAATACTTTAGCACTGATTAGTGTACAATTTATGGCACTGTTCTAATGCTACGCTCAGGCCACTCAATGTTTCATTTCCTTTTTTTTCATATGCTGCTACTGCCAGTGTGTACCACTACTACTACCAGCACAACGATGACATTTTATCCATCCAGAATTCCATACCCAACCTTTATCGACATTTGCCATGCAGCCAGCCCTGTGCCTAGCCCTATTCTCAAACACGAATCACAGGTAAGATAAGCATTTTGGGGAGGTAGAATAATGGGCTAGGACTTGGAGGAGAGGAGAGACTTACAGTAGTACTAGTAAAGTACTAGTTGGGCAATTGAATTCACTAACTATGTTAGTGGCACTTTTGTAATTTTTTGGACGTTTAGATAAATCATGCTGATAAGTTTGAGGAAACCAAACGTACAGTAACGCCCGCCCACCACCACACAAAATAATATGAACGCGTATGCTATGTTTAAGTATGTAAAATAAATAAATATATTTTTCCGAACAAAAATAAACTATTCAAAAGACCCAACTCACCCCCCTCCCTAACCCCAACCAATGTCCAAATGTCCTTCAAAACTCCCTTTAAATCCCCAACGCCCAATTCCCACCCCCCCCAACAGTCTTTAAAAAAGGGGCAAGGGACAGTCACTTCTTCTGGCGGTGTCCTGTGGACAGGTGGTCCTGCATCTCTTTGCAGAGGTCCCGGAGCTGGTGCTGGAGTTTCTCTACCTCGCGCTCAAGGGAATCCACTCCTGCAGAGGCGGTGCTGATGTGCCATCCAGGCTCTGGGGGGGGGGGGGCAGCTGGTGTTTTACTTGCTGCTGCTCGGCGGCGGCGGGAGGCTTTCGGACCACGGCGCCGTACAACTGGAGGCTGCTGGCTGGTGGCCCCGGGGGCACTGGAGGAGGATGCAGTTGTTGCCGCCTCCTCCTCCTGCTCCTGAGCCCACAGCCGCCAATATTCAGAACAAATGGCCTCCAGCTTCCAGGCCCTGGTCCGGACAGCCATCTCCTTCCTGGTGAGCTTTTGTGGAGCATCTATATGAAGAAAGAAAGAAAAATACTGTAACCAATACTCTTTAACATTAACACACAATAATTCAACAGAAAGTTGTCTCACAGTAAAACTAGCAACTTGCAAGCACAGTATAACATTTTAGCATGTATCTTTCCGCCGTCTTTGTAGGCCTGCAACATTAGTGGGAGTTTCGGGAATTCTACTATGGACTCACTACATAGAAAGAGAGTACACCAGTCTTCTTCTTTTTTTCTCTTGTTTTGCAAAAGAAAATACTTGTACGTGACCTTGTGGTAGCCGGCATAATGCCAGCTCACTCAGCTTGCACCCAAGAAAAACAGACACAAGCCATGTGGATGCAGACTCGCATTACTTTAAGCAGTACATGCAGGTGGGGATAGGGAAGCTCTTCCTTTTCTATAGGGGTGGCACTGGCCATACTCTGTTACATCAAGGGCTACTGCTCAATGTAATTTATATTTCGCACCCCCCCCTCCTGGGCCTGGACTACTACAAAAGGAAAATTAAGATTATTAATTTCTGATCAAATATCCTGCCAATCACATGATTTTTGCCTATATGATGGATGACTTTAGGTGCTTTGTTTTGATAGATTGAGTGAACAACAGCGATAGTCCACTCATGACACAGCTGAAAGAAAATTATTAACATAAGGAGTGAGTGTTGTACCCATAATTGCCGGAGGAAGGCACTTGACTTGACTTGATATAATGTCAATGATACAATACATACACAATATATGCTGTGCTTGCAAAGTAAACTACTGTACTCTCAGTCAAGGGAGTATTTCTGAACAATCACAAGTTCTAGTATTTGGATTTCCTCTGCTTTGCTACTCTGGCACGGACATGCTGTTCAAAGTAACACTCTTTATCCACTGAGTATCTGCTCTACATACACCTTTGCTATCTATGAGGAAGAAGATACCATCCAGGCTTCCAAAGTAAACGCCTATCATTCTTCCTAATGTCTCAACTGTACCAACTTTACTTTTGCTCAACAACCAACTAACACCCTTTTCATTTTATTTGGCAAACCACCGTATAGACTTGCATTTGAGTTTCACCCAAATGATATACTGGAATGCGCACCACACATGCATTTTCTGATTCACCCACACAGGCCATCATCTTTTCTTTCTCCTCCAACCATCCTTGCTTCAAGCAGCCATGCATCTGATTCCTTCCTATCAGCCACCTCTGCCTGCATTCAAAAACACGTATCATTCTTTACAGTCATACATGTTACGACTCGCTCGTCCTTCCTTTCACCCTTCTTTCCCTTTTCATTCATCACATCCCTCAAGTTTATCTGATATGACTTGGCTTCACGATAAAAGTTTCCCAGCTGAGTTGAAGTCAAATAGAGGGGGCCATTGCTTACTCGAGAACTACAGTGGCTAATGCTATTGCTAAGTTAAGGTTGACTGTCTTCTCCGTGATTGGCAAAAACGTAGTTCTAAATTAGTAACTATTCTTAACAGTACAGTGTACTTGTACTAGTGTACTGTCTACTGTACAGTACATCATACACTCCTTTGCGAGCCTACTCTAAAATGTCAATAGGTAAGGAGTATAATAACTTACCACCTTTCCCGCTGCTGAGCCATCCCCCCACAGCTCCTCCCGGTGGCACTTGTGGCGCCGCCGCATCACCCCATTGGAGTGGACGCCTCCGCGCTCCTGGCCACGGCACTGGTGGTGGTGGTAGTATGTGCCTCATCCGATGTTGTGACGCCTAGAAAAAACATGTCATATTTTTAGATGCCATACACCACCCCCTATTTTGTCTCGTAATGGAAGAAAATATTAATACATAACCAATTTCTAATTATTGGGAATGAAAAAAGTGACGGTTTTGGGGAGGGTGTTAACCTTTTATATGCTTAGCCATTACATGCTACACTTTTTTGCACAACTGATGAATGCTTGCTTTTTAACGTGCACCATTTTTCTAATTACAGACAGAAGATTCCATTGCCCTTCTGCAAACAAGAGCTTTTCAATTTACCACCTACTCCTCATCACCACCAGTACTTGAAGTTCAAACAAGGTGAGGGCTCCCGCACAGTTTTTCTAATAAATAGATGTGTTAAGTTGAAGTATATTGATTCTAGGGAAGGGTGTTTAAACTTTAACTTCATCTATCACCACTGCTCGCTCAAAATACTGTGCTATTAAAAAAAAGAAATTGTTTTTTTATTTCTTATTTGAAAATAAAACTTTAAAACTAAAAAACACTGTGTGTTTTTTGTTCACGAGTGAGTGAGCCGAAGGGTTTGCACTACTGCACTTTGCAGGCATGCTTCTGTGACTCTGATCGGTCGGGACTCAGCTGTAGTCTTCTTCTGTTCTTCTTGGTCGTATAATCATTGGTCAGACACACTAGATAGTCGGTCAGGGGATTGGGGGTTCGACTTCTGTTCGGACTGAGGTATGTGGAAAGTCGAACTGCACCTATCATCAACAATGTCCTATTTCTCTTGTCCATACTTCTGTATGTGCAGAATAGTCCCTGAAACACTAGCGGTATGGTATATGCTCCAATCAAATCAAAAAGACAATTACTAGCTTATTCTTGGTGGACACATTGTTGTTGGAAATTGTCAAAGTGCTTACATTAAGAAGACTGGAATAGACAGCACGGGCAACCCAGAGGACTGCACCCAGTGCGTAGAGCTATTGCTGGATCATAGTTTTGTTTAACACCATTTGCTGACTGGGCAAGCTTAGCTACCTACACAGACCGAATCATAATAATAATAAATAGTAATAGCACAGAGAGTGACAGTAGAGGCAGGATAAGAATGTAGAAACAGTCTACAAGAAGATCAAAGACTATTTTGAAAAAAATAGAATTAGGAAACAGTTTGGAATGAATAGGTGCAATAAAAGTTAGGGAAGTATAATTAATAATATTAACATTACAACAAAACAACTTACTGGGGCCAGCAGAAGAGAGCTCGGAGGACCGATCCTGCCCACCTTGTTCCACCGGCGTCGCTGTGTCCTCTTGCCCCTGGGAGTTGCTGATGATCATGTAATAAACACAAACATGGATGATTGTTTTTTTTAAATATTTGCACTACATATATTGACCTATCAGATCCGATCAACTAGGAGGATAGGACAGTATTGCTTGATTCGCAGACCGTCTACTTGAAAAGTTATGTAAATCACTAACTAAACCAACAACAAAAAGGTTTTAATAGGACTGCCAGCAGTCAGCAGCACGCGTCGTGACAGACACAGTCCGTCATCATGATTGCGTACAACTAAAAAATGTCCTACTACTAATAACAAGTCATAATATACTCACCCTATCAATCCACCACTATCTCTTCTTCTTAGTGGCAGCAGGAGTACAAAGGAAGGACTAGACTTGAGTCTATGGTCTCTCTAGCATTTCGCATGTTCTGTAAAGTACGACACTCATACATAATCAGGCCAAATGAGCACAAAGTTGCAAACAAGTAAGCATAGTAGCAACGCCACTGAGCAGGTGAGCACCTGCAATCAGAGAAGCTATAACAATTAATTTACCTGCAATGTAATCGAATCAGCAGCATTCTTGCTCTTCGGTAAAACATATATTAGCAATATAATAACACAGAGCAGAATAGAAAAGAAAGTAGTTATTAAATAGCTACTCACAAATCCCAGGGATCTCCACGCCTAGCAGGTCGAGCAGGTCCTGCTCCCGGTCAAGAAGGTCCGCCCACCGGTGCGTCACCTGATGGTAGGTGCGCTGGACCCCCGACTCCCTAAACATGGCCGGGCACACCTTATCCCAGAGCTGGCGACGCTCCCGGAGCCCATACCCTGCACCGGGCCTGCCGCCTGCTGCGACAGTCTTCGGGAGGTGGCGCTGCACATAAAAGATAAGTGCGGCCTCCTCCACCGCGCTGAAAATCTCCCGGGCCAATACATCCTCCCCCCTTAATTGGCCACAAGTGAGCTGAACACGGGCTGCGGGACCCTGCCCCTTATTCTTCCCGGCTCCCTTTGCCATGGTCCTGGACAGGAATGGAAATAAATAGGAAACAGAGTAGGGAAAAAGTAAATAAAAGAAAAGAGAGAGGGGTAGATAATGAGTAAAAAAGATCCAAAAAAAGTTCAAACAAACAAAGGATTGCAAAGATTAAAGCAGGATAGAAAAAGCATGCCCAGAACCATAGCAATGAATAAAAAACAAGATGGCCGCGCCCATTGAGGACCGCGTGGCTAAGTTTGCGCAATATTTCCCCCGCGAACACGCAAAAATGGATGCGATGATGTCATTGCGCCCCGCACGTAGGAAATGCCCAGCGCGAGCTTGCAACTAGTGCCCGGAAACGGAAATACGCAACGCAAACACTGAAAACAAGATGGCCGCGCCCATGTTCGACCGCATGGGTAACTTCCCGGTCGGCGCGCTGAAAACCCCAACGCGAACTCGCAAAGCTCCCCGCGAACAGGCAATAATAAAAAAATCCGCAAATTCGCACAAATTCGCGAATTTTGCGGACCGTGAATTTGCTTTCACACGAATTCACGTAACGTGAATTCTTAAATTTCGCCCATACTTAGAAAGAATCTCCTGGTCACAGGAGCTACACAGGGATTGCGCTCAAGAAACTCATGGATTCAAAGACCTGCCTAGCCTTGACCGTGCTCACCAATTTTTTGTGCTGATTAATGCGTTACTGAATTTGAGCTTAAACACAACCCGGGCACCTGCTTTATTTATTTATGTAAGTGCTTCCTGTTGAGGTCAGGAGCCTCGTGCCAGAATGAATCCTGCCCTGCATATTTATCCAAGAAGATGCCACAGTTTTGTGCAATACCTCTACTCACCGTTCCACTACGGCGCAGATTGTGGAATTTTCCGCAATTCCTCATTCAGTGCGGAACACGAAATTGCCAAAATTTGGCAAATTCCACAAACGGAGCAGAATTTGCCGCCCACCATTAGTAAGTGCACGGTGGGAAAAACGATGCACTGCACTACATGGAAAGGAACAGTATATATATATATATATGGTATTGGAAACTTCATTGCAGAGCATCCCATCCACAAAATTGGCAGTCAGTAACTTAGTCCTAATTTAGTCCCTTGCCTCACCCTCCATCAAACATAATTTTCAACAAATAACTTGTCTCTTGGCATTATGGAATGGAAAATTAAGTTACTCTACTGCTGGGTAAGTAATAGGTATTATGCCGGGTAGGTAGAGGTTTTGCTATATGATAGCGAGGAGTCACTGATCATCATTGTGAGAAGTTAGCCTGGCATATGATGTCCACTATTCTAGTGGGCACCTTGCATCAGTCTAATCGACCCTTATTGAGGGTAGTTGTGAAGTCAACCTTATAGAAAGGCTATCCTAGTGGTAGCATGGACCAGCAGTCATAGGCTAATACTTCAGAGAGCATGTGAAGCAAGCTGTTTTACCAGTTATAATCCCTGGAATACCAAATGAAAGGACACCACACAAGGTATATATCAAATATATATGTATTCATTCTAAACATAACCCCTCTGCACTCTTTATGAGGTCAGAGGTAAAAGTACATCACAAGTCACTCAATTAGCATACGATAAGTTGCACAAATACAGTTATATCCTAGGGGCCTCACAAACCATATACTAAGGAAGTAGTATAAGAACCACGTGAGAGTCAGACAGCAGGCCTAGGGCCTGTAGAATCGCTGGGACTACACTAAACAACCAAAGGTTAGGAAGTAGTAGGCCCACGTGCAGTGTCTAAACACGGTGCACAGACAAAATATCGACTCCAAAATATCGACTGGACATAATATCGAGTTTTAAATATAGACTGGACAAAATATCGACTGGACATAATATCGACTACAAAAATATCGTTTTTCAGGTAAGTGAACTAATATCGACTGTATAAAATATAGATAGCAAAAATATCGAATTTTTAATAATATATAATATTTTATAGTGTATTTCTATGTAATAATATGTGTGAAAAGTGTGTATTAATGTTATAAAATATTTTATTAAATGAATTTTGTTTTTATAATAATTGCGTACTGTAATTCTGTAGCGGGTTGTGGGTTTATAGGGGAATAGGGTGGGAAGTAATTTAATAATAATTAATTAATTAATATATGTATGTAAATATTTTTAATTAATAATTAATTGATAATTAATTAATAATAATTAGTTAATTAATTAATATAATTTTGTACATATTTTGTATTAGTAATTAATTAATTGTAATTAGTTAATTACATTAATTAGAGTACATTTTAATATATATAATTTTGTGTTATTGTTAAGTAATTAATTGGGAAAAAATAATATTAATTATTAAAATAATTACAGCTAATGTGCTAATATATTTACTTTATTGTTATTGTTAATTAATAATTATTTGGTAATTAAATAATATTGATACCTTTTGGGTAAAGGAGTATTTTTAGGGTTCAGGGTCAGTTTTCAGTTTTTGGGTAAAGGGGCATTTTTAGGGTTTTGGGTCAGTTTTCAGTTTTAGGTTAAAGGGGTATTTTTAGGGTTCAGGGTCAGTTTTTAGTTTTTGGGTAAAGGGGCATTTTTAGGGTTCAGGGTCAGTTTTCAGTTTTTGGGTAAAGGGGTATTTTTAGGGTTCAGGGTCAGTTTTCAGTTTTTGGGTAAAGGGGCATTTTTAGGGTTCAGGGTCAGTTTTCAGTTTCTGGGTAAAGGGGCATTTTTATGGTTCAGGGTCAGTTTTCAGTTTGAGGGTAAAGGGGTATTTTTAGGGTTCAGGGTCAGTTTTGGGTTTTTGGGTAAAGGGGTATATTTTAGGGTTCAGGGTCAGTTTTCAGTTTTTAAACGATATTTTTGCTAATCGATAATGTGACCGTCGATACTCTTTGGAGTGGGAATAGTATTTTTTACACTTCTGGTATTGTACGGTAATATAATCGTATCTTATTAAATTATAGTATGTTACTATATATATATGTTTTAACAAATATGATTGTAAAAAATTATTTTTATTATTTTCATTTATTATTTAATTATTATAATTTAATTAAAGTATTTTTAAGTATATTTTAGTAATTAAAATTTAATATTAATTTAATTTAACACTGTTTTTAATAAAGTCGATATTTTTTACATCTATATTATTGTAAACAATATTTTGTACTCGATATTTTTGTACTTACCTGTTTGTAGATACAAACTCGATATTTTGACTGTCGATATTTTGTCCACGATATTTTGGCAAGTCGACATTTTGTCCCTCGATATTATTTCAGTGATCCGTCTAAACACAGTTGAGAGTTACCATTGACTTATATTTGGAAACAAAGAAGTTACAAAGTTACTGTTTTAGGACACTTCCGGATGGACTACAATAAAACCCCTTTAGACTAAGACACTTCAAGAGTCAAGACCCACGGGAGCACTAGAGTACTCGTGTTACCTCACCCAGGGAAGCCGGGTGCATAGGTGCCTTTTGGTGTCGGGTTTTGTCGTTGTTTTCTATGGAGATCTGCAAAGAAGTGCTGCAGGCGACCAGAGGAAAAGTGTCCGGGTGGATCCAAAGGTGGATCAACGATGTGAAGAACCTGAAAGCAGAGGGAACAGGTTCTGGAACCAGGAAGGAACTAGGTGATGTTGCGTGTTTGAAGGTGAAGAAGGTGAGATTGTCTTTTCAGCCACAAGGTCCAGGAGGCATTGATGATGACCAGACACTGGATTCGAGCTGTCCCCCAATGGATTTAGTTGACTGCGGTGGCGGTATCTGGATTGGACCCAACAAGCCTTGGCAACCGCAACCCACGTAGAACTGTTGAGATTGGCTCTGTTGCAGATAGCAAGGTCAGTGGCACTTCTCCTTTGAAAGGAAGCTGTAGCAAGCCTGGAGCAATCAGGAGAGCAGTTTAGTGTAAAAGGAAAGCCGGGAAGATGCGTCAAGCTGAAATGCAAGAGCGGGCCCCACGCGGCACTCATGGAGTGTGGAGGGCTAAGCTTCAGTGAAAATGCTGCTCAGGTCTGGGGCTTCTCGTAACCCAATGCACAACTGCAAGGGTACCTCGGTAGTTGAGCAGTTAGCAAAATGCAGGATGTCCAGGGTGTCCAGTCCCACATCTCTCGTGTCCGCCACTGGTCTCAGCTTTTCTGTGGCTATGGGTCGGAGTTATAGAAGTCTGAGAGTCCAGTTCCTGTGTCACTGAGTCTTCGAGTTCCGGCGGGAGCGTCAACAAAGCAGACTGGCAAGTTACTGGTGGTGCCTGTTAGCACAGGGTGGTCACTCCTTGACCACAAGTGAGATGTCTTCCATCTTCTAGTCAAAATAGAATGTTGAAGGTTCAAGAGTTCTGTATCACATCAATTTAGATGGAGAACAACTGGGCTGTGGGACTGATTAGCAGGCCCACAGCCACACTAAAGTCGAAAAACCAGAAAATCACAGCAAAAAGTGGGGGTGACCATAGGAAGCAGACCCGACTCTCCTACAATCATCATTTGCCTAAGCTTTGACTTAGGGCATGATTATGACCATGGTGATCCTCGCTAGCCCACCCTCGGGAGGACTACCAACTCCTTACTCACACATACCGCAGGTGCTGCAGCAGTGTCACAGCAGTACCTGTATAAAGGCCCATATGTGAGCCTTAGACAAGCACTAAGCCTGGGCGTAATATCCTCTCTGCTTTTAGGGTTTGCAGATTTTTGGCAACTGCACGTTCAGTGTCATGGAAACAATAGATAGATATTTCACTCAGTCAATCGTGCATGCTTCGTTTCACTAGAGGTGCAGAGAAAGTAGAAAGACGGGCGTGTTCAATAAAAGGATGTATTGAACAGTCTTCTTTCTCAAGCATAAGAAATGAACTGCCACAATCGTAACACTGTTTTTAAAATATAATGCATACAGTATAAATAGTAGAATAAAATAATACTGTAAGAGCATTGTATGGTTCCTAAACCATATGTAAGTACATACATAAATAACAGAGGCTAAAATAACTCAACCGGTGCTTCTAAAATATGCCTACCCCGGTGTACCTAACCTAAGCTTAGTACGAAGGAGGAAGTAAGTGAGATGAAGCATAAAGGTAGTGTTCTTTTGCCAAGAATCTGCTCAAGATTTCTCTAAGGGTCTAACCAGCTCCGTACCTAAGTTTAGAATGGAGAAGGTCAGTCTCGGGACTCGATTTCCCAACAACCCACAAGGTTAGCTTGGAAACACTGGAGCTGGATTTCTCTGCAGGAGAAAAGACAGTGTCTCTCTCAGTGCATCTGCTGGTGGGTCGGCTTCCTTCAGCACTTGCTGTAGCAGGGTGCGTTAGGCAAGTAGATAGTCGAACTTCTCTAAACCACTGTGTGTTTGCTTAGGCGAGTGTGGGCATATTTATACCTTGAAGGTGCCAACTTTGATAACGTCATCAAAGAGTTTCAGTTCTATGAAAACTCCATGAGTTCTTGGACAAATCAATATTCAAGCAAGGGGAAGTCCCCGGCTGCTGAAGCTGAGTTTTCCAGGAAATCGTTGTGGATTTTTGGAACTAGTGGAAGTACCCCTGCCGTATTTGGACTGCATGAGCTATACCTAAATATGGTTATGATTTCTGTAAGGGCATGAATCGGGAAACTTACGATAGGGTCCTAAAATGATACATAACAGTGCTGGGCATGGATATTAGGTGAGGTATTGCCTAGAGTGTCATGCCGCTAAATTGAGCTGCTGCTGGGCTCTGGGATGAAACCTTGAGCCTAAACTGTGTGTGCTATGCTGTGAAGTCATGTGCTTTGGACGCTGGTGCTTAGGTGGTGTAGTATAGGGAGTGCGAAGGTAAATCAATACAGTATTTGTAAAGAGCAAACTACTCACCCCGTTGGATGAGTAGAGGAGGTGATCAAAGCAAGAGCTCTGTGCTGCAAAGTGAGATGGTGTGGCCGCTGCACCACAGCTGTGTGGAGAATACATTTGGGGAGGGTCGGGTGTTTCCGTTACCTGGCCTTAAAATAGCGGGCCTAAGTTGTAACTTATAGGGTGGCTCTAAAAAGAGCCCTTTAGTTCATTAGTTGGAGCTACATATAAGTGCGGATGCACAGCTTCAAGTTATTCAGGAAAACTCAATTTCCCTGATTTGTGAAGTGTACTACATCACTTCTGTCGATATCAGCCATATCAAAACATATGTTGTTGTTGTAGCTGAACCCCATTTTCTGGCCTCTGAGGTATGCAAACAAGGCTTTGTTGACTTTCTTCCTAGATTTTTCAATTTGAGGACAACATTGTTTTTCGACCATTTCCACTTCTGTCTTTGGCATATATTGGAATATACAAAGACAGTTTGAGGCAAAAGTAACATCACTTGTCCAAAGGTGTCCTTCATAAGCATTTTCAAACCTACCCCAGTCAATGTGCCTAGGTCATTTCCACCACAGTGCACAATCATGAGGTCAGGGTGTTGGAGATGCAAACAGGTTTTAACCAAAGGCAACAATTGGTGCCACTTCAATTCTCTCTGTGCAAACCATTTAATGTGCACATTTTGCAAACCTAGGTCTAAGTCAATATGTCGCTGTTCTGCATACCTCTTGCATCAGAAAACATAGCTATGTCCTGCAATCCACACTAGCGTTTTGAAGGTATGGCTGGAAGGTATGGAAAGATGTCTGTAGCTCATGCAGTTCCTTCGTAGAATAAGAGATATGTTTAATGATGGGGAACTTGTTTTTTTTCACATACAAAATGATACCTGATTGGGAGATGAAAAGCAGAGTGCACATTCGTTTTGTGGAAAAGCATCTTTGTGATTGGTTAAGAAAAAGCAGTTCGAACGTGGAGTACATATTATAGGATAAAATGTGCTCAACTCAACCACACTTGCTACTTGCATTTGGAAGGCACTGTTCAAACTTAAAACAATAGTGTACTTTTAACCTGCACGTGCCATTAAATATTCGAGAAAATGTTGCAAAAAAATATTGTTAGGTTTAAACAAATTGATGAACTTTTAACCTGCACGTGTTGTAGAATGTTCTAGAAAGTGTGTTGATAGAATACGTTGCACTGCTGACTTCGTTGTGTCATTGAATATGAAAATATATATATGGAAAATTAGAAAGAAACTAATAGAGAGAAATTTGAAACATAAAAGAATCAAGGAAGTATTCTAATGTGTTCTTAACATGTATTTATGTGTGGAGGAACAAAATTGTTGAAAGAACAGCACCAGGAAGAGCAGGAAGCAGGGAGTGAGGGATGGGGGAGATGGGCACAATGGCACACATGTACAACCAAGTACAGCACAATTATAGACAAACAATGGCCAAAATGAAACACACCAACAAGGAGCATAAATCACACAAGCCGGCCACATCACACCACTGAACAAGCATAGAAGTGAAAATCACGCTGCATTCATACAGGATGTGTACAAAGGCTGGTCGTGGGTGTTGTGGGATGTCTGCTACCGTGGTCATCATGGATGAGATTCCCAGCACGTTGGCACATAGGCGGGTTCACTGTGTGTTACATTGCTAAACAGCTGCTCTTCCCTTCCAGGAGCCCTTACAAATTTGTGCGGTGCACTGTTGTATTCCCTGCACTAGTACGGCACAGCATTGTAATGCCTATTCTGGCATTTCCTGTGGCATTCAAACTACACCATGAGAATGCCATTTGGTGGTGGTGTATGCCACTTTACAACATTGTCTGCTGCGACCCTTGTGGTAGGCCACACCAGAACACAGAGACACACTTACCCCACTTCCTGCACACGAACATGTACGAGACACCCCGTTTCCCTTGCCGGATAGGCAGACCCCTGCGCTGACCTGTGTACACCGGACCAGCACACGTGTGTTGTGCTTGCTGGAGGATGCGTGCGTAGCTACATGTCCATGGTCACTGCCAACGCTGAGGTGACATGGTAATGTCTGCTGAAGACAGCACACTGTGATGTTGCATGGTCCGTGCCTATCATGCTAACAGAATGACCACATGGACACACTTGCTCAGATGCAAGTTTGGGTGGCATTGGTGGTTCTGGCGTTGTTACAATGAGTCTTGTGGCCCTCATGGTTATCCCTGTATCATGCTCATTGACTCTATGGCACTTGTGGGTGTTATGGTGTGGCAGGTGTAAAGTTCCTGGTGGTAACATGGGTTATCGCCAGAATTAATTTTGCATTGCAGTTTTGAAAGTTGTGATGTCATTTTTTCATGTGCAGGACAATTTAGGAACTGGGCAGTGTATCCCGTCAAGATCCAGCACCTGACACACTATTCCTAATCAATATAAATAAAATGAGATGTCTTCATTGATTTTGTGTGTACAGTGTAAGTGCAGGCACTACCTCAGTGCAATTCAATACAGGATTTTAGTATTTAGAAAAAATCGCCAAGTTGCACCTCGTGTCTGCACGGCTACTCTGCATTTCATTTTCAGTACTTTAATACAACTAAAGTTGAGATAAATCTAACACAGTATTCAGAAGTTGGGGCAAACTGCAGAGATCACCAGTATCCTCACGATAAGTGCTCCAAAATTTAACACCATGGTGGATACCAGCAAATAACAGTAATAGGAACAAGAAAGAGTCACACAGCAGTTAAGAAAACAACCGAAAAAGTTAATAATTTTTTTTGTAAAACTAATTTTTTTATAAACATATATAAACCATAAACTATTTTCAAATTTCATTTTTTAATTAATATATATATATAAAAAATAAACCAATAAACACAATTTAACAAACATAATAAAGAGAAAGAGAGAGAGAGAGAGAGAGAGAGAGAGAGAGAAAGAGAGAGAGAGATAGAGAGAGAGAGAGAGAGAGAGAGACTGTCACCTCTGCGCATCAATGAGCAAATAATTACCTGGTACCAGCGGAGTGTGCAGCAGTGGAAAGACTCAACATGCCCATCAAAACCCTGCTGATCTCAGATGTGTTGCTGAGTCATGAATGGCAGAGAGCACATCAGATTAGGTGCGGATCTTACACATGTCGCTGAGTCCTAAGTCCTGAATGGCGGAGACCACATCAGCTTCTTCACGGATCTGACAGATATCGCTGAGTCCTGAATGGTGGAGAACAATTCAGCTTCTCCTTCAGCCCGGCAGATCTCACACATGTCGCTGAGTCCTGTGTCGTCAATAGTGGAGACCACCTCAGGGTTTGGTGCCGCTAAGCCTGTGGAACTCAAATTCGTGCCACGTGGTGGTAGGCTCCTGATGGCCACATGAGTTTCTGCTGACAGCCATACAGCTGAGGTTGCGACTAACCTTCTGTGCAACTTTTCATGGACTCTTTATGGTTGAGACCCATGGAGCGTTCGCCAGCTAGTCGCACTGACAAAAAAGGATGTGACGTTGTCGATCTATTATATTTGTGTGGTCACATGGCCTGTGCCGCATGTGCCAGATGGGTGTGGTGTGTGTGCAAACCTGCCCTCAGGGAGTGGCCGTGAGATGTTGAGAACTAGGCCACTGACCTGCACACCAACAGCGAGTACGCCTGCGACAGGTAGCTATGTGGGTCCAACGTTGGAACATAATCGGAGTGGTGTGGTGTATGACAGAACAGGGATAGACACAATGATGTGGACAGCTTGTAGTACTGCGTCTGGGAGTCGAGCAGACAGGCCCCAGCTTTCTCTCTGCGAGCCTGGGTCCAAACTGTTCATAATTCACACTACATAAGTATTGAAAAACCATTTTGTGATTTTGTCCGTCAGGTGGCATCTGTCCGAGGCATTTGTGAAAACATATTAGAGTTCTTTCTGTGTGTGATACCCCTTTTATGCTCCCTCTCCCCACATTAGCTGGTAAAGTACTCTCTTCCCACATTACCAACATACCCCCAACAACCTTCTTGGGCCCGGAAGTGTCCCTGTGCGGTTGGACAAAGAAGAATCTTAGTCATGTAGAGATTTACAGTTGCTGCCTCGAAGTTGGGGTCACTGAAGGTCAGGACTCAGGACAGTTACATATGTGGGATTAGTTTGTGTTAACCACTTGGACGCTATTGGAATCAGGCCCATCTAATGAGATTTCCATTGAAATGAATGGGCAGTGCATGACGAGTTACCCTTGTCATTAGCATTGAAGAGGTTAAATGGGGTTAGTGGTACCAGTAGCATTGAGACTGCATGAGCCTGTGGTGATGCTTGATGTGGATGGGTCTCACTAGGAGCAATGTGTCTTGCCTACTGGACTCCGTCATGTAGACTGTATCTGAATTGTGAGACCTGCTGACCATAGCGTAGGCCAGAGGTAGCAATCAGGAAGGGCCACGGCCATGTGCATACATTGGTGGCCCCACCCCACCTGCATAGTGCTGGTTCAGTGGCACCAATTGTCGACAGACTTCAATCTGTAAATACTCCTCACTAATCGAAGGGAGTGTGGTGCTGTGGTCGCTGCCACAGACTTGGGGTCAGTGCGATTCAGGACTCAGGACACAGTTACACATGTGGGATTGGCTTGTGTTAAAGAGAGTTAGTGGCACCACGTGTCGCCGCCATTGCATATGGACATATTTCTCACTGATCAAAGGGAGTCTGGTGCTGTGATTGACTCGTGGAGTTGGGGTCACTGCTATTCAGGACTCAGGTCACAGTTACACAGGTGGGACCGGCTTGTGTTGAAGACGGTTAGTGGCACCATGTGACGACGGTCTTCCACAGAATAGGTCAGAGGTGGCAGTGAGCAAGGGCCCATAGCCATGTGCATACATTGGTGGCCACACCACCCTGCATAGTACAGGTTTAGTGGCACCACATGTCGCTGGCCTTCCATATGCAAATATCCTTCACTTATTGAAGGGAGTCTGCTGCTGTGGTCACTCCCACAAAGTTAGGGTCGCTGCCATTCACGACTCAGGAACCAGTTACACATGTGGGATCGGATTGTTTTAAACAGGGTTAGTTGGCACCATGTGTCACCGGTTTTCCACAGTGTAGGCCAGAGGCAGAGGTCAGAAAAGGCCCACAGGCAGGTGACATTGACTTGAGCTGCACAGATTTGAAAGATTTAGTCTTCTTTACCCATTATAGTCTCTTACACAATTTGCGTTGCTACTAATCTTGAATTGTGAACCATGTAACCCCAGTGTAGGGTGCAGGCTGTGGTCAGGATGGGCGCATAGCCACGTGGCTTAGAGTTGAACTACACAGTTAGTGGCACATGGAGTACTCGGCGTGTGCGCACCCTACGATGATATGTGGTCTCGGCGGGCCGCACTGGGAGCAATGTCTTGCCTTGTTAAGGCACGTGAAGATGAGTTATAGTGCAGTGAGTTAGTAGCACCTGAAGCACTCAGCGTGTGTGCATCCTGCAATGATGGGTGGTGCCGGCGGGCCGCACTGGAAGCAACATGTCTTGCAACTGGACTGCGTCATCTGCAATCGCCTTTGTATCTGAATTGTGAGCACTGCTGTCCGCAGTGCAGATCGAAGGCAGTAGTTAGCATATACATCGAGGAATGGTTTTTGTCACTTCCTCTTGACATAATCCAAGGACATAGAGTACAATTCTCTGTGCAATTAATTAATCAAGGCTGACTTTAAATTGTGAACCCTGCTGTCCACTGTGTAGATCGAAGGCAGTAGTCGGTACAGACATAAGTCTGCGGTGCTGTGCCACTAGGTTCGCAGGGGGCCTGTGTGGAGGAGGCTCGCAGTCATGGTGGCAGTCAGGTGCCGGGTGCCAGGTTAAGGGCAGCTGCTCTGCAGACTCGTTGGTCTTCAAGTTAACCACACCCAGGGCCTGGCCTATTAATTCATACTCCTACGCTGGAGTGGGGTACGTTGGACCAGCCCACTCTCCTTCCGCTTCCAGGGGCGGACAACACAGCTACATGACAGAGGTCTTCCACACTGCCTGAGGTAACATGGTCGCTACCACTGTACACTACACTATAAGTATCAATAGTATTTCTCCACATAGAGAGTTTTTTGCTTTGCATAGTGAGGTCTGTGCAGCACATAAGCATTACACTTGGCATTGTGTGCATTATTATTGATGGATGGCTTGCTTCCTTCATACATAGTTTGTTGCCACATCTCCCAACATTCAGCTATTGTGCAGCTGAGGGGCTATGGTGTTTTGGGAAGGTCCGTTGTCCTGTATTGCGCTTCCTCGAGTTGTAGTAGGGAGGGTGGTCCGGGGGGAGGCTCTGGTGGTGGTGGTGTGGGTGTTGTGGCCTTGTTGGGTGTCGGAGCTGCATGATCAGTAGCTCTATCACTGGTTGGTCTTTAGATGTGGCTGTGAGTTGGGTCCAATTCACACAGTAGATAGTCGACCTCCTTATATCAGTTAAAGGTTGATGTTAATTTGTTACTGCTTACTAGGCTTATCGCCTGCTTTTTGGATCGCATTGCAGATTTGGCTGGTTGTTGAAAATATGGGGAAGTGGTGTTTTTTTTTTTTTTTTGCACGGGAACGCCTACTTTGCATATCATTAGGGTTAGTTGTGGCTCTCGTTTGTGGCGGTTTTGTTGGCGGAAGGTATCGCTGAAAGAGTGGTGAGATTTGCAGTTTTCACCAGGTTGAGAATGGGATGATAATTAAAAAACACAGAAAAAAAATATGTTTAATGAACATTATAATTAGAAATCAGCATTTAAAAAACCTTAGAGATTCACAGAAAAAACCCTAGGTTTTAGGGACGTTATAGTTAGTTGGACATGTAGCTCATACAAAACGATAGAAATTACTCTTTTATATTTTGTTGAGCTGACTATAACTCGCACCCCGCAATGCATTGCTGATGATGTCACATATTACATCATTGATGACATCACTGATGACATCCCAAATGACATCACTGATATATATATATATATATATATATATATATATATATATATATATATATATATATATATATATTCACTTAAAAAACATAGGTTTCAGGCCTTATATAGTTAGGAATTAGCATTTAAAAAACCATTGAAATTGCTCCTATATATTTAGTTGTACTAACTATATTTCGCGCACCCGCAATCCACTGCTGATGATGTCGCATATTACATCATATATGTATATATATGGTTTTTTAAATGCTAATTCCTAACTATATAAGGCCTGAAACCTATGGTTTTTTAAGTGAATTTGCAAGGTTTTTAAAATGCAAATTCCGAACTATATAAGGCCTGAAACCTATGGTTTTTTAAGTGAATTTGCAAGGTTTTTTAAATGCTAATTCCTAACTATATAAGGCTTGAAACCGATGGTTTTTTCAGTGAATTTGCAAGGTTTTTTAAATGCTAATTCCTAACTATATCAGGCGTGAAACCTATATTTTTTTTCTATAAATTTCAAAGGTTTTGTAAATGCTAATTCTATTACAGATAACGTTTATATATGTTATTATCGTTCTGTGACCACCTGAGCAGCCATCTTGTTTCTCAGGAGAAGTGAGGCACAAGAGAGAACAAAACAAGAGTGGAAAACGCGAAAAGGGGGCAGGGTTGAGACCCCCTGACCCCCTAGCCCTTCTCAGGGGGTCCCAGAAGGACCACCAAGTACAAAAAACATTTTTTTTTTTAAATCGCAGTGTGCGCGCACGGTACGCGTACCATACGCATACGGTGCGCGTACCCCGCTATTTTTTTAAATGTATCTCTTTTTTTTGCCCTTGGAGACCCCCTGAGAAGGGCTAGAGGGTTGGGGGATCTCAACCCTGCCCCCTTTTCGTGTTTTCCACTCTTTTTTTGGGCTCTCTTGCGCCTCAGTTCTCTTGAAAAACATGATGGTGGCCAACACTTCCTGGTTTGGACAGTTTGGAATGTTGACAGTCGACTGTCAGCCAATCAGAAACTCGCTCGAGCACGTAAGGGTACGCGCACATACGCGTACCGTACGCGTACCGTACCGTGTCTTATACAATCACTATCTATATGTGCGTACGGTGAGCACATATAGATACAGAGTGCCCATCCCAAGGATATAGCTGTTTGCTCTGACTTGGCAGGAACTTTCAACAGCTCCCACCACGTCAGGAAAACACTAACTCTGCTCCCACTTACTGAGAGCAAAGTTTTCATTGTTGCCCTGCCTGCTGTCAAATAGACAGGGAAACAGACAAAATGATTGCTCTCACAGACAGGGAGCTGCATGTTTAGCTGCTCCCTCTCTGTGAGGGAAATGCCAGCTCCGCAGGGTCCGGGATGCTACCCCGCGGTCCCCAATGGTGGTAACTGGGTGGACTCCAAGCTACTCACAATGAAGAGGCTGGGCCCTGGTGAATGGGGTCTCAGGGCATAAATTGGCCAGGGGAGGGTGGCTGTGCAACTCCCATCCACTTTGAAGAAATTATTTTGCTTCATGGAGGTGGTGGTCACCGGGGCCTGGGGTCCATAACTTTTAAGTTAGCCCTGGGAGCTGATGGTCTCTAGTGCATATAAAAGACCCAGAACATGCAGAAAAGCCAAAACAGACAGCAGAAAAACAAGCAGAAAAGGCAAAACAGAGCAGAGGAGGGCAAAACATAGAGCTTTCATTTACTCAAATACCCACTCACAGAGCCACTCAGAGGCTCATGCACCTACTCACAGACCCAATGAGACACTTCTACACCCATTCACAGAACTACTCAGAGACTCATGCACCCAATCAAAGCCCCATACAGACACTCATGCACCCACTCGCAGACCTACTCAGACACTGACAAACCCTCACAGACCCACTCAGACGCTCAAAGACTCAAAGACTCAATCACAGACCCCCTCATATTCAATCGCACTCACACCCACTGAAACACTCATACACCCTCTCACAGATCGACTCAGACACTCACATACCAACTCATAAACCCCCTAACACACTAGTCCATAAACTCCCAAATCTTCTAAATTATGTACCTACTGACAAACCTATTCTGACACTCAAGTACCTACCCAGAAAGCCACTCAGATACTCACATACCCACTCAAAGACCCATTAGAGACTCACAACCCCATTCACAGACTCACACACCCACTCACAGACCAAATCAAACACACATTTACTTACAGGTTACACTTAGGAAATAAAAAACTTAGAAATTCTCTTAAAAACAAAGGTTACAGGGCCGTTAAAGTTAGGAAAAATATTGAAAAAAGATTACAGGGACATTATAGAAATAGAATTTCAAAAAACTTTGAAATTCACTTAAGGTGAACAAAGGTTACAGAGACATTATAGTTAGGATCAGATTTCACTCATACAAAACCAGCTAAATTCAGCTGTTAAAGTTACCTGAGCTAACTATAACTTACATCCCAAGAATGCACTGCTTATGACATCACAAATTACATCACTCATGACATGGTCAGTGACATTACTAATGGCATTACTGATGACAACTTACATTTGCATTACTGATGATTTCCTCCACGAAACCACTAACATATCCACTCACACCCAATAGAAATTCAAATATACTGACTTCTACTCCCACACAACCTCTCACAGACCCATATCGTCCATAGTCACTCACACATCTACTCACTCATGCTACCACTCATAGACCCACTCAATCACCCTTACAGAAACTCACACAGCCACTCACTCACCCATACAGCCACGCATACACACACTACACTCTCACCCATATAGCCACGCACACTGCCATCACTCACCACAACAGCTAGTCTCACCTACTTATTTACCCATACTGCCACAGACACAGCCTCACAGAAAAGTCTAAAAACTACTCATACACTCACAGAACATCTTACAAACCCATTTATATATTCATACAACCACTCACTTACTCACTCTTGCTTACAACTACTCACACAGACATTCAGTCTCCAATATACTTGCGTACCTATATATACACTAGAACAGCTACTTGTTCAAGTATGAAAGCAATCAGGTAAGGTAGATTCCAGGAAACAGGTTTATTTAAGATAAATACACAGAGAGAAACACGCTATTCCTCTCCTGCCTTGGCAACCGCCACTCCGGAGTAACTAGGAACTTGGAACGAACATGTATTCCAAGTGTGCCCAGCAACTCCGCGAGGCAGGTGACGTAACAGGAACAAAGATAACATCATAACATATCTCCTTTTTTATGGAAACAAAGCAAAAAGAATAACATGGCAAAATAACATTGCAATAAGCGAATTCAGAATAAATACAAAATATTCGCAAATGCAAAATATCTGCAAATTTTCCAAAAAGCATCTTATATATCTCCTTTTCTTATGGAAACAAAGCAAAAAAAAAACATACCACAATAACATTGCAATAAGCGAATACAAAATAAATACAAAATATCCGCTACTTTTTCAAAAGAATCTTCTTCCTAAAGGAAAAGAAAGAACATGTTAATACTTAACAAAATCATCAAATTTCTTTGGAAAACGAGTCTCCCGTATAGGTCTAGAATGAACAACCTCATGAAATTTTTTTATAACGGAAAGATTGTTGGGGAACATGAGATCTATTACAAGGAAAAGACTGTCGTTCTTGATTACCATTTTGTTTCTTAGAGTACAGAGCAATCCTTCTAAAATTCCAACTTTGACCATTTTCTGAAACAACATGCCATCTGTGAACTTCTTTCACCCTTAAAGGATCAGAAAATTTATTAAATCCAAATTCCTTTTTGCCTAATTTTACCTTAACTAAATCCCCTACTTCAACACATCCAGTTTTGAACAAGTGACTTCCGTTGAGAGAGGAAGTGTTCTCTTCATACAGCCAATGGGGAATTAATGTAGTTTTCGCAACTCGACCTCACATTTTCTCAAACGGAACACAATTGGTTACACTATATGCAGTTATGTTATATGACCACAACATATCTTCTGCAGCTCTTTGAATGTTACGACCACCCTGAACCACTAATTGTATAGTACCTTTCTCCATTCTATTCGTGCGTTCTACTATACCGTTACCTTGTGGATTGTATAACGAGGTACACATATGCCTGATCCCATGATTGCAAAGAAAATTCTGCATGGCTGAAGAAGTCAATTGGGTGCAATTTTATGTAACTAGTACACCAGAAAAACTCTCTTTTAAAAATATGGATCTAAGATGATTGATCACATTATCAATGGTGATGTTTCTCAAAAATCCAACAACCATCCAACGCAAAGACACATCCACTAGAACCATGGCAAAACATTACTCAGCAGAAAGAAAATCCATTGGACCAATGAAACCCAAACAAACCTTTTCCCAGGGCGAATCTGCCAGAAAAGAGATAGAACCTGGAGATTGAGAGTGAGTCTTCAACCGCTTTTTACTTTCCTTACATAAAGAACAATTCTCAACCCAACCGCGAACATCATCATCAATCCCTGGCCACCAAAAATTAGCTTTGAGACGTTTGATAGTCATTGATTGTCCGAGATGCCTTTCATGTGCTAAAAAGAAAAGTTTCATCTTAAGAGACCTTGGTGGAACACATTTTTCACCTCTCATTACCAAATCATCGGACCTTCCAATACTCAATGCATCTTGTAAATTAACAAAGCTACGCATAGAAGGTTTTACATCACCCTCACGCTTCCAACCAAGACGTATAGCATTCACTATTTCAGCAAAATCAGGATCTTCACTGACAGCTTGATGCCACTCTTCTTTAGAAATAGACATACATCCTCTATGCTAGCTACTAAACACAAATTTTCTTCATCAAGTTCACTAGAAAATTCGGACTGAATGGGTAGACGAGATAAACAATCTGCTTGAATGTTCTTCCATCCAGAAATATGTTCGAGCTTATATGTAAACTCTTGTAATTTTGCAGTAAAACGCATCAACCTGGGAGAACCATTATTAGCGCCACCTGGAGATAAGATTCTTATGAGTGACTTGTGATCTGCCTTCAAGGAAAAATTTGACCCCACCACACATATGTACGAAGGTGCTATACTCCCCATGTAGCAGCTACAGCTTCACGCTCATTAACAGCGTAGTTTCTCTCTGAATTGCTAAGCGTGCGAGTAGCAAAGGCAACTGTTTTCTCAAGACAATTTTTTTTTGTGAAAGAATAGCACCAATCCCATGAGCACTAGCATCAACTGTAATGAAAGTGTCTCTACCAGGTTCAAAAGTAGTGAGGATACCTGCATTAACATTTCATTTTTTATATTTTCAAAGGCTTCATTTTGTTGAACATTCCAATCGAACTGCACAGCTTTTCTAAGCAACATACGTAAAGTTTCAGTCTTGTTAGCAACATTAGGAAAAAACTTAGAGTAGTAATCGACTAACCCCAAAAATTATTTTAATTGTTCCTTGTTAGAAGGAGTAGGTGCAAGATCCGAGGCCACCGAAGTCATCTGCGGCGTACCACAAGGATCATTACTCAGCCCCACCCTCTTCAACGTCTACATGAGCCCCCTCGCAGCCATCGCACACCAACACAACCTCAACATCATCTCCTATGCCAACGACACCCAGCTGATCCTTTCCCTCACAAACAACCCCGCCACCGCCAGAACCAACCTACACGAATGGATGAAAAATGTAGCCGAGTGGATGAGGAACAGCCGCCTGAAACTGAACTCAGACAAGACGGAAGTCCTCATGCTTGGATCATCACCTTCTGCCTGGGAGGACTCCTGGTGACCCCCTGCCCTGGGCAGCGCACCCAAACCAACGGACCACGCACGCAACCTTGGCTTCGTCCTTTACTCCTCCCTCTCGATGACCAGACAAGTCAACGCCGTCTCATCATCGTGTTTCAACATCCTACGCATGCTCCAAAAGATCTTCTGATGGATCCCCACGAAACCAGGAAGACGGTCACCCAGGCACTCGCCACCAGCCAACTGGACTACGGAAACACCCTCTACACTGGAACCACAGCCAAACTGCAGAAAAGACTCCAACGCATCCAGAACGACTCCCCATGACTCATCCTGGACATCTCACGACACAGCCACATCTCTGGACACCTGAGAGACCTGCACTGGCTCCCCGTCAGCAAGAGAATCATGTTCCGTCTTCTCACCCACGCACACAAGGCCCTCCATGACTCGGGCCCCAGGTACCTCAACAATGCCTGACCTTCTACACTCCCACCCGCCCGCTACGATCGACCAGCCACGCCCTCGCCGCCGTTCCACTCATTCGAAGAGCCACCATGGGAGGAAGATCCTTCTCCTACCTGGCAGCCAAGACTTGGAACTCCCTCCCCATCCACCTCCGTCTCACCCAGGACCACCTCTCCTTCAGGAAGCAACTCAAGACCTGGCTGTTCGAGCAGTAGCGGACCCCTCTCCCCCAAGCGCCTTGAGACCCTCCGGGTGAGTAGCGTGCTATACAAATTTCCTGATTGATTGATTGATTTGTGGCCTTCAACAAATCTTCCTTCGGTTTTACTCCAGATTGAGAAATGTTATAACCAAGATAATCTATTTGAGTCAACAGAAACTTGCACTTATCTCTTCTCAAGGTAAGACCAGCATTAAGCAAAATTGGTAAAACTTTGGCTCAGTTAGATTTATGTTCAAATTCATCATGACCAGTAATAAATATGTCATTTTGGAAATAATGTACATGTTTCAAACCCTTCAACAACGAACGCATCATACGTTGGAAAACACTGGCTGCTGAGGCTAGACAGAAAGGAAGTCTTTTAAACTGAAAAACTCCTTCAATTGTTAAAAATGCAGTTAGCTTCCTGGAATCAGGGTGTTACACCCCCTGATGGTAGGCTGATCTGAGATCAAGTTTAGTGAAAAATGTAGCCTTGTCCATCAGAAGTAAGATCTCCAAAATGTCAGGAAGCGGGAATTTATCAACAATAATATTCTGATTTAGAGACCTGAGGTCCACGCACAACAAAGCTTACAATCTTTCTTTTGAGTAACGACCACTGGAGAAAGCCACCCTGAGGCTTCAACAGGTTCTATGATGCCTTGCTTCTGCATGTCCTCAAGCATTTCTCTAACCTCCTTTTGTATGGCAATAGGAATTATTCTAAGATTAGGTTTAACTGGTTGTGCATTATCCTTTAGTCTAATTTCATGAACATCACCCTATAACTTACCCAAATCAGGTTAAAACAGCATCCAAATTCGGAAAGTCATCAACAAACAAAACTTTGTCAACAGATCTAGGATCTAAAATAATGTGGAGGTCATGTTGTTGTACCCAACCTAAAATTGCAGGGCCATCATTAGAAATATAAACCTTACCCAAAGCTGACCTTCCCTTAAATTCAAACATAGTTTGCATGACACCCTTTATATTGATACCTTCACCCCCATAACCTTTAGGTGTGATATCACTATTAGAGAGTGAAAAGTCAGGCCACAACTCATTATACATGCGAAATGGAATCATGGTGAAAATTGAGCCAGGATCAACTAATAGTGTGACCGGAACACAATTCAAGGTAAAAGAAGCTTTAGGTCTTTGTAACACACCAGGACAATCATCTTCAACACAAAGTGAAATGTCAGGGGAAACAAAATCATCATCAACAAAGGCAACTTTATTCATAGATGGATTTCTGCACACTTTGCTAATGTGACCTTTCTTCCCACGTTTCTTACACAATTTATCTCAAGCAAAGCATCCATAGAAATCGGCAGCATCGGACATACTACCACAACGAAAGCAACCAGTAAACTTGATTTTGTTATCAGAGAATTGTCCTCTAGGTTTAGTTTTTGTAGCATATATCTTGGGCTTGTTAATAGGAGACGTAGCATCCATGGACTTTGCATCAATGTCTGGAGAATTTCCTTTGTCTTTTTTGACCACAACATTCACAGTGTCATCTTTCTTTGCTTTAAGAGCGTGCATTTCTTGCATGCATTTATCTGATTCTTCGACGACTTAAGCGATAGCAATTGCTTCCATTAGTGAAGGGTTCTCAGCTGCCCACAATTTCTCATTCTTGTATTCTTATATTGTACCATTAATTGGTCCCTGATGAGTTGATCAGTCGTTGGACAAAATCACATTTGACAGACAATTCTCGTAAGTGAGTTACCATTTGATCGACAGTCTCCTTATCCTTTTGAGGAACTGTGTATAACTTGTGTCTTTGCATCACGCTGTTAACTTGTTTGCCAAAGTACTTAGAAAGTCTTTGTTTCGCCTCATTATAGGGATTATCAGTGGGTTGACCATCAGCACCTATAATTTCCAGCAAATACTTGAAGACGTGTTGGCCAGCTTTGTCCAATGAATTCAATAGTATGACCATCTTCCTTGAAGCTTGAAATCTGAGCCCATCATTGGCTTCTAAATAATTTTTGAAGATACCAATCCACTCAGAGGCTTCAATAGGTCTATGATGTCTTGCTTCTGCATGTCCTCAAGCATTTCTCTAACCTCCTTTCATATGGCAATAGGAATTCTTTTAAGGTTATGTTTAACTGGTTGTGCATTATCCTTTAGTCTAATTTCATGAACATAACCCAATAACTTACCCAAATCAGGTCTGAAAACTCCACTCATCCCACTCAATTGGCGAAGTGTCTCATTCAACATGAAAAGGAGGAGCTGGAGCTATTGTTTGATTGGCAGCCATGGAAGCAGAAGTAAACAGTTAGTAAAAATAAAATGAGAAATAGCTGTTGGAGGTTTATGCGGATTTATGCCAAGGCAGGAGAAATAATAAAAGTATTAAAGTAACAATGAGTGATGATAAATAATGAAATATGTTCAAATAAAATAGAAATAGTCACTTGTGGTTGTCAACATGTAGTTGGTAAAACAAAACTGCATCCAGCATGGTTGTTTAGTGTGTAGTATACATTTAAAACACTTGTGTTTGTCAAAGGTTGCTTGCACAAAGAAAACACAATAAATTGATGGCATTTAAAGTTTTGAGTTGCACGCGCTGCACTATGCATAAAATGAATGGTGGCACATTACGTTATACATGCTGCGCGGCTGAAAGAGTCACTCTGGTGCTAAGCAACACGTGTTGAGCTGAATGCACTCGGCTCGTTATGAAATGAACTGTTACTTGGTAACGCGGGTTGAACGTGCGCAACAGTGTAAAAGCCAAAAGAAACAGAGTGAACATGCGGAAATACCTTTAAGAAGGGGAATGTCAAATAGAGGAACTTGCCGGTGCAGAAAATTAAAATCCGAAAAGGTCGAGTGAACGCTGGGTCCATGTTTGAGGTAAGTATGAGTATATGTTCCTTTTCTGTAGGTGTATTAATTCAAGGCTAAGTCCTTTTCTCTTAGTTGCAAAGCACCATTCAAATGTAAGAGATTCATTCCATTGTCATTAAAATTTTCCAAACAATTCCTTTATTGATTCAATATTGAACACCTGTTTCGCCCTGTGTGCTGAGTAACGCCAGGGCTTTCTCAAGGCTATTTCAATTTCATTCAGACATTCTTTAAGTTACTTCAGTTTTCGTTGTTGTACAAAGTCAATAGGGATGGTTTCCCACAAACAGTTTTTCTTGGAGTTTAAAGTGTCCTTCACTGATTGTCGTACGCGATTCAAGTCCCACTGGGTCCGTGTGATGAGACGAATGAAAGCACACCTTGAAGTCAGCGTCGGAGTCACCAAGAAAGTTCGCCAAAATGTTCAAGTATAAAAGCAACCATGTAAGGTAGATTCCAGGAAACAGGTTTATTCAAGATAAATAAACAGAGAGGAAAACGCTCTTCCTCTCCTGCCTTGGCAACCCCCACTCCGGAGTAACTAGAAACTTGGAATGAATGTATTCCAAGTGTGCCCAGCAACTCCGCGAGGCAGGTGATGTAACAGGAACAAAGACAACATCATAACACTACTCAACCACACAACCACTCTCACAACCACTCCCTCACCCATACAGCCACTGGCACAGCCACTCAGTCACACATCAAGCTACTCACACACCTATGAGTCCACTCACACATCCACTCACTCACCGATACATCTACTCACATAACCAACCAACACATCCATTCAGACACTCACACTCACACTCATACAGCCACTGACATCCACTCACACACTAATATGTACTCACACAGCCACACAGATTATATGTTAGAAATAGTATGACTAATTACTAATACAGCAAGATTAGGAATTTAACGTATGTTGTGACTTAGTATATAACTTTAAGTCTCAGAAATATTTAAGAAACACAGTCAACGGGTGATATTATCAGGGATATCATTAGAGATGTCATGATCATGGAGTTGTTGGTGACAGTGTCTCAAAGGGGTACAAATACTAGAATGTGAATAATATGACATTTTTCAAAGTGACTTTTCTTTACACATTGTCTTACATTTGGAAGGCAGACGTGCATAGAAAGTCAATAGGTAATAATAGTTGCTCTACCATTCTGTGTTCCCCCAAGTCTCCCAATACAAATGGTACCTCATTTGTGGGAGTAGGCCTAGTGCCCATGACAGGAAATGTCCCAAAACCCAACATGGAAACACTACATTTTTACAGTGAAAACAGGCACTTTTTTGCAAAGTGCCTAGCTATGGGTTTTGAACACTATCTCAGCCAGCACCTAGTGAAACTAGCACACCTAAACATTTTTGAAAACTAGATACCCAGAGGAATCCAGAATGGAGTGACTTGAGTGGCTTTCACCAGGTTTATTTACCCAGAATTACTTTCAAACAGCAAACTTTGTTAAAGAAAACACTTTTTCCTCACATTTCTGTGATGGAAAGTTCGGGAAACTGCATGGATCCACAAAATTCCACCATGCTGCATTCCCCAAAGTCTTCCAATAAAAATATTACCTCACTTGTGTGGGTAGGCCTAGTTCCCGCAACAGGTAATGGGCCAAAACGTAACGTGGGCACATCACATTTTTACAGTAAAAACTGAGCCTTTTTCTCAAAGTGCCTAGCTGTGGATTTTGAACCCTAGCTCTGCTGACACCTTGGGAAACATAGCAAACCTATATGTTTCTGAAGACTAGACACCCAGGGCAATCCAGGATGGGGTGACTTGTGTGGCTCTCACCAGGTTCTGTTACCCAGAATCCGTTGCAAACCTCAAACCTTGTCAAAAAACAAATGTTCCTCATATTTCTGCAATGGAAATTTGTGGAATCTATGTGGATCCACATATTTTCATCCAACACGGATTTGCAAAAGTTTTCCATTAAAAATGGTACCTCACTTGTGTAGGTATGCCTAGTGCCAGCGGCAGGAAACAGGCCCAAATGCAACATGGACATACCACATTTTTAGAGTGAAACCTGACAAGTGGCTAGCTGAGTATTTTGAACCCTACCTATGTCAGCACCTAGGGAATCCTAGCAAACCCATGCATTTTTAAAATTCGACAGCCAAAGGAATCCAGGAGGGGGTGACTTGTACGACTCTCACCAGGTTCTGTTACCCAGAATCCCTTGGAAACCTCAAACTTTATTAAAAAAAATACATTTTCCTCACATTTCTTTGATGGAAAGTTCTGGAATCTGTGTGGATCCACAATTTTCCAACCACCCTGCTTTGCCAAAAATATTCTAATAAAAATAGTACCTCACTTATGTGGGTAGGCCAAATGCCCGTGACAGGTAACGGGCTAAAACGCAACGTTGACACACAACATTTTACTGTGAAAACTGACCCTTTTTTGCTACGTGCCTAGCGGTGGATTTTGAACACTAGCTCAGCCGGCACCTAGGGAAATCCGGCACACCCATACATTTTCAAAAACTAGATACCCACAGGAATTCAGATTGGAATGACTTATGCTCTCACCAGGTTCTGTTAACTAGAATCCCTTGCAAACCACAAACTTTGTTAAAAAAACTAATTTGTCCTGTGATGGAAAGTTTCAAATCTGCGTGGAACCACAACATTTCTCCCTAACCCCACATTTCCCAAAGTCTTCCAATAAAAATGGTACCTCACTTGTGTGGGTAGGGCTAGTGTCCACAGCAGGAAATGGGGCAATAGACAACGTGTACACACCACACAGGGCCGGCTCTAGGCTCATGGTGACCCTGGGCAGGGAGCGTAGGTAGGGGGCCCGGAAGAGTGGGTCCGGGCGGGGCGGATCGCGCTGGCCAGTAAAGAGGGGAGGGGGTCAGGGAGTTTAGAAGTGGAACAGAGCCGGAGGCCGCCAAATCCCTGCCAGGGGCCACCACGCAAATATGTATCCATCCTCAGAGGATTAATATATTAAGGATATATATTGGCGTGGTGGCCCCTGAGGTTTGGTGGCCCTGTGCAGGTGCACAGCTTGCACATGCCTAGAGCCTGCACCACATTTTTACATTGAAAACGGACCCTTTTTTTTCAAAGTGCCTAGCTGTAGATTTTGAACCCTAGTTTTGCTGGTACCTAGGGAAACCTAGCAAACCTATACATTTTGGAAAACTAGACATGAAGGGGAATCCCGGAGGGGGTGCCTTTTGTGGCTTTCACCAGGTACAGTTATCCAGAATCCCTTGCAATCCTCAATGTTTGTAAAAGAAAACATTTTTCCCACATTTCTGTGATGGAAAGTTCTGGAATCTGCGTGAGTCCGCAAACTTCCACCCACCCATATTCTCCAATGTCTCCTGATAAAAATGGTACCTCACTCGTGTGGGAGGGCCAAGTACCCGCAACAAGAAAGATCTCACAACTTATTGTGGAGACATCAAAATTATCTTGCACAAAACGACTTGTTATTGCAAGGGGGTCACCTGGGTTTTTTGACCCCGGGCTCGGTGGAAAACCCACCAAACCCACACATTCCTAAAATTAAGAGTCAAGGGAGATATGGCTTGCATGGCTCCTCGAATGTTTTTCTACCCAAAATCCTCTGCACACCTCAAATTTTGCAGAATTTTTTTTTTTTTTTTTTAATTTCTGTGTGAAAAAGTAGTGGAATCACAGGGCTGCCACAAATTGACTACCACCCAGCATTTCCCCAGGACTCCCCAAAAAAATGGTACCTCACTTGTGTGTGGGTGAGCCAAGTGCCCGCGCCCAACAAGGCCACAAAATGTATTGTAGAGACATAAAAGTTACATATCACAAAACCACCTGGTCACCACCCAAGGCCAAAAACTCAAGTGACATCACTACCAAAACCAGGTAGCTTTGAAAAAGGATATTCAGTGTCTCCGCAATGCATTTTGGGACCTTCCCTGCTGCGGGTACTGGGCGTGCCCACACAAGTGACGTACCATTTTTGTTGGAAGACTTGGGTAAATGCTGGGTGGTAAGACATTTGTTGTTTCTTTCTGAAGCATGAAAATTCTGGCACAATAATTCAAGAAACATTTTACAGTCAAATTTTGAGGTTTGCAGGACATTTTGCGTAAGATAACTTGTTGGGATCCACAAGAGAGACATCACCATGTACTTCCCTGGGTGATAAGTTTACGAGAATATCTAGAGTTGGTAGGTTTTTCTTAGATGGAATGTACACCTTGGCAGAGAAAGACAGAAATGACAAAAAATACTACACAACTCTCTATTTCTCAAGCACACACACATACTTGTTGGATTTGGCATGAGGGTGAGTGATGGTTCAGTTTATAACATTTAATTAACAAGAGATTTCACAAAACTGATATGCATTGTCAGTAACTGAAAGGACAAAAAATGGAACCAATGATTCACAGCTCATGAGCTGTAAAACAGAGTCAAGGCCCCAACCTCTTTACAGGCAATTCACACATCTTTTGTACATGATACACACAGGACCATTCATATCACCAGGAACGGAACCAACCCATCACAACATTCACAAAAAAGGGACAAGGTACACCCTGCTTGAGGAAGACACAAAAGACAAATAGTACTGCACAACCATCTATTCCTCATGCACACAGACATACTGGTTGGATTTGGCAGAAGGGTGAGTGATGGTTCAGTATACAATTTTACTAATAAGAGATTTCACAAAAATGAAATGCACTGTTAATAATTGAAGGACACAAAACTGAACCATTGACTCAAAGCTCGTGAGCTGTAAAGCAACAACAAGGCACCAGCCTCTTTACAGGCCATTCATACACATTTCATATGTGTGACACATACAAAACAATTCACACCGCCAGCGGCGGGCCCATCACATTACAGAACTCACATCAGCAGACCACCCCATCAAGGGCTCATCACTTTCACATGCACACCTGCCTCACACAGCAACCACAACGGCTGACAGATTGTGTGGACTGGCGTTTGGCTACCAGTGTGTGAGTGACCAGCAGCAAGTCACTACTCACACACAGCCACGGTCGGTAGTGGGAGTACCTGCCGGGTGGTGACATGGGGAGGGGGAGGGGCAAGGTGGGGGTATTAAACAATGGCTTAAGGAGGTTTACAGGTAAGGTTTTTTTTTTATGTGAGTTTTTTATAGCGCTGGCTAGACCCGGAGGTATCAAAGTGCTTTACATAGGTTTCCACAAAGTTACAAAATTACATCAGTTACCAGTTACATCGGTTACAAGAAAACATTTCAAGAGTGTAAAGATGAGATAAATGGAGCTTATAAGGGAGAGGGGGTAGGGTAAAGAGGTAGGATGAAATAGGGTGGAGAGACGTGGGAGAGTCCGCCCAAAGTAAGCCTGGGTAGGCGACGGCCGAGGGGGAAGTCCACAGCCCATCTCCTCTCAGGTAGCTCCACCGGGCATCGGACAAAAAGCTAGGTCTCAAAGGAAAAACCTTTAAAAAACATAGGGGATGGAATCAAATGGAGGATAGAGGAGAAAAGGGGGTTGGGTAAAGGGGTGGGAGAAAGAATGCGAAGGCGAGACAAAGGAAGGTCTGCCCAAAGTCTGGCTGGGTAGGTGACGGCCAAAAGGGGCCATCTACTCTATAGCTATCAGGTAGCTCCACCAGACCTTAGCCAAAAAACTAGGTCTAGCGCTTAACATAAGGCAACATTGTGTTACAAATTACAAAAATAGTCACATTAGTTACAGAGAGGTTACAAATTAGCGATCATGAGAAACAAGATCCACCAGAAAAAAAGAGGGGGAAAAAAAAGGTCAGGGAGAGCAGGGACTCCACGGGAGGGAGTCAGCAGCGGAGAAAGATATGAAACATAAGTCTGAGGTCCGGCTGGGTAGGTGATGGCCATGGCGGTGTGCCAATGCCAGTCTCCCCTATAGCTGTTGAGGCAGCTCCACCAGGAATCGATCATACATTTCCAGCTCCGCCAGAGAAAAATGAGAATCAGTGTGGGACCAAGAGTTAGCAGCGGAGAAAGTGACGAGATATAAGTCCGAGGTCTGGCTGGGTAGGTGACAGTCATAGAGGTGTGCCAGAGCCTGTCTCCCCTATAGCTGTCAGGGGCAGCTCTGCCAGGAATCGGTCATACATTTTGGACTCTGCCGGATAAAGATGAGGGTTAGGAAGGGACCAAAAGTCTAGAGTTCAGAGACGGGCCGGTGGAGCTGGCAAGGGTGGTAGGATAGGAAGGGGAGTATAGCTTGGCAGCCATCTGAAGGTCAGGCAAATCGAGTCTGTTGATCTCCAAGACTCTGTAGGTGGTGTAGTCTCTAGATCTTAGGGTTTTTTCCCATTCCTATTATATTGTATGAGTTCCTTCCTGCTTTTTCCAGCTCTCCTGGCATTTCTTTTTTAAATTATTATTTATTTAATTAGCAAGTAAACTTAGTAACCTAATGATTGGACCCAGATAGTTAATTGAGTAGACCAGATCGCCTCGACACCGTTCCAATATGGCTACTTATTTTCTCTAGCTGGAGATCACTTTCATGCAGTCCTGCTTTTGTTTCTGGTATTGTTGTTCGCAGGTCTTCTTTCGCTTTCAATTAAATGTGTGGCAGAGACTGAGGGTCTCTTTGTGAGTTAGGGAATGGCCGATATATATGTATATATATACAGAGTGGTCCTCCCTCTTATCTTGTAGTAGTTTAGGAAATCCCCTAACCAGAATTATCCCCGGAATTGGCATTTGTGATTTGATATGTTTTCCAGGCGTCTCAGTTAAACTTAGAGTGATGGAGCATTGTTTGGGGGGGGGAGGGTTTCTCCAACCTTATGTTCATTCCTGCCTAGGTTTCAATTTTCGCACTGTCCCTGGCCGATTGTAGGACTCCCTACCAGCTTCCTCATTCCCACCTTTTCCCCCCGGCTTCCCTCCAACTCCACATCCAACCATTCTGGGTGGAGTGTAGAATGGGAGCCTGTGGGACTGGCATGCAGAGCCTCTCTCGGTCCTGACTCGGGTCTCGTCTTGCTCTGATCCGATCCTCACTTTCAGATGAGTGCTTAAGGGCGCCAGCTCAACCTCTGTCACCTGTTGAGAATAGGAGCTTGTGTGTTAATACGTTAACCCGAGCGCCAGCCCTCACCAGAGCCCATCCAGTGTGTGGGGAGATCCCGGGACCGCTTGAGGAGGGGGGAGTCCCCCAATCAGGCCCCTCAGACCCACTGTTGCTTTGTCGCCGCACCCCCACCTGGCTCTTCAGACCTTACCGGGCAGGCCAGGCGGCGCGGCTCTGGGCCTCAGGGGAGCAGCTCGGATGACTGCAGACACAAATTTTTTTGCGCGCAATGCATCGCATTTGGGGATGCAGTGCACGCAACAAAATTTGTTTTATTTATTTATATGTTTACTTACATGTAAACCTCCGTAATCCATAGTTTACTAGCCCCACCCTGCCCCTCCCCACATCACTGCCCGGCAGGTACTCCCACTACCAGCCGCGGCTGCTCACACACCGCCTGCCAAGCGCCAGTCCACACACATCACCAGCCAGGCGCAAGTTCACACACAATACCGGCATAGCATCAGTTTCCGCACACCACCAGCCAAGCACCAGTACATTGACACCACCAGCCAAGCACCAGTCCATGCACACCACCAGCAAAGCGCCAGTTTATGCACAAACTGCCCGCCGAGCTCCATTCAATTCACACCACCATCCAAGTGCCAGCCCACGCACACTGCCAGCTAATCGTCCGTCCATGCACACAGCCAGCCAATCGCCAGTCCACGTACACTGCTAGCCAAGCATCAGTTCACATACACTACCATCCAAGTGCCAGTCCAAGCACACCACCAGCCAAGCACCAGTCCATTCACATCACTAGCTAAGCATTAGTCCATTCACAATGCCAGGCACACGCCTGTCCACGCCAGCCAAGCACCAGTTCACACACACACTGCCAGCCAAGCACCAATCAATTCACTCTGCCATCCAAGAGCCTGTCCACACACACTACCTACTAAGTGCCAGTCCACGCACACCATCAGCCACACTTTCCACTACAAAAAGGGTGCCTAACACAGACGTCTGAAACATAATAAAATTCATTGTTGACTCAGGACATCAATTGTTAAATACAACAACAACATTAAAGGTTGCCAAGTGGAAAAGATGGATAGCAAACCTCTTATGCCAAATGTAAGACTTACAAAGAGCAGTATAATGTTCCAACCTCTTATCTACTTTATCAGCACCACCCATGTGCCTACTATATTCTAAAATACACACAGGTTTGCACACTTTACCAACCTGACCCCAACAGTCACTGGTGAATTGCTTCCGTCATGGATGGTAGTCAGCATGTAAACATCTCTCCTGTCCGCAAACTTCACAGCAAGAAGTTCCTCACTATGCACCGTACTGCACTGTCCCCGCCCAAGCTTTTGACGAACAAGTTCTTTTGGGAAACCTTTACAGTTAGAGCGGATTGTGCCTCAAGCAACAGTGTCCACTTTGGCCAAGTCCCTAAACAACTGCACAGCTATGTAGAAGATATCCACATATAAATAGTGACCTTTGTTAAAAAGTTCTGTACCAAGTTCCCACACAATTTTCTCACTCACTCTAAAAATGAATGGACAACCCTGGGGGCAAACCCAGAAGCCCTACCAGTGTACACCCTGAAATTAGAGACATATCCAGTCCTACTGTCACACAGCATATACATCTTAATTCCATAGCGTGCCCTCTTGCTTGGAATGTACTGCCTAAATACCAAGCGACCATTGAACAAGACCAGACTCATCTACAACTATTTCTTTCCCTGCATAGATCTCCGAAAACCGATCTACAAAGGGATAAATGACATGCTTTATCATAAAAAGATTGTTAAAATCAGGGTGATCAAGTATAAATTCTAAACCATTATCGACAAAATATAGGATCCGAAGCAGAATCAAAAATCGATCACGCCTCATGATTGACGGAAATATAGCTGTTGGCATTAAGGGACTAGTAGACTTATATGAAGACATTGATGGCTTCCTTAGCAAGCCCATGAACAAAGTTAAACCCAAGAACGTCTTCATTGATTCCAGATTTGTGAGAGTCGAAGACATTGATGGCTTCCTTAGCAAGCCCATGAACAAAGTTAAACCCAAGAACGTCTTCATTGATTCCAGATTTGTGGGAGTCCACTTGTAGCTCTAGAGTGGGGCCTAAGGCTGGCACTGTTGTCCCTCAAATACTGTTCATCATACATGCCAAAAATACATCTAAAATTTTTTTATAGGCAAAATGTTTTCAGTATCTACTCCACCCTGAAACACCAGTAAAGTCTGGCAATGCTGGCTGCACAATGCTTGGCGCAAACCAGAGGTCAGCACTCCCAATGGGAAGCCTTGAACGTCAGGCTGCAATCCAGATGCCTCTTGCTGCACTATCTGCACATCAATGTCCTCCTCTAAGACTGGCATAACATCTGCACTAAGAGTGGCTGCATCATCTGGTGATTTCTTGTGAACAGAAAACCCACTGCCAGAATCTTCCATTCCCTCCTCTGCCTCAGATGCAGAGTCAGCCTCTGAACTATGGTCAGAGGAAGACTCAAAAAGCATACCAACAACTTGCTGAGCAGTAATCCTGAGGCTGGCATTAATCCTTCCAAAGAAAGGAGACTTCACAAACAACTCAACAACATCCACCTCTGTGCAAAATAAGTAATAAATGTGCCTTTATCAGAAAGATCTATATACTCAAAAACAAAATGACTCTGTTGCCAAAGAAAGCTACACTCACCAGCACCTAGTCTGCAGAGACAGAGTAAAAAGCAATGATATCCCACCAGAAAGAAAAAACAAAACCAATTACTCACAAGACAACAAAATACACATCAAGGACAAATGCAAAAATATGTTAACACTCAAAAAACAGAAGCCAAACAAACTGGTAATAGTACACAATTTTTTTCAACAACACAATCATTCAGGGAAATTAAACTCACTTAGAGTAAATAGTACAACATGTTTCTCTTACTAAACATATGCAACCGCACAAACTGCAGAACCACCAGTAACGAAACCGCAACCTGGAACATCAGTCTAAAGAGCAAAAGCCTTGAACTAGAATAAAAAGGAGAAATAGAACATTACAATTGCAATTCACAAGAAATAAAACAATTAACATTATCACACGCTATGTTATTACCCAAAGGGTCAATCAGCCAGATGGGCTTTCAAATAGGGCAGAGCAAAATAATGGGTGCTCATGCCCAAGGGATCTGGTGGGGTTTTCTGCAAGGCCAATCTGTCCACAGGTGGGGCAGAAAACAGCAGACAGAAATGTGCCCCCTTTGAAAAGAAATTGATCCCTGATGCCTAGTAGGGTTTTCTGCCCTCTCTCACTTCCATCTGCAATGAAAAAGAATCCCTGGTGCCTAGTAGGGTTTTCTGCCCTTCCCTTCTGTTGGCAGACAAGCCAAAAATGAGCCGATCTGCCTCCAGGGCGGCAGAAAAAACATAAACTTAATTTGACCCCCGTGGAAGCGACCCTTGTCCAAGGAGTCACTTCTATCGGCAACAAACAGCAATACCTGATGCCTAGTGGTGTTTTCTGCCCCCTGGGGGCAGAAAGGCCCAATAAATGGGGGCCAGTCTGCTCCCAGGGGGCTAGAGAAAACATCCAGTTTATTTCACCCGCGCTTGGAAGTGACCCTTGCCCAAGGGCTCACTTCCATAAAATAAATTGGTGCTTAGTGGAGTTTTCTGCCCCCCCCCCCCCCCCATGCCAGAAAGGCCCAAAAATAGGCTGGTCTTTGCCCGGGGGGGGGCAGAAAAAACATCCAGTCAATTTTCGCCTTTGAAAGCGATCCTTGCCCAAAGGGGTTGCTTCCATTAAAAAAACAGACATCCCTTGTGCCGAGAAGGGGCATTTCTGGTGCACGATTGCAATGCTGTGCGCGATCTTGCAGCAAAAATGCCCTGAAAAGAGACATCAGGGGAGAGGAAAAACTCTTTCCTCTCCCCTAAAGCTTCAATGCAAAAAGAACCAGCCCCGTGGAGCAGGAACACCTACCTATTCCCGTGGACACCTGGAAGCAAATGGCTTCCAGCATGTCAGGTGCTTCCTGATGACATATTCACGCACTGTGCGTGCTGAGGTCATGGAATTGCCACAGGGGTTGGGTGGCAACCGAAACTCTTCAGCTGCCATCCCTGTTGGAGGGTATTTGACGGGCTGCCCATGGGGGGGAGTGCTAGAGCTTCCCTCATGGGTAGGTGACATGACAGAATCGTTCTGTCATGAACACAAGTCCACCGCGGCTCATGGCGGAACCGTTCCGTCATTAGCACACAAGGGGTTAAGCAATTTTTAAAAAGCAATTTGGAACAAGTAACAATGGTTATATTAGGACCTTACACTAAGAACTCTTTTCGAAAACAGAGAGCAAAAGTGTGCTTTGAAGTCACATTCGGCCTCAATGTCTAATGTAGCACAACTGGGTAGTAATTCAAAAGGAAACCATATTGAAAGATTCAAGCTTGAAAAGACCTATGTAACCATAGGTAGGTTTGTCCAACAACACTGTTAACTGGAAACAATAGCAAAGGGGCTTAGGACTGATAGAAGTACTACTCAAGCGTCATGAAATAAGACCACCATCGTTGGTGCAGGGATACTACTCCTACACAGAACTGTTCATAGAGACTTGGAACCTCAGTGAATTAGGGTGTGCCAAAACTCACCTTAGTACCCAACATCCCCTACCAGACTAGCATCAGTGTCTCATAGGCTCTTCCATAACACCTATGATTAGACAACCCAGAACATGGAACTTAGATTACCTCAGGCAATGTGGAACACATGAACACTCTTTCATTATACTATCATACCAGTCCAAAACAGGGAGTAAAAGAAGACACGTACAAGTTTGAAATATTTATTTCTAATGCTGTGTTCTAATATGCAGTATCTTAGCTAATACAAGCAGACATATTATAAGCAACAAGATTATCAGCATAGTTACTATTCCATAAAATACAAAGGGAGAAAGAATGTTATAATGCTAAATGGATACATGTTTAAAATATACCTATATTTCACCCTCCCTTGCTAGTAGGTTATTTTATATCTACAGAAGGTCTCTTCGGATTACAAAGGCGGCCCCATACCTCTGGTACTAGCAGAAATGGATCAAATCAGATTCTACACCAGCACTCAGCATGCAAATGTACTCCAAGTGTGGGTGATCATTCCTACGCAGTGCATTATTAAACGCGCCAGTCTCAGAGGTGGCCACAGCTGCATATATGTTATGTCTAGAACGTGCGCTGATCAGTCCGAACAACAACCACTGTGTTGAAATAACCTTGAAGGCCTCGGCACTCACTGTGCAGACTAAGCGTACCAAGCAAGGCTGCTAATATAGGAAAACATGTTATTCTCGTGTGAAGCAAAACACTCTGCTAAACTCTAAACATTTATTATAATGTGTGCTGTGTGCAAAAGGCAGCAGAAAGGAAAAATGGCATTTAAACTTCTAATAAGCTCATGTCAACTTAACACAGTGTGAATGCAAGGCTCAGCCCCACAACTGTACAGTTGTGCAGTCTCTTCACACAGCAAATTCTTGTTTAAAATACCATATGTGACAGGTGAGAAGGGAGTTTAACTAATGCCCATTAAATTCCTACCCTCTCAGCTTTGGCATAAAACTCGTATTTATACCACTTTTCTTTTCAGCTCTTCACAAACAACACTGTGGCGTCTCACAGGGGTTAATCATATTCCCTGTGATATTCAACTACCTAACCCACTTACCAAACCTGATTATACTATTGAACCTCATATGTTACAACTCTGTAGATAACACCCAAATCATTTAAAAAAATGGATGTCCTGGAAGACTTCTACTATTTAAATTTTCATGACTGCCTTCAGGCCATAAACAAATGTATGATGAATAACGATCTGAAGCTAAATACTACAAAGACTGAGCTTACCACCTGTGGACAATGACAAAAATACCAGCATACCAGCATACGACCAAAGGAACACGAGGCTCCTCTAACAATATCAAGAGAAGTCAGAAGCCATGAATTCAATTTTATATTCAATACCATATGTTAACAACATAAAACAAATTGATCTCTAGACAATAGAAACAATACTTAGCATCTTCACATACATTCGACAACAGAAACTGCAAGTCATCCTCACACTCAAAATAATTCATCATGAGTAAAATACAATTCATTCAAAATAATACTGCAAGATATCTTCTGTGCCCAAGAAAACACATGACTACAGTCGTGTTATGACTCCCTTGGCTACCTGTAGCAGGAAGATCAATGTTCAAGGCACTTTAAGTTGTTCATAGAGCCTTCAAGGAAAAGGACTGCTATACATGCACACTAAATTAAAGCAATACAAAGAAATCAGGACACTGCACTTCAGGCTTCCACCACTTACAATACCACTATACCACAGTACAAGTAGCTTGGCTGGTTCCAAAACAACTACCCCACCACACATCCGGGCAACTGAACCTGGAAAGACTGTCACACCATCAAGATCAATCTTTAGTTCACAATCCACAGATTGGAAACAACTGAAGCAACAAACTACTTTCAATAAATAGGTAAGTAAGGGAAAGCAGACCTTTGCTTCACTGGGGTATTAAAGTTATGCAAGTTCATACATATAATTTCTGGCCCACATCAATACAAATGTTGAAACACATGCCCCCACATGCATCATTGTGTCATTTTGCGAATTCTTATTTGCGAAAAATAAGGAATCGCAAATAAGAATTCGCAAAATGGGATGCATCAATTAATTCGCATTTTTTTAGCGATTCGGTAAAAATCGCAATTTTTACCGAATCGCAAGGAAAATGCGATTCCTTATGTGCGAAATCGCATTGTGCGACTTCGCAAATAAGGAAAAGACGCACATGATGAATACTCAAGTGATTGCAGTGTGGCTGCCTCTGAAACTAATGACAGACACCTGTGGGCTACTTCGAACTTGAATTTGGCAGTTTGGGGAGTGTGTGGAAGCTGCTGGACAGGTTACTGATTTCTCTTGAGATTATGGAGGCAAGCAATGTGGTTTTGGAGCCCCAGCAGCAGCAGCAGCAGCAACAGCAGCAGCAGCCCAGGAAAAGGAAAGTCAAATTTAGTGACAAAGAACTTGAGGTTCTAATTGAAGAAGTCACAGCTAAGCATGACCAACTTTTTGGAAAAAGTTCACTGAAAATACCTGAGGCAACGAAAAGAAAAATTTGGCTAACAATACAGGCAAAGGTCAATGCTGTAGGTGTCGCCCACAGAGACATCAGTAATCTCCAGAAGAGATGGTACGATTTGCGCAGCAGAGCAAAGGAGAAGATTGCGACACGCATCAAATCTGGAAGGAAAACTGGTGGGGGTACACCAAAAGACATACCAACTACCCCTTGGGATGAACTAGTAGAGGGGACTTTACCTACTGAAGCAGTTGTTGGAGTGTATGACATTGACACCTCAGAGCAGCCTGGAACAAGTCAAGGTAATTTTTTTTAAAAACAGGATAATGTCATTGAGTGCATGACTTGTGATTAGATCTGTAAAGTTACAAATGTCAAAAGTACATGTTTTGCCAAAGTGCATAATAAATATTGTAAATTTAAGATGAAAGAATGGCATCATGGGACATGTAGTTTTCCTCACAAATATTCTTTTATTGCTGTCCAGACAACAGGATCACTGTTAGCAATAGGTACATTCACTTCCACGATAATTTGTCATCCATGCCTCAATATAGCAGTGTCATATGTTAATCTGTGAAAGAAAAACAGGCATTGGGAATATTTTTCTAACAGGTTACTCCCACTGTCTCATTTTTAGATGCTGATTTGGATGCAGAATTTATTCAATTTGCAGAGTCTTTCACACAAGACTTATTAAATGAGGCAGAAAATAACTTTGACCCACCACCTTCACCCACTGTGGAACCACAAAATCAAAGACGCAGACTGCGTCGACTGGTAGACACTGAATCTGAGGCAGAGGAAAATGTGGACACTGCAGTTCAAAATACAACACTGAATGCAGAGCCTGCACAAAGGGTCCCAGGCAGGCGTCAAAGACTGCGACAATTCTTCCGGCGTCGCAGAGCTCCTTCACAAACTCATGAATCAATGGATGACTTTGTAAATGGCAGTGTCCTTGAGAGGAAGTTATTAAAAGTACAGCGCCTGCAAGGCAAGGACATAAGGGTTATCAAGGGGAAAATCACCAATATAGCCAAAGACATGCACAATATTAGTTCTGCACTTGTCAACATGGTCAATGTCTCTTCAGACAAAATGGAACGAATGACCTCTGCAATAGAGACACTAAGTCAAGCAATGCATGGTGACCAGGGTGCAGTTTTGCAAAGAGCAGTTGTGAGTACGCAGTCAAGCACAAGAGCCATGCACAGAATGTGCAGTAATACTTCTAAATTGATTGAAACAACAATTGGCTTCCAAAAGGAAATGATGAAATGTTATGGTGAGCTGGCATGTGGCATGAAATCAATGCAAGGCCCCATTTCAGACCACCATCAAGGCCCAAGTACAATCTATCAACCAGTGTCTGCATTCCCTGCATCTTCTTCAGACAATGCAAATGTAAATATCAAACCACCTTCAGAAAGAAGAAGTGTCAGAAATGTAGCCAAAGACACCTGCAAAAACAAAAATTCAAACCCTGTGAAGGTTAAGGCATTGGGGTTAAGAGCAAGGAAAAAGTGATTCATATGTGAATATTTTGTGAACCTTTATTTTAACAGTTAATGGTTGACAATATTAATACATTTGAAGATTTTATTCAAATGAAATTTTTGTTTCAAAATACCACATACGTTGGAATGGAAGCACACATTCACTTTCATTTGAAAAACAATAAATACCTAAGTTACAGCACATGCATGTTTGTCCTGTCTCATACCTTTATTTAAAAGTAATGCTGAGTTATCTCTGCTCTTCTTCTCCTTCCCTCTGCAGCATCAGGACCATTGATTCTAGGTTGGGGTTGGTTTGGTTGATTGTGGTTATTTGGGATGTTGTCTTCAAATTCCAATCCAAGCCCTCTTTTCATGGCAACATTGTGCAGCATGGCACAAGTGGCAACAATTTTACAGCAAACATCAGGCCGATACTGCAATGCACCTCCAGTTTTATGAAGTATTCTGAATCTGGATTTCATTATTCCAAATGTCCTCTCTATCACATTTCTGGTAGACATATGAGCTTGGTTATAATTTTGCTCTTTGCGGGTTGTTGGATTCAGATAAGGAGTCAAGATAAATGTTCTCACACCATAAGCACTGTCACCTATGGAAACATTATCAACATTTCAGTGGTTTGAAAACCTGTCAAAACATTTCTCTGTACAGTTTTAAAAAAAAAAATGATCACTTACCCAGTAAATATCCATCTCCAAAATGTCCAGCTTCCAACTTTGTAAATATGGCACTCTGTTTAAATATGTAGGAGTCATGAGCACTTCCAGGGAAACTAGCAACTAGGTCTGTGATTATGGTTTTTGAATTACAAATGGCTTGAATGTTCAATGAATGATACAATTTTCTATTCCTAAAAATGTACTCATTGTGAGAAGGTGGGCATATGGGAATATGAGTACCATCTATGCAGCCTATTACATGAGGAAAATGAGCCATATTATAGAAGTCCAACTTTGTCTGTAAAAGTTCCTGCTGAGTACTTGGAAAAACTATGTAATGCCTGATCCTCAACAACATAGCATTTAAAAAATTTCTGAAAAACCTTGAAAGGGAACTCTGTGACACCCCCCCAGCAATGGCAATCACACCTTGAAATGAACCAGAAGCCAGAAGATGTAGGCAACAAAGTACTTGGACATGAGTAGGAATGGCTTGTGTTCTTAGGGTGGGCCTCTGTAGTATAGGATCCAAATCATCAATTAATTCCAGTATGGAATCAACATTTAACCTGTACTTGTCATAAATTTCTGCCTCAGTCTGACCAAATAAATTAATGCGCACCCTAAATATCCTTTCACTCACTACCCTGCGCCTCAATGCAGCTCTCAATCTCCGCCTGCGTGCCAAGACTATGACTGCAGCCATGGTGAAAGGAAATGTAATGGTCAGAGTGTGCCTTATATACTAAGAGGGATGGAAATCACATGAGACTTTGGTTAGGAAAAAAATAACACCAAGTCTGAGCTCTTCTTATTTTAGGTAATGCTATTTGCGATTTTTTACAGAATCGCAAATAGCATTTTTTCATGCATGCCATTTTTCCATGCAAAAATGCGATTCCTTATCTTTGCGAATGATATGCGAATTCGCAAACGATATGCGAATTCTTAAAATGCGATTTCTCGCAATTTTGATGATGCATCCCAGAATTGAATTTTGCATTCGCAAACGGTCAAAATTACCGATTCGCACCGTTTGCGAATACAAAACACAATGATGCATGTGGGGGTAAGAGATCAGCAGCCATTTGTATTTTACACCTCCTACATTTAATTAAGGCATATATTCGATGAATGATGTCCGTCACCAGCATTGTGCAGCGAATAAACCAGTCATCACTAACAGGCATGGAATAAGTGAACAGATCTGTCACACACTGTGGGCCAACTGGAGGGTTTTAATCCAGTTAATGATAGCAGGGCGTAAACATATATACACTATGGCCACTTCTTTACATCTCCCAATGGCTTTCAGATATGCGATGAGACTAAAAACGCACGTTCCAATAGAACTTGCCACTTCTCTCTCCTTCCAACAATGCCACATCTGATCCAGAACTATACACTAGGGGGCGGATTTAGTAAGATTTAGCATCAGGGTTGTGTCACTCATTTGGCGCACTCCTGACGCAAAGGTATTTTTGGTATTTATTTAGCAATGGAAAACCCTTTTTGATTCACTTTGTATAGTTGAGTAAATACAAAGTACCACAAGGTAGTGCATATTGATGCCTTGTGCTGGGAAGGAGTTCCATTGGTACAGCATGGACATTCCCATGCATTCTCCCATCGATTTAGGTGTATTCCCTGATTTACTAAAGCTAGTAAACCTGGGAATGCGTCAAATGCTACACCTTGACCGGTAAGATGCAACAAGGAGAAATGTCTTTATTTCTCCTTGTGACTTCCTGATTCTATGTATGCTACATTCTGCAGCACACACAGAGGAGTAATATTAGGACTAAGGATTGTTTTTGAGCAAGAAGACGTCCCTTCTTGCACAAAAAAAAGACCTGACAATAACGTAGATCTCCTTGCGCCATGGTGTAAAGACACTTGTTTTGGACTTAGACAGCACATAGTGCGCCACTGCAAGGAGACAGCAGAAATTAGTTATATCTTTGGAAAATACAGAGTAGGGAAAATCTGAATTTCAAGTAAAAAGGAAAAGAATCTCCACACCCTTTGAGCGTTGTGGTGGCTATCATTACACTAACCTTTAGAAAGTACATTGTAAGCTTCTGGTGACCCTGAACATTTTGCATCTTCCTTCATTCTATCGTCCTCTCTCTGATCTGTTTCACAAACAGGAACAGAATAGGAATTGGGTCATCACAGGTCATTCTCCTAACGTGACTGCTGCTCTCATGCTCGTGTACCATATTCTAATTGCTCATTCTAAGAGGGAGAAATACATCAAAAGGTTATTCACAATCAATCAGTTCTTCAGGCGTGAATGATTGCATCATCCAAACTAATAGCCCGCTAGCTGGCAGTGTCTCCGGAACTGAAACAGACACGCACAACCCTACCATTTAAAATATTGCCTCTTTCTGTATTTGTTGAATCGAGCCAGATGAAGCTAATGAAATACTGGGCGATTCATTTAAATCAACATCGTCCTAATAAAATCAGACCCTTGGACATGTTTTGCAGAGTCTGAGATGCTGATACATTCAATATAATAAGCACGGACCAACTATAGACGTCACACAGAGGGCCTAGGAATCAGCTCTGGTTATTGCGGGGTAGATAAAAGGGATTAGCTTGTTTCTGTGGAGATAGCTACATGGAGATATATGCTTGCTCTTAACATATATCAGACCGATAGTTTATAATGAATACTTTTATTGACATTGGACAGCTTGAAAATTCACAATTCTTAACACAGATCCCAATTTAAAGATGAAAATACTTAAAATCCTACACTGCAAAAGCAACAATGGAGAAAGTCCCACCTGTTGATTCCAGGTGTACTAAAGATATGGAGCGAGTGAATGACTAAAAAGAAGGTAAGTCAAGAATGCAGTAACGTTATTATAAAATATAACCCCAGAAATTGCTCTCAGGGGGAAATTGATGATGGAGCAAGGTTTCATATGTAACAAAACTTGCTTGGATTCAATCCTCTCGAAATAACATATAACTTTTTAACCAACATGTTTTTATAAGTACTAATAATTGCACCACACAACATTTCAGTATCTAGGGGAAGCTTTCCTATGTGCTTTACTAACAAGTAACCCGAGTGTCTTAATATGGCTGCCGAAAACGGGGGAACTCTTCTGCGCATGCGTCTACTGCGTCTACGCAGTATGACGCCTTTTGCTTTTGGTGGGAATTCTTTTTTGCAGCTACGCAGTAACATCTGAAATAGCTGCTTCAAACTTCACATGCTAATGCATATGCTTCTGCTTTAAACTAAACCTTGTGTGTTTTGCTTAACTGCTAATGCAATAGTTAAAATAAGGTAATGGGAATAGAGTAGAAATAAGTGGTATACAGGCATTCATTTATTTTCATATTCTAACGTATCTCTCCTTAACTTTATAGACAGCTGGTATTTGGGCCTGAAGGGTTTCTGTATTCTTCATCTTTCCGCATGACCGATTCCCAGGGGAGCTGCTCCACCAGCTATAGGGGAGACTGGCTCTGGCACACCACTATGGCCGTCACCTACCCTGCCGGACTTCAGACATATGTCTTGTCTCTTTCTCCACTGCTGTCTCCTTCATGTGGACTCCCTGCTCTCCCTGGCCTTTTTGGATCTTTGCGTTTGGTAATTACTCCTGCATTGAATATGTAATCATTCTGTAATAAATTGAGAATATTTGTGTAACTTGTCACACTGTTTCCTTATTAAAGCGCTTTGGTACCTCCAGGTCTAGCCAGCACTATATAAAACTCAAATAAATACATAAATGAATAAATATAAATACCAACCCCTGAGAAGACAAATTCATATAGTTATCCAAAGACTGCCGAACATTACTAGCAATTGAAGGTGAGTAATGCTTCTTTTCAACAAAAGTATGATCCTCACGAAGATACAAAACCTAATGCCCACCAGGTATGATAAGACAGGAGATTAAAAGATTTCCATTCAGTACGTATAATTGTAATAGCAATGGATAAGACTAAATCTAAGAGATCCAAATCAGTGTTGTGAAGAGGTAAAGGAGTAACTGTAGCCCATGGACCTATCAAAACCATAGGTAAAGGGATGTATTAAAAATTAATGATACATTTTTCTGTATCAGGCCCCAAAAACAGTTTAATAACACACATTAAAAAAAACATATGTTGATGGGTGCCTGGTACTAAATTACAATTCCAACAAATTTAACACAATCTTAGAACTTCAACTTATGTAAATGAGCAGGCGTCCAATGTAGAAGGTTTCATGTGAAGAATTTAGATTGGCTTAATGCAGGAGCAATTTTATTACGGTGAGACTATTTCCCTATCAGTTGCCAAGGGACTTGTGAAATATGTTTAAAAATCTCATCTTCAAAAAGGTGGGACCATTTGACATAAGTAATTGTAGGGTGTGAAGGCAGTGGAGTAGATAAAAATGTATACATTTTAGAAGCGGTAAGACCTGAATGTATCCACAATGACAAAAGTGAGACAATAACTGGCTCTATTGAGAGGGTTAGTTTAGAGAGTTTAACATTTAGTTTAAAAAAAGAATAAAAATCCATGGATAAGACTAAATCTAAGAGATCCAAATCAGTGTTGTGAAGAGGTAAAGGAGTAACTGTAGCCCATGGACCTATCAAAACCATAGGTAAAGGGATGTATTAAAAATTAATGATACATTTTTCTGTATCAGGCCCCAAAAACAGTTTAATAACACACATTAAAAAAAACATATGTTGATGGGTGCCTGGTACTAAATTACAATTCCAACAAATTTAACACAATCTTAGAACTTCAACTTATGTAAATGAGCAGGCGTCCAATGTAGAAGGTTTCATGTGAAGAATTTAGATTGGCTTAATGCAGGAGCAATTTTATTACGGTGAGACTATTTCCCTATCAGTTGCCAAGGGACTTGTGAAATATGTTTAAAAATCTCATCTTCAAAAAGGTGGGACCATTTGACATAAGTAATTGTAGGGTGTGAAGGCAGTGGAGTAGATAAAAATGTATACATTTTAGAAGCGGTAAGACCTGAATGTATCCACAATGACAAAAGTGAGACAATAACTGGCTCTATTGAGAGGGTTAGTTTAGAGAGTTTAACATTTAGTTTAAAAAAAGAATAAAAATCCATGTTACCAAGATTATATGTGCTGGTTAGGAAGAAAAAGGAAGAGGATCATGATTAGTATCATAGAGGTCTTTCACTAGTCTGATACCTTCGGCCGCCCACGTGAGAGCAATGAGAGAATCAATGTCAGTAAGAAGTGTAGGATTAAACCATAAAGATGGACCATCCTGATTTATGAATAGATTTGGATAATTTCTTATCAATATATTGTAATGCACTAGCTGTGCCTGGTACAATAAATTGAAAATGAGCTCAAACAAGTTTAGAGGCTGTGAGTAAGGAAGAAGTGGAAAAAGGAGGGGATAACTCTTATTCAATACAAATCCAAGGAAGTTTATGTTGGGAATCTAGTAAGAATCAGAGTGCACCTGGAGACGACAAAAAGATTTTTGGTATAGATTCCAATCCAGGAGATTGCAGCCACCCATGACATAGGGTTTCCTAATGTGTTTGTAAGGAATTCTAGCTCTCTTATAATTCCTTAAGAATATTGAAGTGATTAAATCAATCTCCTGAAAAAAAGCAGAGGAAAGCTTGATAGGTACCATAGAAAATAAAAAATTAGCAATCGGTGTTATCATCATTTTAAGAGTTTGTAACTTACCCCACCAGGAAATGTATTTAGGAAACCAGGAGGACAAAAGATTCTTAACTTTAGTTATGATATTAGATTCATTATAAGTGATGATATCTGAAAGATCCTCACAGAACCAGATCTCTAGATATTTAATATGAGTAGATTGCCATTTAAAACCTGAATGACCCATATGGAAAGGAATGCAGTAAGAATTTAAAAGGAACGATTCTGTTTTCTCTTTATTAGGAGTATAACCAGAGATGACCAAGACATCACTAATAATATTAGAGATAGCAGGGATCACTGACTCAACATCTTCTGAAAAAATAAGGACATTGTTGGCATAAGCAGCCCTTTTAAGTGTATACAAATCAAATTGGAAACCTTTAATATCCAGGTTCAGGTTAAGTTACCAAAGAAGTGGATCAATGGATATGAGAAAAAGAAGGCGAGAGAGAGGGCACCCTTGTCTAGTGCCTTGCAGACATTAGAAAAAGATGAGGTTGTACCATTAATTCTAATATTAGCTTTTGGCTGTGCATAAAGAGCCATAACCATATCAATAAAAGAGTCACCAAGGTTATGAGATTCTAACACTGCTTATAAAAAACGCCAAGAATCTTTATCAAAAGCCTTTTCGGCGTCAAGGACAATCGCCACCGAAGCGAAAGAAGAAAGTTTTGCTTTTTCTAAACTATGTCAAAAAGTATGGATGTTGTTTCTGGCAAGCCATCCCTTGACAAAACTTGTTTGGGAATCTTGGATAACATTAGGAATATGACTTTCTGGACATTTTGCTAAGATTTTTGCTTCCATATTTAATAAAGAAATGGGACAGACGTTTTTTGGATCAGAATGATCTTTACCTTCTTTTAGTATGTCTACAATAGTAGCCTCAGCAGCCGTACCTGAAACCTTGCCGGAGAGAACATACTTATTGAAAATCTTTTTAAGATAATTAATTATTGAAGAAGTAACTGTTTTATGAAAGGAAATAGGAAACACGTCCAGTCTGGGAGCTTTCCAAGAACGTGTACCTTTAATAGCTTGAATAATCTTATCAGTATCAATTGATTTTTTCAGCTCAATCATATCGGCATGCAAAATAGTATTAGTAGGGAGTGAATTAAGAAACTGTTGGCAGGCACTCTTGGTACATGGATCCTGAGGGGTATATAGATTTTCATAGAATTACCGAAAGACCCTAACGATTTCTTGGGTATGAAACTTTTTCGAGCCGGTTTTATCAGTATTATGAGTAACATGGGTAGAATTGGTATTCGTATTCTGATATTTTAGAGTAGCAGCTAACATCTTACAAGCTTTATTCCGTAACAAGAGTTGACGGAATTTTTAAGCATGTACTCCAATATAAGGTCTTTTAGTGACAATGGAGTTAAAAGAGTATTTTTGATGTTTTATATCCTGCAAGAGTGTTTGTCATTAGTATGTCTATATAACTCTTCTTTCTATTTAATGTTATCTCCCAAAGGCTGAAGAGAATCCTTAATGTCGCTATTTCTTTTGGCCATTTTTTTAATGATGTGACCCCTTATGGGACATTTAAATGCATTCCACAATACTATTGGAGAGTCCACTGAGGATTTATTATCTTTAAAAAAATTATTAATTGTTGTCGTTAAGTTCTTTGCCCTCATCACTATCTTCTAAGATTTCTGTATTTAGACGCCAATTATGAGGGCCTTCAGTTTTCGTAAGATGGTGGATGGTTAAGGAGACTGCAGCTTGGTCAGAAACAACAAATGGATGAACCATCATTTTATAGTATGTTTTAAGAGAGAGGTGTCAACCTATAGGCAGTCAATACGAGAGTAACTAGAATGCAGTGAGGAGAAAAAAGTGAAATTGCTACCCGTGAGATTGTGTAATCTCCATGCATCTAAGAGATGTTGAGACGCTCACATATTAAGCATATGTTTGTGTGCTCTAGGAGGTCAAAACTTAAAGTCAGAGTGTCTATCAAAAGTAGGATAAAAAGGGAGATTAGCCTCCAACAATTGTTCTTGAATTTTGTGGAATGTCAGTGAGTTTTTTAGTTATAGCTTGCCAGAAAAGTGGATAATCTATATTTCCATACCCGATCCTGACATTGAAGATCCTGAACTCAAAGTTTTCAAACCTAAAAGTATATTCATGTCGCCAGGATCACATAAAATCCTAGATACTTTTGAGTCTTTGGTACGGCATGATCTCTCCAAACTGAATCTACACCCTCGGGTTACACCCAATCTCAGGAAAGATGAGATGGACATTCTGCGCAAACTGAGCAATGATGAACAAATAACTTTTCAAATGGCGGACAAGGGCGGTGCCCTTGTCATTATGGACTCCAGTTTCTATGTCAACATAGTCACTGAACATCTAACAGACACCACCACATATCAAATTGGATGAGGATCCCACCATAAGATTCACAGATACTCTCAATCAAATACTGGAAACAGATGTCTTGGATTACAACACCACTACGGAATTATCTGACGGTATAATACTCTAGAAGGCCCAAACTGTACATGCTCCCGAAGGTACACAAAAGCCTTATTGATCCACCATTCCGGCCAATAGTATCTGGTTGTGAGTCAATCTTCGCACCAGCAGGTCAACTTATTGACCACTTTCTTCAAAAATGTGTTCAGTCATGGAGGAGTTATGTGAAAGACACCATACATTTCCTGAATTTACTGCAACAGGTACAAGACGATTGCAACCCATCTTGGCTGATGTGTACTATTGAGGTCACATCGTTATATACATCTATACCACTTAAGGAGGGAGTTGAGGCCTGTGAATGGGCCCTTTAGCAGCTGCCTGAGCTAGCAGTCAATAAAGTCCTGTTGCTGGAGTTGCTCATTTTCTGCCTAAAACACAGTTATCTGAAATGGCAAGAAGATTTTTACCTGCAAGTAAGCGGGACCTTCATGGGCTTTTCGGGGGCCCCTGCTTACGCTAATACGTTCATGGCTCAGTTTGAAAACGACAACATTTACAATCAAGAGATATGGAGACTTAATTTGGTATTCTATGTAAGATTCATAGATGACATTTTCCGTATCTGGAACAACACGAAAGATCTATTGGAAGATGCCATTCTGGAATTGAACAATAAACATGAGAGAATTAAATTTACGCATGCCATAAGTCAACAAAGCATCAATTACCTAGACGTTTTGATCAGCATTGACAATAACACGCTTTTATTTTATTTTTTTTAAAGCTTGTTAACATCCTTTTCGTGTTACAGTAAATCAAGAGGCTACGCTTGACGATGAGGGGCACATGCTTAAGGTTTTTCTGTATTACATTACTGATCGAGTCTTTCTGAATTGGATATATTCATTTGAACTACCACGGAGCTCCAGACTAGCTGAGTGCAGCTGCACACTGTGAGTTTTTTCTTCGTGTAGTAACGCTGTAGCATTACTTAGGTTCATTTTAGATTAGAGACATAATGGTGAATCATGACATTAAGACGAGGTTGGGTCTCTTGCCTTGTAGCAGATTTCTACCCAGCGCAGCGCCTTGAAAGACACTAGCCCTCAATCCCACTACTGAGAGAAACAATCTCTATTGCCTCGGAGTTTTACACTCGTCTGGTACAGTTACATTTGGTGAGTTTTCTTATTGTGTAGTATCACAAGTGTGCCAATACGGCTTATTACAGGTTCGAGTTACAACAGCATGGTATTATACTGAGGAGAGTTGTGTTTTCTTGACCCGTTGTAGATTTTGGCTTAACACAATACCCTGGGAGAGTTGTTCCATTTACTACTAAAGAGAGAAGATTTCCTACGCATTACACATTACAGTAAGTGTCAATGTGAAGGTTTTTCACGGGAAGACACTAGATGTTGGTACTTGTCCAGTTGCTTAGCGTTACATTATATTTATATCCTTCATTTTGATGTTCATTTAATGTGAGGCGACTCATATACTCCTTAAGGCTCCAGTACAGACGAGTTTAACACAACTGAAAAAACGCAGTGAGTCTTAGATGATTAGGACTTGTCCATTGTGGTGATGTCAGTCACAGCTCACTATCATGTTAATTGTTAGAATCTAGTTGAACACAGGCGCACAGTTTACGAGCACTTTTATGCATGCAGATGCCCTTGGTGGTTGCTTTTCTTGCTGTTTCTTTTTGTTTTGACCTTGAGTAGACACATAAGGTTTTGTCCATTGAACACAGTTGTAATAGTTCTTGGATATTGAAGCAACATGCACCTTCTAAATTACATGTAATAGTATGTATTTACGAATTCCTGATATGATGTTTATTAATGTTTTTCTTTGTTTCCCTCGTCATTTTTGCAGTACCCCTGAAGAAGGGATCTACCCGAAATGCATTGGGCCTCAACAAATTTGTTTTTTGGTTGTGTAACTAAAATAATGAATCTATAATCACCAGTTTTTGCAATATTGACAGCAATGCTTACATTGTCTTGTTAATAGCAACAGTGTAAATAGTTTTTCTGCAGTATAGGAAAAAGTTCTGCAGCTTAAAATAAATTTTCATGTAATTTATGAAAATGAAAATAAATACGAAAGCTGATCTATTCATGACTCAAATTTTAATCTTTCATTGGCTAATTTGTGATCAACATGTACAGTTTCATGTGATTTCATTGTCATACTCTTAAATGATTTTTGCAGTGCGTTTGGTATACTAGTGGTTTTCCCACTAGCTGTTGGTCATTGAATTAGGCTGGCTGCCATTCCACCAAACAGCACGCACGCGTTGTTGAAAAGTATTAAGCTAAGTGTACTTAGTATTGATTAGGGTGTGCACAGGTAAACATCCTTTCAGTTCTAATCTATATTTGGAGCATATAAATTCATGATAGATAGATCATCCAAACCATTAGTTAGATGAAGTAACCATCTACCGTTGGTATCATGTTCGACTGCAACTATAGACAAACCAGAGCTTTTAGAGATAAGGGTACCAATCCCATTTTTCTTCCCGGAAGATTCGGAGCATGTAACTTCTAGTACACAATCTGTCCTCATGAGAAGAGTTTCTTTAAAACCTATCTTAGTCTCTTGAAGTATGGCAATATCACCACATTCAGTAATCTAAAATGGTGGTCCTCTTAACTGAGTGGTTCAAACCCATATCATTAAGGGAAACTATATTTAAGCCAGAAATTGATATATATGGGATATAAATACTGAATAATTCTGATAAAAGAGTACAAAGGCAGTTAAAATATACTTAAGAACTAAAGGAAATATAGTAAATGTTCCAAAACAAAATGAAGCAGATGTCCCAGAATTAAAGTGGAGATAAAGAGAAGGGATGAAGAGTAGGAAAAAGAAGAGAGGGAACAGATGCATTTCAAGAAAAAATGGAGCAACATCAAAGTCTAACCCCACAAGGGGATGTCTGTAGGAGACATATTGCATGGGGAGTCAACGTGGAAGAGCAACAGCAGAGGCTGTCAACGACGGTGTAGATAGCTCAATAGAAAACAAGCCGAAGAGCAGCAGAACTACTATTACCTTCTCAAATGTATAAGTACAGCACATATATCCCTTGCTAGTAATAATATTAGTATACCATGTATATCAATTGCCAGACAACATATAACATCAAACTGAATAAATATAATATAACTGGACATCTGAGAAAATATGACATTTCATAAGCAAATAGAACATATAAAACATGCAAGTAGAACATGACTATAATAACACATAAATACTGTGTGTAATGGTTTCAACAAATCCATAAGGTACATTCAAATAGGATCTAAAAATGTACTCACAGTCTATAAAGTACTTATCCGAAGTTGCGGAGAGAAAATGTTATGAATTATATCATAGAATTAAGGCAAATATTAGATAAGAGATTAGAGGTAAATAGATTACTTATCATAAAAAGCCAATTCATTAACAAACCAATCAAAACAACAATGCAGCTGTCATTCCAATCTTAAACAATGATGTCATCAAAGAATATATAACATGTAAATAAATATCACTGAGAAAAAGGGCTCAGCAAAATGATAAGAGGTAAATTAAGAAGTAGAAACAAAGGTTGATTACTTACCTATAACAAGGGATTATTATAAAGACAGAAAATAAAGATGAATAAGAAAATAAATACATACATGCGAACATTCAGTTAAAACAACATACCTGGATGGAAGCATATTAACAATGTAAGCCAACAATACACATTACCTATCTGTAGGGATGAAATCCTGAATAGAACTAAATGTTGCACATAAAAGTGCATAGTGCTGTAAGAATACATTTAAAAAAAAAATGTATAGACTTTATTTTTGTCATTTTACATAGGAACAAACATCAACGTTCCCCCCACGGCATTAAAAACGGCACATATGCACATTGACAGACTCATTAAGGCACGGCTAGACGACCAGAGGTCAGACTGAGAAACATAGGCTTCAACTACATTACTCTAAATATCAGACAGCAGCTAACCCATGTGAGTATTGGGCCAGCACCCACTTTTCACTGCACCTCCCCCGCCGCTCCGGGGATGACTCCACCCTCCTCCTCCGTGCCTGAATCCATTGGTGAGAATAAGCCTCCACTCAACCCCTCCGACTCACTATGCGAGGTGCGATCCAGGACCCCAATCTCAGCACAGAGCCTACGCCATACCAACAGGTCCTCCTGCAGTCTCTCATCCCTCCTGCAGCTTTGCCTGTGTGCTTCTTCCGCCAGGGACCACTCCCGCACATCACTCAACCACTTGGGAATCTCCGGGGCCTGCTGACCCATCCAGGTAATAGCCACCCGACGCCTAGCTAGGACCAGCATCAAGCGCATCAATTTATAAGCCAGTTTCCTCTTCTTAGGCCTAGGTACTAAAGCCAGCAAGCAGTACAAGGGTGTCAGCTGAATGCAAATCCCCGTAGTGGCAGTGATATGGTCCACCGCCCTCTCCCAAAAACTCTGCACCATAGGGCATCGCCAGGACAAGTGCAGGAACCCCGCCCCCCCCTACTTCACATCTGGGGCAGTCATCCCTTCTATCTGGGGAGTAACGCTGCAGTAAGACCGGAGTGAGATAGATGCGGTGCAGAAAATTAAAATGTATTTACTTAAAACGCGCATTACATGAGACCTTCTTTGTAAGGGTCCCTATTCGCTTGCGTTGATCCCGCTCAATCGGAGCTCCCAACTCTGCTTCCAATGCTGCCCACGCCGGGGGGACCGGGGGTGCAGAGTCTCTGGGCATAGCCGCATACAACAGTGAGATTAGTCGACGCCCCCTGCCACAGGACAAGAAAACGTCTAGAGTGTGAGTCATTGGGGGAACTTCCAGATATTGTGTCCATAGCGACCTCACCACATCTCGCAAACCCTGGTAATGCAGGAACGGTCCTCTACCCAGAGCGAAAGCCTCCTCCGCCTGTTCATGAGACAGGAAGGTTGCAGAGGGATATAAATCCGGCAGGGTCTCACATCCCCCCTCTCGCCAGACCTGAAAGGACATCTGCTCCTCCAATGACACCATAGGTGCCAGGATCCAAAGCTACAGGTCCCTATGGAAGGGCGACGAACGGAGCACCCTCTCCACAAAGCGGTGCCAAACGTTTGCCGTATGCCTCACAATGTAGGGCAGAGTCGTACTCGCCTCCCATCCCCTCATCAAGGCGACGTGAAGCTCTTGCTACGTCGCTCTTCCTGCCAATAACTGCGTCTCCCAGACGTCCATTCCCACGAACCATCTGGCGGCCGGCAGCAGCTGTGCAGCATAATAATATAGATCAAAGCGTGGGGCTTCAAGGTCTCCCTTGTCAAAGGATCGACCACTGTATGGAGTGCAACCCGGCTACGCCGGCTCACCCAAAGCAGGGACGTGAGGAGCGTATTTAGCGTGCGAAAGACCCTAGGGGGGAGGGGGCACAACGCATTCTGTAATACATACAGAGTCCTAAGCAACATCACCATTTTAGCTACACCCAAACGGCCCATGAGGGACAGCGGGAGGGTGTTCCAGAAGGAGACGGAGCACTGCAGGGACTGAAGCACCCTATCAATATTACAGGTCAGGGATTTTGCTTCTGTGGGTGCCACCTGAATTCACAGGTAGCGAAAAGAGTCCGTTTCCCAGCGGAGCCTGAGCTCTGGCAAGCTTTTCTCAGGGACTGAGTCAAATCCTGATAGTGGGTATACCAAAGATTTACGTATTTGTATTTGTATTGTGTATTTGTAAAGTGCAACTATCGCTCTGGAAGGAGCATCCTGGCGCTAAAAAACAGTGTGAGATACAATTACATGAATTAGATGGCGGCCATTACGAACTCATCAGGTAGATTGAATATCCAGGTCTTTAGTTGGTTCCTGAATAATTTTTCTTGGTCCAAGCATCTAAGGTCCTTAGGCATTGCATTCCAGACCTTAGAGGACAGAAAAGACAGGGTCTTCACCCCCTTGGTTTTCTAGTTAAATCTAGGAAGACTAATCAGGTTACCACCTGAAGATCTCAATACCCTAGAGGGATTATAGCGAATATATTGCCTAATGAGATACTTCGGGCCTGTGCAGTTAAGCGCACGAAAGGTAATCACAAGGATTTTGAACATCTTATGTAAAGGTAACCGATGTAAGGTCTTAAGAGCCGCCAATGCTGAAGATTTCCTCAGTAATTTTAATACTAATCTGGCCGCAGCATGTTGCACGCTCTGGAGTTTTTTTTGTATGGCCTTTTTTGCCCCGGCCATTAAGCCATTACAGTAATCAAGGCGGGAGAGTATTAGGGCCACTGCCACTGCCTTTCTTGAGTCTGTGGAAGTCAAAAAATTTCTTTAAAGATTTTATAATATTAAACAGCTTCCTGCCACATTCCTCACGTGCTGGTCAAAGGACAGCTCAGAGTCGAATAAGACTCCCAGATTTCTAGCTGACTCCACCGCATGGGGCGGAACAGGAGAGTCTTCGGGCCACCATTTGTTTGGACAACATTGGGCGTTCTTCCCTATAGGTAGAATCTCAGTCTTGCTGGTATTACATTTTAGATGGTTATTTTCCATACATAGGAAGCGTCGGTAGAATTTCTGTCAAGAGGTACAATTGTAAATGTAAATGTGGGTGTACTTGTAAAGCGCACTGCGACTCCATGGAGTATCCTGGCACTGAAGACCGCTGGGGAACCCGTCCTGGTTTTCCCTGTGAGATGGTCCCTTTCTGGGTATCTCCAAGGTGAAACCAGGCACCCCCGGCGTCTGTGGGGGGCCATTGTAGAGATGAGGCAAGCTTAATGCCCAGAGTTGCCGAGTGTGTTCCCTGGTTAGAGTAGGCACCGAGGCGAGAATTATCGACTCCGTTTTGACCCTGCTCAACGACCCTGCCGGGTCAGGAATTGAACCTTGGTCCCGGACCGTTCTCTGCTTACGGGTCTGCCGCCTCTAACCAGTGAGCCACACCACTCCACAGTTAAGTGAGTATCATCGGCATAAGATGTAACAAGTATGCCGAATGACTCTATTAGCAAAATGAGGGGGATCATATAAATATTGAATAACAGTGGACTCAAAATTGAGCCTTGTGGGACTCCTGACGACATCTTTTTTTCCTTAGAGAGAAAAGGGCCCAATGCAATGGTTTGGGATCTGTCTGACAGAAACTAAATTATCCACGCAAGTACTATGTCTGTAATGCCTATGTCTCTTAGCCTGTTGATCAATATTGAGTGGGAGATAGTGTTGAATGCCGCTGTGAGATCTAATAAAATCAAAACAGCATTTTTCCCTTCATCCTGTAAAAATTTTATGGAATCAGCTCAATAAGAGCCGTTTTCGTTGAATGCTTTGGGCGGAAACCCGATTGTTGGGGATGGAGGATATTATGTATTTCGACAAAGTTTTTTAGATCTTGGTGGACCATTTGTTCAGTTATCTTACCAAGGACTGGAATGAGTGAAATAGGACGCAGGTTTGTAAGGTCAGTAGTCGATTTGTTAGATTTTTTCATAAGTGGTTTCACTATTGCTTTTTTCCAGTCGGAAGGAACTGAATCTGAACTCAGAGAAGCATTTACAATCCCTTTAATAATGGGATTGACCACATCAATTATCTGGTGAAGTATCAGTGGGGGACATGAGTCGGAGGGAGCCCAGATTTACACACCAAAATCACTTCACTGGTTTGTAGCAGAAAGACCGGTTTGAAGGTACTAATAGTGTGAACCCTGGTCTCTGCTTTATCTGAAGGACCCAATACTGGGGACGCAATACTGGGGACATCTGTTGAGTCGCAGCCCGACGCATCCCCAAACCTGTCCAACTGCTCGAGCAACATAGGAAGTGCCTCCCTAGGGGCCCTCAGATAAAATAAGGCATCATCGGCATACACTGAGACGATGTTACAAGTATCTCCCACTTGTATGCCCCACTGCGACATCTTCAGACGAATCTGGACAGCCAGGGGCTTCATTGCCAGAACGAAGCGAAGCGGACAAAGGCGATACCTCTGTCGTGTATTTCCTATGTTTGCCATAACCGCTTGAAGCTGTCCCGTCATTCGGGGTTTCGTGCCCTCTCTCGACGGGGACCTGTCTAGGACCGGGTCCAGAACATAATTAAAATCTCCTAGCCAGAAAAGCAGCACCTCTAGGTCATCTACTGGTACATCCTGCAGCATTAGAAAAAAGCCCGGGTCATCCAGATTTGGGGCATACGTATTCAGAAGGACAATCTCCATACCATTCAAGCGAGCCCTAAGGAGCAAATATCTACCCTGGATATCCGCCTCTGCATACTGCAATGAAAAATGGGACCCCCGGCACCACCCAGATCAGGACCCCCTAGCATATGAGGAATAGGAGGAATGGAACACCTGGCCCCGCCATTTCTTGACTAGTTTCTGCGCCCCCTCCTCAGTGAGATGAATCTCCTGTAAACATGCAATCGAAACCTTGTGTCTACGAAGCCAAGACAATACTCTGTATCGTTTCGTGCAGGTACCAAGCCCCCTCACATTCCAGCTGACTAACTTGTATCCCATTGTCCACCATGTGTGCCTCCATCCCCCCACACAGTCCCAGTGAACCTCTAGACCCATGCCCCATGTGCCATAAGTGCGATGGCTGTAACTCCCCCCACCAACAACCCCCCTCCCACCCCAACCCTACCCACGAGCGATATACTAGCAACAACTAAACCTGCCGATATGCCCTTCCCGCGCTGGTGCCAGGATGTACACAGCTTCCCCATCAGCCTTCCTCACTAAACCTACCCACAACCCAAAGAAAAACCAGGAAGACAACCACCCCCCTTTCGACTCCCTCCCAGGCCACCCATCAGGACCCCAAACCAACCACTCCCCCACTCTGACAACGAAGGAGATCATCAGTCATCCAATCCACGAACCCCCACCCGCTCCCCCGCTCCCAAGCATCCGCGTTTGGCAGAATCCCCCCATCATCCAAAGCCCCCTTACTGTCTAACAAGTGTCCAACATCATGTCCAGAGTTCAGCGATCAATGTAGCGCCTGGGCCCCTCTTCACGATATTCTGTCCATCTACTGCCCCTGTGCTTCAGCCGTCTCAGGGACCGCTGCACTGTTCGGGGAAACCACCTCCAGAGTGGGCAGCAATAATGTGTCTGGTAGAAGGATCTCCCCAGGAGAAGAAGGTCGAGATTCCGCTGGTAAGCGGTTCAACTCCGGCAGATCCACACGGAGGGAGCCATCCTCTCCCACCGTGATTCGATTATTCTCCACGCTCTCATCCGCCCGGGACCGTTGACGTCTCCTCCGGCTGCGTTGCCTCCGCGGTCTGGTCCCCCACGTGCCACGAGACCCCGCCCGTTCTCCCGGAGGGAGGGCATCCCCCCGAATCTCGAGCCACTCCCATACCTCAACAGAAACTTCAAAGAAGTGCGCCTTCCCTTGGGCCATAGCCTTGAGCTTCGCTGGGTAGAGTAGCATATACTGCAATTTCATCTCCCTGAGCTTTTGTTTGACTGCCAGAAAGGAATTGCGCTGCTCCTGAACCAATTGCGTATAGTCCGGAAAGATGGACACTCTTGAATTCTCAAATGTAAGGGCCTTAGATTCCCTTGCCGCTCTTAGGATGCAGTCCCTGTCGCGGTAGTTCAGGATCTTGGCAATGAGAGCCCGAGGAGGGACTCCAGGCCTCGGGGGTGGGACCAGCGCTCTCTGAGCTCTTTCTATCACAAAGACGTCCGACAGACCCTCAGGGCACAGTACCGTTCGAATCTAGTGCTCAAGGAAACGCTCCGGGTTACCGGCCTCCGCCCGTTCAGGGATACCCAGCACGCGAATGTTACTGCGACGTGCTCTTCCTTCTGCGTCCTGCGCCCGCCGCTCTAGTGCTTCCGTTGTGGCCGAGAGTTGTGAGACCGTTTTTTTGAGGGAAGCGACCTCCCCTTGCAGTTCAGTAATGTTCCCCTCCCCATCTGTAACTTTATCGGCTACCTTGCGCAGGTCAGTCCATAGGAGGTTCACGTCGATGGACACAGTCTCAATCTGGCGCTCCGAGGTCGAGTGGGACCCTTGTATAGCTTTCAGCAGTTCCGCCCTCGATGGCTCCTCAGGCGTTGGATTCCCCTCCTCCTGACCCGACTGGCGCATGAGTCTCTGCGTAGGGAGTCTTTGTGTAGTATACTGCGTTATGGTGTTGGGCTGTCCGGCCCGAGGCGTTTTGTCCTTACGCATCATTAAGTATGACAGAAGACCCCCCAGATGTCTTCACTCCATGAGACTCATGACACAGTGGAGCGTTTAGAAGTCCCCTGGACCAGGCCACTCAGCACTCACCCTAAATATCCTTTCTCCCTCTGGGAAGGGCCGTTGTAGTTCCAGCGCTGGCCCACGTTTCCTGGGGATTTTGTCCTGTAGGAGCCGGTCCACGATATCCGATCCTAACACACCCTCCCACACGCAGGGCCAGTCTGAGGGGCCAGTAGGTACGCGACTCAGGCTCTCAAGGGTCTCAAGAAGGAACCAGGCTCAGTCCTCAATTTCCACAGGAGACCCCCTCTCCGTCGTGCTCAATCTGCGGACTCTCCTTCCACGCGGCGGTGCCCCAGTATCCATTCGCTTCCTTCAGGGCCACTCTATCAGGCACGTGTGTCTCCCGGCCAGGCCCCGGACCAAGGGGGGGGAAGCGAAATCCACATACAGGCATCCGCTCCCTTCACTGCTCTCAAGGGTACTCACTCCGGGTCTCCATGCGTCTGTAGGTAGCGGCACAGGATCTACGCCCCAGGTGCAGCAGAAGACACTGTCATGACTCTCCAAACTGACGGCTTGCCAATCTTGGGACAAGGTCAGGTTTTATGTTAAAATCCCGCCCCCTTCCCATGCACCTGCACGTCCTGTGTTAGATAGGAGTTTTTTGTGTATTTTGTAAAAGCGCACTAAACTGTTGTTTATTGTAAACTCTAAAAATGCAAACTAAACTGTTTGAGCATTATTTTGGGTATGGTTTTAATCATTGACCTCTGTTGATATTTGTACCTAAGGATTGCTGCTTTTATTGTCCTATGAGTGCTCGGAACCTATGCGGAATGGTTAGAGGGTTCTTTATTCTGTCAGAAATCTTTCACGCTAAAGCCTCTTTGAGCTCATCTGCTCGCAGCGGCCTTGCGTGAACGTGCGCACATTCTTTCCTGGGTGCGGTCTCCTATTTAAACTGCACCCAGGCTTCTGGAAGATGCTTTGCCTACAATCATCTTCTGGGAAGCATCGCGGTTGAAGCCTCCGTCGGAGAAACTTACCGGAGAGAAGAGTCCAGCTGGCTGATTCTTCTTCAAGCGTTACCTCAATCTCGAATCCTGCAAAAGACAAAGAAAAAACAAAGTTAAGTACCTTTTAGATTCTTTCCTGAACAGGCGCCCACCGCAAGAAAGACTAAGACAATTATTTGAAACTTGGCAGTTTTCCTGAAGAAAAGGAAGACATCTTGGGCAAGACTACTTGATATAAAACAACCATTTGTTAATTCAATTTTATAAGAACGAGTAAATCTATCAAAGTCTGTAATTGAGTTTGTGAATATTGCAAGAAAGGATTGTGATATTTCTATGACTAATGTATCAGATTCAGTAATTGAGTTTGAAGAATATTGCAAGGAGGTATTGTGATATTTCAACGGCAAAAGAGACTTAAGGTTGGAAGTTTGTTGTGAAAACTCAAGGTGTTTGCATAGGTAGTTTTTTCTTCTTTTAGTGTTTTCAACAGGTTTTGGCACTAAAGAACTCGGAATCCCAGATAAGGCAATTCATGAAAGCATTTGCAAGTAAGTCAAGGTACTGAGTGGAAAGTCAGAGAAGGAATGTTTTAGAAGGAATATTTAGTAAAGACGTTTTCTTCTTTCTTTAAAATCCAAGGTATATTTCCATAAAAGTCTACAAGGTCTCCTGACAAGAACGCTAGATGACAACTCTTCCATCCATAACAAGACAAAGAAATACTGGACGAAGGACAAGACTACACTGATCGCAGGTAAGAGTCAGGTTAGAACATTACAGCACCAAAGACCTAGAAGAGATGTGTAGGGAATTTTAGGAAAAGGTTAGGTATTTTAGTAAATCCTTGTTACTTGTTGTTCGCAGGTCGACAGCAAGAACCTTCCTAATCCACAACGTCCAGTACCGGCCCTCCTCCCTAAAGTCTAGTTTTAATCTTAGCTGTAAATTAAGATCAGCAAGTTTATAGTTAGTCTTTCGGGAAGTTCGTCCCTTGCGTCTCTGCGAAATCAACTACGTCTTCCAAGAGCTTCCGGTACAGACCAAGGTAAGGGACGACGTAGTTCAGGTTTTGAAAGACCCCTGAAACCGTGGCACTCTCCGCCCCAGGAGTGACGCGACCCCCGGACATAGGATGCAGCCCTCGGTTCAGGCACAGGCAGCCCCACCTCCTGGTATGTGGGATCCAGGCTGACGCCGATCTGCCGCTGCCCGCCTCCGCCTCCAGGCAGGACGGGGGGTCCCCAATGGCAACGGGCCTCCCAGATGCAGTGCAGTCACGGGCCCGAGAAGTAGGCCCAGACCCCAGCCTCAATTTTGCACCCCCTCTCGACTCGATTAGGGCATAGAGGCCGGCCCCCGAGTCCCAGGAGGCTTCCGTTGCTACGTCTCCCAGCTCCCGCGGAGGGCCCCAATGACAGAGGGCACCTCCGCGCCACTCCAGGTCAGCACAGTCCCCGGTCCAGGCGGCTCCACGCAGCGTCACCCGAGCTAGGCCGCACCGCAGTCCCTCCTCCGCTCTTGACTCGTGCAGCCAGAGAGGACCCCGACAGCAGTGGGTTTCTCAGTAATCCGTCGGTCGCGGTCGCGACGAGGCCCAATCCGCGGCCTCAAGTTACAGCGGCGCCACCACCGGGCCGGCCACCGCCTCCTCTGCTGCAGGCCAGCTGACGGGCATCAGGTCGATCTCACCGGGACCCCCGTCTCCAGAAGGCCCCAACTCCCCTCCGGTGCTCCAGTGACAGCGGAAAACCCCGATGTCAGTGGGTCCTCATGCGTCGGGAGCCTGCCGATGTCCGGGGTAGGCCGCAATCCCCGGCCTCAATTACTGGCAGGGCCGGCGGCAGGCTAAGCAGCCAAATTCTTCCAGCAATACGGCCGCTCCCCGTCTCAAAACAGGGCAGGGTGAGCGTAGCACAGTCCTGGATCGTGGGACCGCAAATTACCCCCGAGGAGGGCTGAAAAGGATCTATTTGCAGGATATAAGCGGCGACTGGCAGGGAGCTGAAGGAGCTCACGTCCTGTAGGCCATGCTGCTTTGCCACGCCCCCGCTGTAAGAATACATTAGTAGAATGTTGCTTATCTAGAATGAGAGAAACATCAAAGTAATTACCACAAACTGTATGATAAGTTCACGATCTAGCAAAAACTACTGATATTGTGAACAAAATATAATATAGGACCCATAGGATCAGCAGATACATTAAATAGATAGAAAAACATTAGGACCAGGGCAGGTTAGTAACTACAGATCATTAGGAGCGAGAAGTACCAGAAGGAGAATAAGAGTTCATCTGAGATGCAAATTGATTATCCAAGAACCACGAAAGATCTGAAGGTTCATAGAAAATCTATGGACAACCTCTGAAAGTGATAAGGAATCTAGAAGGCCTAGCAAAAGAGAATGGAATGTTCATATCAGAAAGTCTTTTGCATAAATTCAGGAAGCCTTTGCAACGGATTAGTGTCTCTGGCAACATTTTGTGAAATAGATATTCTGTGACCTTCACATTGTATTGTCTTGACCTTCCTCACTTGTTCCAGAGTTTGATCCATATGTTGATGGCGTAAAGGTTTAAAAATCAAAGGTCTTGGATAAGAAATTGTTTAGGTTTAAAAGTTAGGACCCTATAAGCACACTCTATCTAAGTCTTTATGGAAACGGAGATTCAGGGTATTTGGGATCCGGGTAAGTAAGACATCGATCACTGAAGGGGCAGACTTCTCACAATCATTAAGTAATCCAAAAATACAAAGATTACATATGCTATTCCGATCTTCCTGCTTTGTTAGATCTTTCCTTCATGAAGTAATGGAAGGCTCCAAAATTTGAATGTGCTTCGCTTGCCTGTTAGTAAAGTCTTCCCCACTACTTATTCTCGATTCCGCATTAGAAACACGTAATGAAAGATTTTTTAGGTCATTACGAATTGCAGTCACTTCCACCTGAAGCAAATCTGTATTTCTTTTAGTAATTTGTGCAATATCATGGCCAGTATTGAGCTTGAGAAGTATAGCTTTCAAAGTTGAGGCAGACTCAGCACTACCTTTAGCTGGTGATTCTGGGGTATGTGAGGTCTGCTTCGAGCATTTCAGATTAGCCTTGGAGTCTCTGTCTTTGGTGCTAACACCCATGCCTTCTGCCATTGGATAAGCTTGCAGCAACCAGAACCAGATAGCCTTAGTATGGTTAGACAGAGCCGGTAAGTCGATATATGGCCATAAAAATTGGGGTGAGGAATATACCTGCTGTGAGTAGCAAGTTATGTTTTAACACACACATGAAAATAAGCACAGGTTTTGTACAAGAGAGGAAAGACACTAGTAATAAGCCTCCAGGAAGCGAACCAACTGAAGAAAATGTGGCAAAACAAATCAAGCGCTGACTTATAACTCGCTACTAAAAATAGAGACTATCATCAGGTGATACAAACACAATAAAGGACCTGACAAGTGCAGCCAATTTGTAGAAAGAAAACAGTTATAATAGCGGACAGCTTTAAAATGCAATGCCACAGATAAAATACACCTTAGTGGTAGGTCGTCAGTCTTGAAGTAAATGCAAACAAAATTATTAGTCTTTGTGTTTAAAAAGTATACTACACAGAGGAGTTCCTGTCAGCGGCCACCATATTATATGCTCTAATGGCTTCAGAAGCAAGTGTTCCCTTGACTGAAAGTTGGAAGTTCAAAGACCAGTGGGCTAATATTGGAAAAGGTAATGCTCACACTAACTCATGTTCAGCATCAGAGGTAAACTACCGGTAAGTGCAGATAGGTAAACTCCAAATTCTAAACTGTGAGCCTTGACGTGACTGCCATATTAGGCACCATTTCCAATTCTCGTCACAGCCAGGAGTACCTCACAAGAAAAGACACCCAAAGAGGAAGTGTAGAACACTGTTGAACTACCTCCCAAAGTCAAAGGTCGTTCCACCGCTGTTCAGTGTCTAAGGGTGTTTGAAAATTGCAGAGGCCAGGACAGCTGACTCTGGAGCATGGGGCTCATGGTGCGATCCCCGGCTCCAATGGCAGCTCAGCCCAGCACCTTGTGACTCTGGGCAATAGCTCGCTTAATCTTCCCAATGGCCCCCAGCGTCTTGAGACCCTTAGTGGTGATTTGTTTGTACTTTACAAATACAGAATTATTATTTATCTTTAATCGAGTTTCTGGATCAGTGATACTGCAGAGTTCAAACAAATGCTGCCATCTCCGTTGACCGCTTAGCCACACCCCCAAGTACCCTTTAATTCTAAAACAATTTCATAAACAAAGGTAAATGCAATTTAGTGCATAATATATTCAAAACACTAGCATAGTTGAATCAACACGTAGTCAGGAGAAAAAAGGGGCAGTGATCATTACTTTACGTAGGCAATATTTAGCCATACACATTAGGTGGGCGAATACATGCAACAATGCTTTATTAACTGCAGTTAAAACTGCACCCACATTTGGTGTGAAACACAAAATGTTAACTTTACTTTTTTGAAGATAGATTAGATATTTGTTCTTTCATTTGCTTTCTCTTTTGCTTGAACTCTCTGCAACACTTTGTCAAAGCCTAGCCCCTCTGTTCTAGTCTCTTGAGGCCTAATGATGCAGGTAAGGGTGATAGGATCACCTAATGCTTTGAACAGAGCAAGCATGCAAGAGAATTTATCATTCACTAAGTCTGGCAACTGATGCTATATTCTGGTACTTGACACCGGGACCTAGCAGTTTAAGGTGGTTGGAGCACTCACCTGCCTATACCCCTCAGTGTGTTATGATTGTGTAGGTGTGTGTTAACTTTACCTGATGTCACAATGCTCACTGTCAAACGCTTTGTTTGAATGAACTTCCTAGGTGCTGGTAAGGTAGGAGTATGCATAGTCCTGTGTTTGATGATAGCCATGGTCTGATGGCAAAGGTGAAGAATATTGATTCAAGGCATTGCTATGTCTCCTATACATAAGATTTTAAGGAATTCTAACACGTGCATAGCCAAAGGAAAAGAGAATGATTCCAACTAGGCTCAGAATATTGAGCTTGGCTGCTGCAAGGCAAGAGAGTGATGGGTCTGACTGACTCCTGCTAAGGTAATCAATGGGTGGGAACAGACTTCAAATACCGACTTGGTCCCACATTTTAGGTTTCCCTGACTAGACGTGTCATTGTCTGGCACATTGTGCGTGGTCTGAGTAAGTATTGATGTCTTTAAGCTAGCCTAATGACTTCTGTTAGATCTGCTGGTCTAAATGTTTGCATACTTTGTTCTTATCTCCCTTCTGTTACTTATGCAGGTGATGGCTCTTGGTGCTCTTGGTGATATAAACAGCTGGACGGCAATACTCTGTGTCCAACAGGAAACGTTAGACAAAGCTCCTTGCATTTTTCCAACAAAGTGAAGGAATACAATATAATTGGGTAGCATCATACACAGAACATCACTTTCTTTCTAGTAGTTATAAATAAACACTGCAGACAAAACGCATTAGTGAGTACTCTGCATATTCACCCAGAATGGAGCACATATTCAATGCATTTAGGTATCAATGAGCACAGTGTGCACAATACCAAAAGCACAAAACTGTGCGTTCTACTTGGAGTTGCTCGTAAGAATGTAAAACTATGCAGATGTAGCCGCGGCGTAGAGGTCACTGTTCACTCAGGAATACATTCTACTATTAATATTATTATTATTATTAATTATTTATTGTTAAGCGCATGGCTACCCTCAGGCATCCCAGTGCTGTCATGCAATCGAGAGGACCTAGGAGATCTAGACAATGTTCTGGAATAGCCATGTCTTAAGTTGTTTCCTGAACTTTAGGTGGTTGGGGTTGGCTCTCAGCTTGATCGGGAGAGAGTTTCATAGTAAAGCTGCGTTATATGAGAACATACGTCCTCCTGCTCTTGCTCTCTGTGTTATAGGGACCTTATATTGGAACAGGCTGGCGGATCTAAGGTTACGTGAGGGGCGGTGAAAGGTAAGGAGGTAGTTGTTTATTTTAGGTCCTGTATTCCAGAGGGTTTTATGGGAGATGCATAATGCTTTGAATTTGATGCAATCAGCAATGGGTAGCCAGTGTAATGCAATCAAAGCAGATTTCGCTGATTGTCTTCTGGGGATATTGTGGAGCAGTCTGGCTGCTGCGTTTTGTACTATTTGTAATTTCCTGATCGTGGTTTTAGGAGTTCCCAGATAGAGTGATTTACAGTAGTCTAAACGTGGGAGAATCAGAGATTGTACCATGGTTCTACGTACCGTGTCCGGGAGCAGTGGAAGGATCTTTCTTAGTTGTTTTAGGTTTCTGAAGCAGGTGGCTGCTGCTGTGACTGCTTGGTGGCCAAGTTTGAGTTCCTTGTCTAGCCATATTCCCAAGCTTTTGATCTTATCTTTGGGCTGGGGGTTTGTGCCTAGGCAGCTAGGCCAGTCTATCCTAGTATGTGACTCAGCCTTGTTTCCCAGGATCATAAGCTTCGTCTTCTCTCCGTTGAGTTTCAGAAATGAATGTGCAATCCATGTGGCAACCTGTTCCAGACAGGATTTAAGTTCAATGGGGTTTTCCTTCGCGTGTTCCAGGGCTACAACCAGCTGGGTATCATCAGCGTATGTGACTATGGTCACACCGTATGGCTGTACTATCTCTGCTAGTGGTTTAAGGTACACATTAAAAAGGGTGGGGCTAAGCGAGGAGCCCTGCCGGACTCCACACGTAAGAGGAATCTCTCTCAATTTGTGTCTGCCTTCGATCACTTGGAAGGTTCTGTTTGATAGGAATGACGTCAGCCACTCTAAGGCCCTCCCTTCGATTCCTATTTCTCTGAGTCTGTCTAATAGAATGTTATGATTAACCGTATCAAATGCGGCTGTAAGATCTAATAGGATAATTGCCGCTTTTCCTCTGTGATCCAGTACGTATCTGGCCTCTTCCATTACCGTCAGGAGTACTGTTTCAGTCCCATGTTTGGGGCGGAAACCTGCCTGAGTCCTGTGCAGGATGTCTTTTGATTCTAGATAGTTGGACAGCGTTGTGTTCACATGTTTCTCTATTATCTTACTGACTAATGGTAAGAGTGATACTAGTATGTAGTTCCCCCAGTTATCTAGATTAAGGCTTGGCTTTTTTATGAGAGCCCTTACCATCGCCTGTTTCCATCTTACCGGTACTGTTGCCGTGGTCAGGGATAGATTGATAATTTCTAGTAGGACCGGGAGGATTGTTTCCTTCACTCTTTCTAACTGGTGTACGGGTGCTGGGTCGTTAGGGGATCCGGATTTAATTTTATCGAAAATGTGGTCGAGGGTTGTCAGGTCCATGATCGGTTTGTCTTCCATCTGCCCTGTTCTTCCTCTTTCATTAGACGGGTTAGGTCCTTTGGGGATTTTGGGGGGACGGGTGTCGGCCTTTTCATGGGGGGGTGGGAACAAGTTATAAATATTGAGTATTTTATTGTTAAAGAATTCTGCAATTTCCTCACATCTCTATAGGGTTCCCTCTTTGGAGCCTTCCGGCTGTGGGCATGTGGACAATGTTTTAAATATTCTTGCCATTTCTCTTGGTGCATTTTTTGCTCCCGTAATCTTTTCCTCAAAAAAAGTGCTTGAGCCTTCCTTATTTCTGTTTGATATTTTTTTATTGCTTCTTTGTATTTTTATTTTCTTTGTGTGCAGAAGTCCTTTCTCCAAGCCCTTTCAAGTTTTTTACAGTTTTGTTTGAGTTCCCTAATATTTGGGGTATACCAAGGTGATTTTTTGTCGGTGGGCCTTTTTACCCTCCATTTATGTGGGATTGTTGCATCTAGGGATGCAGTGATCCACTCATTGTATTTCTCATATGCAGCAGTGGGCTCTAGCACTACCTGGGTAGGTGTTGGCTAACTGCTCTTTCCATGTTTTAGGGATGAATTTGGCCCACGGCCTGTCCCATTCTTTCGGTAGTTGGGGATCTCGTTGTGGGTGCGTTGTTTTTTAGACTATGGGGATTAAAAAATGGTCTGACCAAGGGATGACAACATACATCTAGCAGAACAAAACACAATATTAAGAATATTGAGTACATATGCAACACAGCAACACAACCAGTCTGCAAAGTTATTACCAAGCTCATAACAACAGCTATCAGAATGCAACCTCTCACAACTTCCAGAATATATTGGCCAGAATAATGCATATAATTAAGGGGAATAATATAGGTGAACCTCACTAAGTACACCACTCTTCATAATAACGTGAAATATCTGGAACACAAACACACAATTCCCTTCATCAACAATCACCCAACAACCCCAGACTTGTTTCAAGGGATATTGTAGACTCTAAAAAGACACTGATACCATTTACCTTATTCACATACATAAAGTCAGGCACGGGACATGCTAATCATTCCGATGATAATTAGCCAAATTGGTGAGGCTCTCCAGTTACAAAATTTAAAGAGCACTACAACCCAACGTACACAGAACATATTGACCATGCTCACTATTGTAAATAAAAGATACTCCTGTAACCAGATTATGTATAAGTACGTTGTAGGTTTATTCATAGATACAGCTTCAGATAAGTTACTGGAAGATGTATAGTCCAGGTGATGCCCCACCAGGAGCAACCTCCCTGCAGCTCAGTCTGCTCACTCCAACTGACACTCCCAACCTCACCAGGCACCCATGCATTCCACGACATCATCAGTCATCCAACATTCCAGACATCTCCAAGTACTCCAACACTCATTCTGGCTGAGCAGTAGGGAAGAGATACAAGGGGAAGGCAAACAGTAGATCATAACACATCCCCCTTCCTAGGGAAACCAAAACACAAATACATGCAATTGGAAGTACATAAAGCAATCAAAATAGAAAATACGTTAGATTAGAAAAATGCTTGAAAGAAACATTGAGCAAATGAATCAAGAACATATCAAATAAATGAAATGCATGACAATTGATTAAGCAAAGAAATTCACATACCAAAGATCAATAATGAAAGACTTTCAAGAAAAGCATCAAGCTTTAACAACACTACAATCTTCAAGAATCTTATCAAACACTTCAAGGGTAAAACTAGAAAAGATTCATAAGAAGGTGTCTTCTCTTAACGCAGTCCAAACAGGGAAAAAGCTTTCACCCACACAGTCCAAACAGGGAAAAAGCTTTCACCCACACAGTCCAAACAGGGAAAAACCTTTTACCCACACAGTCCAAATGGTGAGGGAAACCGACAAACTCATGTCAACCAACAACCAAAAATCAGTGGTAACACAGAGAAGCTTCATAAGAAGGTGTCTTCTCTTGCCCGCAGTCCAATCAGTGAGGGAAACCTTTCACTCACACAAGTGACACACTTATGTCAACCAATAACCACAAATCAGTGGTAAATCAAAAGCTAAGGGAAACACTAGGGTGAATACTCTACCCCTAAACTCAGAGAACTACTCAAGTCATGCACAACTTAAAGAGTAATATCACAACTACGCACACTAGGGTGACTAGTGACCCTACACACTCACCCTCTCTACTCCATACAGTAGCAGAAGCAAAGACATTACGCACGTCCCCTAAAAAACGGATCTCCCCATGGTAAGACACAACATCCCCACACCAGGGTACATCATAGGCTAAACGCCCCACAATCTCATACAATGTCACTAAAAGATCAACATAAAAGTCTACACCCCTGCCCCAAAACAGTGTTTAATAGTAAAAACTAAATTGAAGTCTTTCACTCCGGGGTCTTTACCAAATCTGTCCAAATGGTGATAGTAGCTATCATATTCCGATGAGCCGTTGCGGAGTGACTTCATCCCAGGAAAGTAAAACCCAGATGTGACGTGACCTGCAGACAAAGAACCAAAGTCTCCATTAAGAACCGGAAGTCTTCCCCATGAGTGCGCCGAAAGTTGAGTCAAGGTCCTTAGTAGATGGGTACCTGTAGTTGCACCTGTGGGAAATGTGGACTAAGCGATGCTCCCTTGTCGCGATTCCATTGCAACACTGCAGGGTTTCCAAAACTTTATTGATGAGAGCAACGTGGTTGGCAGAGGTCATTGTATGGAGAAAGCAGGACCAGACTTGAAGGGACACACCAATCGCAAGATGGCAGTGCGCTCAGGAGACGCACGCCGAGTGGCTCCAGGCACGCTCTTGCTCCAAAACGTCTGGAGGCAGTAAAGAAGCAAACAACGAAAAGAAACGTCACAGAGCGCTCGTCGGTTGATGCGTGTGAAGAGGTGCGCGCCCTGTATGAAGTTTTGAATGGTTGCATGGCGGTTTTCACTTTAACCATAAAGTAGGCATGACCACTTACTTGTGATAACAAGGCCACTCCTAAGCCCAAAACCATAGTCTCATAGTCACAGTCAAAAAAATACACTTTGAGCAAGTTGACCCCAACTCACTGAACAACACTTGGTCACTGTAATGAAAACAGGGAGCGCCTTTGTAAATACGTGGGTGACATTACACCAACTGCCACAGACAATGAATGGTGGCTCCTACGAAGTATGGACCACTTCCTGCGCTCAGAGCACCTTCCTGAGCACAGACACACAAAGCGCTCGCAGGAAAGAAACTGTGCCCACACTGTGGAAAGTTCATACCTGTCCCACAGAGGATATAGACAAAGCGTGCTGTCAGGGTCCAAACACAGCAGAGGAACACAGAGGGTGATCAGGCCAGATGCGACTCTTTGAAGCTTGTGGTTGGGAGATTACTGTTATGACCGTCACCGTCTGTGCTGATTCTCAAAATCCAGCGGGTTGCGCACGGGCAGAGCAGACATAGTTGTGTAAGGCAGGCAATGTGCAAGGTAAGGAGACAGATAATGAAAGCCAGCACATCAGTTCACTTGGTCAAACGAAAGTCAAACGCTCTAGTCTGCAGGCTGTCCTGTTGACGAAGGACACTAGTGGGGCTGAACAGAGCGTATTTGTAGTAATCCTTCTTGGGAATTCTTTTCCTTGGGGTTCCAGATCATGAGTTCAAATTCCTTTGGTTAGTCAAATCCTCACTTCCAGTAGCAGGGTATTCTTCAGCAACACGCAGGTTCAATGTTCTTTAAAAATCATCGCCAGTGTTGTAAATAAAAGATACTCCTGTAGCCAGATTAGGTATAAGTACGTTGTAGGTTTATTCATAGATACAGCTTCAGATAAGTTATTGGAAGATGTATAGTCCAGGTGATGCCCCAGCAGGAGCAGCCTTCCTGCTGCTCAGCCTGCTCACTCCAACTGACACTCCCTACCTGACCAGGCACCCATGCATTCAACGACATCATCAGTCATCCAACATTCCAGACATCTCCAAGCACTCCAACACTAATTCTGGGTGAGCAGTAGGGAAGAGATACATAGGCAAGGGGAAAGGCAAACAGTAGATCATAACACTCACTCTACTGATAAACATCATCAAAAATAAAGCAAACGTTGGCCTGTGAAGAAACCCCCTAAAAAGTGTTTCTGATGATGCCCAATCCCACCAGTGCTATGAACCAAAACAATAGTCAATGATATGCTCTAGAAATCTCAGTTAACATCGCATCTCACCACAAATCCAACTTTGACAAGGTCTGAAGTAAAGAAACCTCGGAAAAGGCCATTATAAAAAGAATTCCAAACAGTTCCACTATTGCAATTAAAATTCTGCAGTTCCCTGTTGCCAACCCAGAGGGATATTATATTCACTATGTTTAGGATATAATCTCATTCAACATTCTGCTGTCCAAGGAAAATACAAGCGTTTCAAGTAAAAGATTTCCAGATGCTGAGAAATTGTCTGTGTTCATCATGCATATTCAATGCTAAGAGGGTCTTAGGCTTGAATGGGCAGCAAAAATATCCTAACATAGGTTAAGATAAGATAAAACATATAACAGAACAGGGCATCCTAGTGCATAGTATAACATAAAGTAAAAAACACAACTTACCATATAATATACCTTAAAACATATAGCATGTAATATAGCATAATCACATACAAATAACACATAAAGCTCTATATAACATAATGCAACATAAGGTCACTATTAGAGTATCATATTAATTTAACTATAGCATGTTTGTGTTCCAGAGGTATTGAACTCTGAATAGACAAATTATATTTACCTCTTCATTTTTGTTCTAAAGTCTAAAACATATTCTGTGTATCCTTTAAAAATGCCATTTTTGGCTACAATTCATGCTCTTGCATTGGCATTTGCAATAAACCCTTCGTAGATAAAAATGGGACTCATTTATGAGGTTTTGCTGCAGGACAGTGCAGCAATGTTCCTGTTGCGCTGCCCTACGTCAAAAGAAAAGGGCAGGAGTGCTATCAGATACGGTACATTCCTATGCTTTTCCCCTGCCATGTGCCAACGCGGGCATGTTTGCACCATGGTGCAAGTGTGCCTGCGTTGCAGGACTGATTAATTTTGTGCAGGAAGGGAAGCCTTCCTGCACAAAATCAATCACAAGAGGCTTTTCCTCTTTTTATGTTTGCTGCATAGAAAAAGAAAAAACAAGGAGAAATAAAGATATTTCTCCTCGTTGTGCATACCTTACATTTCCCTGGGGAGGTGTACGTTTTTGGCACTGACTCAGAGTTACGATTTCTCATCCATTGCATGCCTCTTTAAAGAAGAAAACTGTATTAAAGAGAACAATGTTTATGAGGCAGCATTAAGTAAAAAAAAGCAGCTGCGACTCGGGTAGGTAAGAGCAGTAGGGCCGGGTGGTAGATATTTTGACAGGCGGGAACGATGGAAAATTTATTATTTTTAAAATTTGCCCTCACCCGGCTACCCCGTCCCACCTCTCCTACCTGCACGGTCCGCAGCAAAAAAAAGTGTCTTAGTGCTGCCTCTAAGTATGAAGCAGGCTCCTGTGCCACAGAACCTCACAAAAACCTCATCAACGAGGCCCACACAAGTATAGCAACTGTTATGATGACTGGTTAGATTGAGGAAATATAAATTTTATGGTCGAGAAATGTTCCCTAACGTGTACCCCACCGTCTCCATGTATCAAGCTTAAAGTGCATGTAACTTCCCTCCTGTGCCAGCTATGAAGACGCAAATACATTTGCGTCCACCGTTAACATGTCCTCTTTCAGATACACCCTGAATGGGTTGAATATTCTGTTCCTAAGTATGCCATGCCAACGTCTTTTTGTGGTGTACTTTACACGTTTTTCAGCTCTGGCGAAGTAGGCCCTGAATTCTGCCATCGAGCCTTTTCCTGCCTTCTGATTCTGAACGCCTCAGCCTGGGCTGCCTCTGTACCCGTGACCTCCGCCTTACCCCCTGTGCGGCTAACGGCGCTTAACTCAGCCTGTTGCCTGCCAAGACTGTATTCAACCTTCGAATTATCTGTTCCGCTCCTCAAACATACATTCCTGCCTACCAGTTCAAGTAAACATCTTCCAGCTGCAGAGCAAAGGGCCCGGCCTCACTGTCTCCGTGCAAGTAATTCATAGCCTCTGTTACCATGGTAGGCCCATGCCCCCTCGCATCTCATGCAGACACGTAGACGCTTATACACGCACTCACAGTCAGTATAGAATAGCCTCTGCCCAAGAGACCTTTCCCTCTAGATAATATGGTTCCCAAACATCAGATATTAGATATGATATAGGAACAAGTTGATCTGACATGCCAGACTTTTGTCTCTTTCCGTTAGCGTAAATGTCAAGTCCCCATGCACCCTTCAGTTCCACGTCATTCACGCGTCATGCAGCTGCGCGCGCATACAGGCCTCAGATTTCTGCTGACATTGCCAAATTCTGCTATGACTCCACCTACTCGTGACATATGCATATGACGTTTCTAGCACACACCTCTATGTTCACGCCCAGTTCACGCCTTCTAATTACGTATTGCTAACACGTGTATACTCTTATCTTGTTTCTCTCAGCTGTTACGCCTCCTGTATTGGTTTCTATTGTATGATTTAAGTATATAAGCTATGTACTGTCAATAAAATATGCCTCTATCCCTTCCTGCACCCCAGTGGTGGCAGGAACAAGATATCCGATCTGGTACCATGACCATTCCTTTTTAAGGAATAAAACCCCTAAGAACTCTAACACCACGGACTCTGCCTCTTTCTTTCCGATTGAGTTATTTTTGTTAAGTACTTACCTGCATAGAAATTAGGACGGTAAATCAAATATTTACCACATTATTTTGGCGCCCGAACAGGGACCCCTCCCCACCCCACGCGCCGGATGGTGCGTTGCAAGCTTTGCCCCCTGCCATCAGTCAAGACGGAACTACGCGTACCCGCAGGATTTCCTGTTTCTCCCTCTGGCCCACGGAGGTGACGGAGACTGCGATCAGCACCCAGACGAGGCGGTGAGGAGTGCGGAGGATCCCGACCAGAGCCTAGCCGAAAGAAGCAAGGTCCGAGGTGTCAAGAGGCCCACCAGTTTCCGAAGTATCCACGTGTCAAGTCGAGTCGAGTCCAGTCCGGTCCAGTCCAGTCGAGTTTTCCGAGGCCTTCCGATTTCCGTGCTTCCCGGTGAGTACCATTGCTGGGACGTATCTAGACGGGTGCATTATTATGTATCCGGTAAAGACGGGTTTGGGTACACAAACGCGGTCTGCACTGTTTTAGACAGTGTATCTGTACTGTTTAGCAGTATATCCGTTATTCAAGTTCTTGCACTGTTTTCGACAGTGTATCTGTGCTGTTTAGCAGTACATCCAGTATCAAGGGTAGAGATATAGGTTCAAAATGTTTTTCATGTGATTAATGTCGTGGTATGAGTGATTGTTTAATGTGCACTATTGTGTTTTTGTGTAATTAGCTGTGTTCAGAATAAGTAACCAGTACCAAGTATCCAGTACTAAGTAACAAGATGCCGTTCTTCAATAAACTAAGACAGATAGGAACTAGGAAAGGGATACTAGAGGAAGAAATTCCTATCCCCCCTAGGGACACGCCTGGAAACTTTATGTATCATAAGCATGGCTTAGATGCCATATTGTATCTAGATTTATGGGCCGATTATACTAAGCACCTAGAAGAAACACACAAGTGGCCCGTTACAGGAACATGGGATGCCGAGTGCATCGTGAAAGTAGAAGAAGCACTATGGAGAAAGAAAGCCAGACAGTCACAGAAAGACGCCATAGAATTGTGGCGTAAAGAATCACATAAACGAGCCGAGAAAGAGCTCCGTAGAGAAGACAGACATAGAGAAGAGTCAGATAGAGCCCGAGAGAACGAATTAGTTAATGAAGGAATTCGAGTAAAAGCAGAACAAGTAGACCGCGCACGAAACAATCTTGTAAATGGCATGTATCTTGTGGCCGAGGGTTTGCCTGAAGCCACTTCAGAAATACCGAAAAATCTGCCGCCACCATTGGTTCCGACTAAAGTAAATCACAGGACCTCCAAAGATATATTCCTTGCTTCCTATCTAGACGATGTAGCACCCGTTTACACCAACGCACGTGCCCACGTACCGCCTACTGACGGTGACGGAAGTGGCGACCTACTCCAAGACAATGTCCAGCCATTACCACAACAAAGTTCACCCGTTCGACAGTCTGTTCCGCCTGCTCCTCCACCTCCACCACTTCCCACACCTAAGATTAATATACCGAATCCGATTGCGTCTGATCCCAGTAAGAGACAAGTTCAGGTACACATACAGACTCCACAGAGGGATAATGTCCAGGCCTCCGCCTCAGGAGGTGCAACCGGGGGTTACCAGACCCCGCCAGCAACACACAGATTACACCTTAGAGACATGCAGAAGCACCCTACACTCCAGTCACCCCGTCTCGACATACTCAAAGAACAACTTCCAGTTTGCAGATACGATCCAGTACCCGGCAAAGACGATAGAATGTTGATAGCGTCACTACGCTTGCGACAAGCTACAGATTACTTAGTGTTATTCTCAGGGATGACTGATCACCTAGATAGAATATATCATTTTGTCCAGACTGGGGAAAATCCCGAAAGTATTAAGGAGGCCCTGGCACATCAGAAAGTTGACACTCAAGCATATATATTACGTTTTTTCATAAATTGCTTAATAAGAGACCGAGACAGGCCTGGGGTAGACCAGGATGAAATGGAAGCACTAAACAAGTGGGGTCAAAATATAGCCGAAGGAAAACATGATAAGGTGAATTGTATATCAAGCATGTACAAGAAAATAAGAAAGGCAGTAATAGAAATACACGAAAAAGAAAAAGAAAATGCTTCCTCCGAAGAGGAGGAAGGACCTGAAGAACCAGAAATAACTACCGATACGATAGCGTATGTAGGTAAGGGAACTTACCTTAGGAAAGGCATTCGTCCAGAAAGCAAGAGAGTTTTTCTCTCTGGCATATCAAAACCGAATTCTCCTGAATATCTGTTTCAAGATACTGATAAAATGCTTCGAGAACAAATGGGGTACCATGTACTCAATTCTATGGATGAACAAGAACTAGCCCGGTCAGCAGTACTATGGGCTGACAATCCTAATATATATAATGATGATACAGTAGCGCAGACATTTCTGAACCTATCCCCAGACGAGCAGAAATTAGCAGGTATATATATGATTCAACACCTCCTCACGTTATACAGAAATAAACATTCTGATCCAGGTCCCTTACACGATACATTAGAAGCACTACTCATGGATAGATGGAGAGGCCTAAGTACCAAGTTAATACAAATAATTCTAGAACAACGGCACAGATATAACACTTTCTTAGGCCCACAATATGTTCCCGCTCCGCCTCCAGAAAGAAAAATGTATCATATGGAACGTTTAGAAAGGCAGAACCCTTTACGAGAAGTACATCCAGTTATGGGTACCGATAATACCTTGAAACGTGTGTATGTACACACACCTCTGACCAAGTTAGAACTATTGGAGATGAAGAAACTAGTACCGTGTCACGATAAAGACCCTGCAGGTTTTCACAGAGAACTTAAAGACATGTTACTGATGGGAGACTACACATATGCAGATATCATGAAAATGTTAAAGGTACTGCTGCCCACCGGCATCTACGAGAAACTCAAGGAAAGAGAATGGGAGGTGGGAGACAAAAAGATTATATGGACAGAAATAGAATATGAGGAGAAAACTCGTACCCCAGGGCTAGGCCTTGGGGAGAAAGCTAAAGCATTACCAGGTTTGATAGTACAGGTTCTGCCAAGATTACTGACCACCAAAAGGGAAGACTGGGACGCAATCTCAGCCTGTAAACAGAAACACGATGAACATACCAGTGACTTCTATTCAAGATTCGAGAAATGTTTCATTATTAATAGTGGCCTAAAACCAGGTAGCGAGTCGTACCCACATCTTTTTGTATCAAAGTTAGTCGAGAATTCCTTGACAGCAGTCAAAAACCGTGTATATAAAGTTGAAAGTACACGGCAAGCAAATACGCCATCCCAGATGTTACAAATGTTACAATACCATCAGAACAGAATTAGAGAAGAACAGGATCACGAACAGAGACGCATGAAAGACACGAAAATGAAAATGTTAGTGGCCCAGTCGGTTCCAGCCGACGGCCAGAGAAAGGGTACGACCCAGACAGGTAATGCCGCAGCTCCCGTTAAAGGGACATGCAATTATTGCAAGCAGCCAGGTCACTACGTACATGAATGCCCAGTCCTGAAACACAATATAGCAACAGGTAAAACTAAAGAAAGACCGCATCCGCCTAGACAAGATCAGGGTCAGCAACAGACTTCACAGAATTCACAACATATGCATGTTCCACCACCTACAGCACAGACAGCAGCGGTATCACAGCCACAGCCCATAGCCGCAACACAGCAAGTTTCACGACAGATGAACCAGTATGCCCAATCTGATTATCCCGATTATCAGCGATACACATGAAACAGCCTAGAGAGGGAGGTTGGCTTGCCTCTTATTGAGATTCCTGTAGATCAAGAGGGTCCTTACGTACACAGTCAAGTATTGGGAAAAGATAGAAAGTTTTTAATTGACACAGGGGCAAGCCGCACAACAATCAGCCATAATGAAGTCCCAGGGGCACCCCTCTCAGGCTCACAGAATGTTTCCCTTGGTTTTTCAGGACAGCCTATTGTAAATGAGGTATCGAAACCAGTCCCCCTGGCTGTGGGTCCATTATCACGTGTTACAGACTTGTTACTTACGAAATCATGTCCCGAAAATCTGTTAGGTATCAAAACATTGAAGGCTCTAGGAGCTGTGATATGTTGTAGGAGTTAGACTCTTTTTGCGTGACTTCAAGGGTCACTATGTATTACGAGAGTTTGATGTCAGATTGAAAAATGTACCGAAACACCTGTGGGCACAAGGCCCGACCGATGTAGGCTGCATGCACATCACACCATACCTTGTTACACTCAAACAAGGAGTTGTCTTACCAAGAATCAGACAATACAAGTTACCACCCGATGCTGTAGTGGCTTTACTGGAAATCATTGAAGAGCTCATTGCCCAAGGAGTGGTCGTAGAGACCGACTCCAATATCTGTAATTCCCCTATCATTCCGATTCTTAAACGTACTGATCCCAATGCACCGCCAGTATACCGGTTGGTGATTGATTTACGAGAACTGAATAAATGCATTGTTCCACAGTACCCTGTGGTTCCCGACATCTCTTCCCTATTGACTGCTATTGACTCAGAAGCAACGTTCTTTACTGTAATTGATCTCAAGAACGCCTTCTTCAGTGTACCCATTGATCCAGAGAGCCAATACCTCTTCGGATTCAGTTTAAATGGACGAAGTTTCAAATTTTCACGCGCACCTCAAGGATTCACAGAAAGCCCCAGCATCTATAGTCAAGCACTGAAAAGACAACTCGATTGTATTCAAATGCCAGTTAACACCGCTTTATTGCAATACGTCGATGATCTGCTGATCACCGCACGAAGTGAGCCCGAATGTGAACAAGCATCATTGACAGTTTTGCATTTTCTGGCCGACAAGGGACACAAGGTGTCTCCTTCGAAGCTACAATTCTGTGTTCAGCAAGTTGTGTACTTGGGTCACTTGCTGTCCAAAGTGGGGAGACAGCTCACTCCTGATCGCATCCAGTTAATTATGAATATGCCACAACCCCAGACACAAAAGGAAGTGCGGGCCTTTATAGGCCTCACCTCGTACTGCAGACAATGGATTCCTCAGTATGCATTTCTAGCTAAACCACTCATTCAGTTGACAACACAGGAGGCAGCGACCTCGACTGCCCTTCCTTGGACTCAGGAACATACACAGGCCTTTGAGGAATTAAAGAAAGCTTTATGTCAAGCACCAGTTTTAGCGACACCATGTTACAGCAAACCTTTTACACTTTTTGTTACAGAACGTGATGGTACAGCGTTGTCTGTCCTCACTCAAGATCAAGCAGGTTCACATAAGCCTTGTGCTTATTTTTCAAGTACATTGGATTCAGTAGCCCAGGCACTCCCTGCGTGCTTAAAGTCAGTTGCAGCGACAGCTCTAGCAATCAGACAGAGCGATTCAATTGTTTTAGGACATCAATTAACAGTACAAGTTCCACATTCTGTAGAGGTTCTTCTAAACCGAACTCAGACTCAACACTTGACTATAGCACGACTGACAGGTTATGAACTGACACTATTCCAGCCACACATAGAAATCAGACGCTGTAACATCCTGAATCCCGCAACATTGTTACCTTCGATTATGACTAATTCAGCTCCGCATGATTGTATAGAAATCATTAATGCAGTAACAAAGCCCCGACGAGACTTAACAGATGTTCCACTGACAAATCCAGACCTGACACTTTACGTGGATGGTTCATGTATGAGAACAAACACAGGAGAATTAGTGGCCGCCTATGCAGTGACCACTGAAACTGAAGTTAAAGAAACATATCGTATTGATACACTGTCCGCTCAAGCAGCAGAGCTCATCGCTCTGACCCGAGCCTGTATACTAGCCAAGAACAGAAATGTTAACATATACACAGATTCCCGTTATGCTTTCGGAGTTGTACACGACTTCAGAGTGTTATGGCAAGAACGAGGTTTCCTGACCTCTCACGGTGCCAAGATCCAACACGGTCCCCTCATTCAAGCACTGTTAGAAGCAATACATCTGCCTTCAGGCATATCCATCATGAAGTGCAAAGCACATACTAAAGTTACAGATTCCATTTCCCAGGGTAACGACCTGGCAGACCAAACAGCAAAACATACAGCATTGACTCACACCCAGACAATTGATATGACAAAGACAATAGTACCGACACATTGTATGACAGTTAGGGATCCCACACTAGATGTAATCGATATACAGACACATGCTACTCCAGATGAAATCAAGAAATGGACTGAACTAGGAGGGATCCAGACAGATCAAGGTTGGATGACGAAGGGAAAATCTATATGGTTTCTCCCCGACTCTATGGTTCAAGTCATAATAAATACAGCACATAGTCCAGCACATCTAGGAGAAAAAGCTATGTTAGACAGTTTACAGAATCTCTGGTACAACAAACACTTACGAGCAGCAGCAAAACAGAAAGTGCGTACTTGCATGATCTGTTGCCAGTTCAATCCAGGTAAAAGCGTCCCTGTAGAGCAAGGTGGATTCCATCCTCCTGATCACCCTTTTGAAGTCCTCCAGATGGATTATATCCAGATGGACCATTGTCGAGGATTTAAGTACGCCCTCGTAGTTGTTTGTGCACTTTCCCGTTGGACCGAAGCATATCCAGTCCCAGATTACACTGCCCCGACCACTGCCAGGCAGCTGGTTCGAGAATTCTTCCCACGATACGGCTTGCCTCGTGTCGTGTACTCAGATAACGGACAGCCATTCTCATCCGAGCTCATGAAACAGGTTTCCCTTCTGCTGGGATATCAGTGGAAATTCCACTGCGTCCGACATCCCGAAGCCGCTGGCCTTGTAGAGAGGCATAACCAGACACTGAAAACACGCCTTGCAAAAATATGTAAAGAAAAAGGGGTCGACTGGATAGTCGCCCTGCCAGTTGCACTGTTCTATATGAGAATGGTCCCCCATTCGAGATCAGGACTATCACCGTATGAAGTGGTCTTTGGCAGACCACCGAATATGTGGGGGACGCCCATGCCTAAGAAAATAACCGATGTTGATTGTAACATGCTGACAGATTACCTTGCCTCCTTGATGTCTGCACTCCAATCATGTCATTCACAGGTTGCTGCAGCCTTCCCCGACAACACTGATGTAAAGCCACACGATGTCCGTCCCGGGGATACAGTCCTAATTCGTAACTTCGACAGGAAAAGCCCGCTGGAGCCCCGCTGGAAGGAGCCGAAGATCGTCCTTCTTACCACGAGGACCGCAATCAAAGTGGAAGGCCGAAAGGGGTGGATCCACACGAGTCATATTAAAAAATGTAATGAACTGTTGCCAGAAACTGACTCGTCCACCCCCTCCAAGGACTGCCTCGATACTAAAGACTTCAAAGTTCCAAAAAGAGAGAAAACTCCCCAAGAGGAGTATCGAACTAAACTTCGATCTAGCAAGTCAGACAGTTTAATTGTTTAAGTCCTCCCCTAGGTGAATCGGTTAAATAGTTTCTGACATGTATCCCCTAGATCGAGATAGAGAGAGAGAGAGACAACTCAAGAAACATGCATATTGTAAATCACTCCGTAGTCACTGTATAGTGACATTATTGATTATGTTTTTTCTAAGTCTTCTGATTATCGTTGCTAGTATATTGCTTCCCATATACTACCCTATCTTCAAGCGTGAACAATCTGCTTACAATGTCACTGCCGAACATTCTTTTAGCGAGTTACCCCCTCATGAACTATCTTACAGACTTGCGCTGCGCAACAATACATTCATTAGTATGTTACACCACTCCCATCAGACTAACAATGCTACAAACTGTTGGATATGTGGCCGACTCCCTCCCTATCAGAAATACAAGGGAGTTCTGCCCCTTTTTCCGTACCCGTTCACACACAATGGCTCTTGTGGAGCATGGTTTAGAATAATTAATTCCTTAGATCCTGATATTGCTGTTTTCGAAGGAAACTGGGTTTGGGGAAACCTGAACTTAGTTCTGCTTAACGCCTGTTATCCTGACAAAAAGGGACTTCCCACTAGAATAGGAACTGATCTAGAAAATGAAGTATATGGATTAGGTAATTATACAATTAACTTTATGATTCTTACTGTCGAATCCGAAGCTGCACCAGTTCTCCTTGCTATGTCAGTATTACCAGTCAAAGGTGATTTATGTGTCAGAAAGAAGGGTTCAGTACACTTAGGTCATAGCAAATGTACTACTGTGGTCGAATTCAGTGATCAAGGCAAATCTTCCTTTAGAGCTACTCGTCATTCCTATTTTGTTTGTGGCCATACCGCATACATACGCTTACCTCTAGATTGGGATGGTACCTGTTACATTGCATTCCTTCTGCCACCTGTTTTTCTAGCCCCTCCCGATTATCACAGAAATACTAATCTAGTAAACAATAGACTCCGAAGAGATCTCCCGATTGCCGACTATACTGAAACGGCATGGGAGCAATACACAGATTTCAATAAAGGATTCTTTTTCTTCACAGGCCCCGTCCAAAATAGTAAACTAATACGCAGATTAACTAGAACACTCGAAGCAGTAGTGAATGAAACTGCCTCCGCTCTAGGCAACTTAACAGAGGAGCAATCTGCCATGCGGGTTGTTGTTCTCCAGAATCGTCTTGTTATTGACGTCATCCTAGCAGATAGAGGCAGAGCTTGTAAGGTCATCGGGTCAAGTTGCTGTGTTTTCATTCCAGAAAACGCGCCTACAGTATATAAAGCTATTACACGTCTTCATAAGATTGCAAGTTTGATACATCAGAATCCAGGCACCTGGACTTGGTCCGGTTGGTTCTGGACAACGTTGACCGCTTGGGGATGGAAGATCCTATCCTTCCTAGGCATTGCCCTTGTCATAGTATTCAGTTGCTGCCTGTGCCTACAGTGTGGGCCAGCGATTTGTGGTCTGTGCGCCACTTCATGTATTGCACATTCCAGTTTTCACTTAAAACGCGAAAAGAAGAAAGAAGAGCAAATAATGTTACAAGAACAGACTGATCGGTTTATGAGAATCGATATATCATGAAGGGTCCGTAGGGAACAAGGAGGGAATGAGGAAATATAAATTTTATGGTCGAGAAATGTTCCCTAACGTGTACCCCACCGTCTCCATGTATCAAGCTTAAAGTGCATGTAACTTCCCTCCTGTGCCAGCTATGAAGACGCAAATACATTTGCGTCCACCGTTAACATGTCCTCTTTCAGATACACCCTGAATGGGTTGAATATTCTGTTCTTAAGTATGCCATGCCAACGTCTTTTTGAGGTGTACTTTACACGTTTTTCAGCTCTGGCGAATTAGGCCCTGAATTCTGCCATCGAGCCTTTTCCTGCCTTCTGATTCTGAACGCCTCAGCCTGGGCTGCCTCTGTACCCGTGACCTCCGCCTTACCCCCTGTGCGGCTAACGGCGCTTAACTCAGCCTGTTGCCTGCCAAGACTGTATTCAACCTTCGAATTATCTGTTCCGCTCCTCAAACATACATTCCTGCCTACCAGTTCAAGTAAACATCTTCCAGCTGCAGAGCAAAGGGCCCGGCCTCACTGTCTCCGTGCAAGTAATTCATAGCCTCTGTTACCATGGTAGGCCCATGCCCCCTCGCATCTCATGCAGACACGTAGACGCTTATACACGCACTCACAGTCAGTATAGAATAGCCTCTGCCCAAGAGACCTTTCCCTCTAGATAATATGGTTCCCAAACATCAGATATTAGATATGATATAGGAACAAGTTGATCTGACATGCCAGACTTCTGTCTCTTTCCGTTAGCGTAAATGTCAAGTCCCCATGCACCCTTCAGTTCCACGTCATTCACGCATCATGCAGCTGCGCGCGCATACAGGCCTCAGATTTCTGCTGACATTGCCAAATTCTGCTATGACTCCACCTACTCGTGACATATGCATATGACGTTTCTAGCACACACCTCTATGTTCACGCCCAGTTCACGCCTTCTAATTACGTATTGCTAACACGTGTATACTCTTATCTTGTTTCTCTCAGCTGTTACGCCTCCTGTATTGGTTTCTATTGTATGATTTAAGTATATAAGCTATGTACTGTCAATAAAATATGCCTCTATCCCTTCCTGCACCCCAGTGGTGGCAGGAACGAGATATCCGATCTGGTACCATGACCATTCCTTTTTAAGGAATAAAACCCCTAAGAACTCTAACACCACGGACTCTGCCTCTTTCTTTCCGATTGAGTTATTTTTGTTAAGTACTTACCTGCATAGAAATTAGGACGGTAAATCAAATATTTATCACAAGATCCTATTGATATGTTTACAGAAATGAGCTTCCCGACTTAGACTTCTTCTTATAAGAAAATAGGTTTATGTTTTGCGCGTGTGCCTTCTGGTCCTGCACCATAATACCCCACGTCACATCCTTCTATCACGCATCCGTTGTGAAGATGCAGCTTTAGACTGGCGTATTTAATTAGATATTCCAACGTGTTCACACCAGTGCTTTGTCTACTGTCAGTCATTACTCTTTATATATTTGGAAATGTTTTCAAGGTAACATGTTCAGGATTAATGAGCTATTTGTCTTCTTGGGAGATTCTATTAGAATATTCTGGACTATAATGAGCTGTGGAGATAAATCAATTATCAGCATTTGACCTTTTATATGTGTTTGTTGTTTGCCAGTGGTATGTATCCCTCCGCAGATGGCCACAGCAGTTTCTGTTCCGTCTGAGATGAATAAATCATCGAAATAACAGGTTTGGTAAGTTTAGGAGAGATCCAAGCACTTAAACAGATACTAAGGTTTGACAACTCCACAGAATGAACTACGCTGGCATAAAGTGAATATTCTGTCAGTTTTTTATACAAGGCAAACAACTTTATGTCATTGTTAATAACAACGATGCTTTACTTATCGTTTTCTTGGATATTTATATGTATTGAAAACATGATTTTTTTTTTAAATGTGATAATAACAGGGGAAAGCCGAATAGTAATAAGACCGAGTTTCAGCTCTGAATATACCTCCTGCCTTAGAAGGAGTAACCTTCTACGACTATTTTAACCTCAGTAACACAATTGAATCAACCATACAGCATCTAAACGTCCCTGTGATTTTTCTCCAATGTCCAGTGCTAATCTAGAACCCATTTCTTGCTTCTAGGGTAGGGAAGTTGAAAGTCACAAGAAGCTGAGAAGCTGCCCAGTTCCATTAAATATAAACTTGCAGATCATTCCATTTTCAATCACCAAATAAAATGCACTTTGAAAGGGGAAATATGTTCCTAGTACCACAGGATAGAACATCTATTTAATTTGTAATATGCTTTCATTAAGTTTGTGATTTTTATGTGAATTAAGCGGGTAGGAGGTACTTTTGAAGTTTTCTTACTTCCGGTCAAATGATATGAATCCCATGGCCTGGTGGAAGTGCACATATAGGCCTCTCCTTTCCCAATGTAGTCTACTGTGAGAGACAGCCTTTTGCTCTATCATTTTAGTATTATTAAAATACTTATTAACCACTTGACTGCTAGGTCCTACCCTCCTCCGTCCTAAGGCACTCGCATCACTCCTCCTGCCAGCGCTAGACTCTGTTTAGGATGTTTGCGTAGTTCGCACTTTAACCATTATAAGTTATTTTTCCACAAAATTTATTCTTGACAAATGTGTGTCCCTTTTTCCTCAACATCCTTGGTATTCTAAAGGTACCCAGGGTTTATAGAGTCCCTTGGACGGAACTGAGAAAATAGGCAAAATATATTATATATCCCTATTGTCCCTGGTATGACCTATTCCTTTTGCGGGTACAATGCCTATCTATACAAATTGGGTAGCTTTTTATATAAGAATACGGGTTGGTTGAAATTTTGTGGATCCCTGCAAATTTTGGAAGGTTAGGCCACAAAAATATAAGTAAACTGAGTGAGTTTGGGCAAAGTTTGAGGTATGCAGGACATTGTGGTTAAGAAAAAGCTTTATGGGATTCACACAGTGCGCAGCACACTTGTAGATTAAACAGGTTGGCAGTCAAAACGTAGGCTGAATATTGAGCCATTAGGCATTGGCAAATAGTAAGTGGGATTTACTACCACTCTGCTTGCCCATATGTAAAATTTATGTCTCTCATTTGATATATAGATAGGGATGATTGAGTCCCCAGGAGAACAGAAAGACTGTTAAGGCTTAAGGGGGTTGGTCAGGACTTATGCCAAGATGGGCCAGAGCCTACCCCATTATTATTGAAAAAATATTCAAGGCATCCAGTGGGCTTTCCGTCCCCATCCTCAAAACAATTGGAGAAAACCCCATCTCTGTCCCACCCAGAGAGAAGAAACACTGGCTTGATCCTTTTACGGTCGGGATATGGAAAAATGCCAGGATGCAGCAACACCAGCCCTATTTTTGCCAAAATAATAAAATCCCTGCCATCTAGTGGGCTCGCCCCTCGAGGGTCAGGTTGTGAACAAACACTCATTCGGGGAAAACCACATATCTGCTCCTATGGGTAGAAAGACTCTATTAGCCTTTAGAATGGGGTGGGTTTATGCCCTGATGCTATTGTAGACTGCCTTCTCCTATTGTTTGGGTGCCATCCCTGCTGTCTAGTGGGCTTCCTATCCAGTGGGGGAAGATTAGGAGCAAACTCCCCAATCATGGTAAACCACCTATCTGCCCCGGGAGAGGCAGAAATGCTATGTTTCCCTTTCTGGGTTGGAGGTACGCCTATTGACACGGTGGCCTGACCGCATGATTTTTCTGTCCTCAGGGGCAACCCCCTCCATCTGTCCCTGAGGGGAAGAAAGACTGCGTTGCCTTTTTTGTAGTGGGAGTATTGCCCAGTGGCAGGGTGGGCCTTCAATACTCTTTTGTTTGCCCAAATGCAAAATCCATGGTTTCTACTAGGTGTTTTTATACCTACTGGGAGAAAATTACAGCCAAATCCCCAATTAAGTCAAACTACCTATCTGTTTCCCAGGTGAACAGAAAGGCTATATTCCCGCTTTTGGGATGGGATATGGCCTGATTCTAGGCTGGTCTCCGCCATCATTTTGTTTGTTTCAGAGTTATTTTAAAATTCCTGGTGTCTTGTGGACTTTCTGCCTCCTGGGGCCAAATTAGGGGCAAACTCCCTACATTCCCCCAGGGGGCAGAAATAATTTATTGACCCTTTTGATGTAGAAACAATGAGAAATCTGTGGTGTCTAGTACGTATTCTAGCCACAAGGGTCAGATTAGGAGCAAACATCATCAGCCACCTGAAGGGGAAGAAATACAGGATTACCCCCTTTGGCACTCACCCCTTTCTCTTTGAATAAAAAAAAACATCCGTGGTGTCTAGTGGGCTTTCTACCTCTCAGATTGTGTGTAACTTCCCACTCAACCTCCGGAAGATCAGAAAGTCTATAGTAATGCATCTTGGAGTAAAGGGTATGGCCCACGGGGGCTGCTGCCCCCCAAAACATAATCCCTCATGTCTAGTGGTGTGTATTCTAGGAGTGAACAGAATTGATGACGTTTCATTCTACATGTCATGGAAATTTACATTACGATTCCCCAGAACTCTGCTGGTTGGTTAAGTGGGCATTTTGTGCTATTTTCATAGTGCTGAATACACCACTGCATGTGAAAAAAGATGTGAGATTGCATTTTGTCCTATGAAGATAGCGCAGCTATACATACCGAGTGGTCTGCAGTGGTTTCTAAACTTTAGAAACCACTGCATATATCACTCAGCGCCCTTGTAATACTCATCAGACATCAAAAGTTAAGTGTTTAAGGGCACTGAGATGTGTAAAGGTGTTTCTAAAATTAAGAAACCACTGCATACTTTGATTCTTCCGGCAGAGTTGCAGAATTTAATTAAACCAGTCATTTCGTGTTACAAGTCTAACATGAAATCGCTAAAATTCTGCTAACTCTGTCGGAGGAATTAAAACCTGCACCCAGGACTAGTGGATGACAAATTCAGTATCAGTCTCGAAAGGTGATCCCCTAAGGAGAGATACCATTGATTAGGGGAGAATTTCCTCTTTCAAACAATACCTCTCCCATTGAGATCAGTGCTTGTGGAGCTGAGAAATGCCCACCGTCTCATTTCACGTTAAATTTGAAAATATATATATATATATATATATGTATATATAAATATATATATATATTTTTTAAACAGCCTGGCTTATTACCAGCAACCTGACCACAAATTAAAGAAAAATAATCTATTTGGTGCTCCCTGCTCTTATCCTTTTGATGGCACATCCAAGTCAATAGTGATTGGCTTGTATCACTTTTGACTCAATAATGTTCAAGGGGTTAACAACCCCTTGGCTCCAAAGGGTAATCATGCTCAGCATAAATACATTTTAATAAGTATTAGACCTGGCATCCTTAGGGTGGTATTCC